>NC_056733.1:964459252-964576578 GCF_019279795.1 Protopterus annectens | reverse complement strand
TTAGCTTTGGGATTCAACCCATTGAATGCTCACAGAACTGTGTTGAATTTTTTCTATTCACTGTTGCAGTCCAGGTTACCCTCCCACCCATCCCCCTTTCATTTGCTGGGACTTATCTGTACTTCCCTCTTCTATGCAACCTATGTGGTGTATTTGCTTGGAGATGAAGGAAAAGTTGTTTTTTGGTTATGCGTGCTATTTGGCATTAGTGAGCCTACCATTTTAGGGGCACCTGACATCTGGGGCAAGAAAAACTGAAGAAAATGGCGTTGGCTGCATCTTTTATATCCCTGGCGCACTGACGTCAGGGAGGAGGCGACAGCAACCGACGCCGGACCTAGACTTTGGAACTCATGCCGACTGCGGGTAGCCTGCCAGCAGGATAACCCAATTGTAATGACTGCAACAGTGAATACACTAAAATCTACATTTATGGTAGGTACACAACTTTCTGTGCAGCTGGAGCTTCAGAGATTCCTTTTCACATTGTAGTTAGTTTTGCACATTACTTTTCAGTTGCACCCAAAGCTGTCACTGTTGTGGTTAAGTTATTAGGCTTTTTGTTTAACAACTTTGTCATTTTTCTGTGTAGTTACCAGTCTTGAGCTTAATTTTGCTTCTCATTGTAGGTCATTTTAGCCTGTCAGATTGTTGAACTCTCTCTGGTCTTTTTCCATGTAGTATTGATGCTAACTTTCTTGGGTCTTTCGATACTAGCTTCCGTGTTACAAACACATACATCTGGAGTGGATGTTCATCCTGCATACAGCTGCAGTCATAACAGATGGGTTCTCCTGCCGTCAGGCGGGTCCTCGGTCGGCTGAATTCCAAAGTCTAGGTCCAGCATCAGTTGTCGTCGCTTTCTTTCCTGACATCAGTGTGACAGGGGTACATAAGACACAGCTGAAGCCATTTTCTTCAGTCTTTTTTGCCACGCGGTGCCCGAAGTAGAAGCAGTTCGCAAGTGCCGGTCGGCCAGCTCCTGAAATTACGAAAATTTGGAAACCAAAGTCTTCTTTAAAGCTAAGTACCCCGTTGGGGAAACTTTTCTTGCCTCAGACCGATGTCAGACAAAGTTAACAATTGTATTTCTTGTGGGAAGCAAATACCGCATAAGGATTTCCATTCCCTCTGTATACCTTGTTTAGGCCCAGACCACGCCTCGGCTGTCGCCGGTGCTACTTTCAATAAACGCACTATTAAGCGTCGGGCGGAGTTCGCCCAGCACTTTTTTGGTAAAGCTTTCGATTATAAAATGTCGTCGGAGACTCCGACTACTGCTTTGTCCAAAAAACGCAAGGACAAAGACCGACACGCGAGGTCCGCAGTCTCCACCGACACCACGCCAAAACCAACTACACGTGGTCCGGTTCTCAGCGAGGCGCCTACGCAGCCCCTGACTACCGACGACACTTCTCTGGCGGTGTCTTCTGTAACCGAGACTGCAGGTGCCTCGGCCCATACCCTGACTACAGCTACTGAAGCCACTGTGAGTGTTGAGCCTCTTAATGTGGACAGGTCCACTTCCACCCATGGTGTCTTCAGACCCTCATCTTCCTTTTCCATAAAGGCCTTTACTAAGTCCAAATCAGCCATGCATCCCAAGAGGCCTGTTGCACAGGGCCCATCTCCAGGTCCCATGCCTAAAAAGCAGATGCTCAAAATGGCTGAGGATTTAATTACTCTTATCAGGGGTTCCCAACCCCCTCCGGACAAGAGACCCAGAGTGGAGGAAGATTCTCCCTCTTCTGACCAGGGCTGCATTATTTCAGAACATTCTGATGAAGAGGAACACTCGTACTCCCCTTTTGAAGATTCTGATGCAGAGCAGTCCATTCCTTCTGTATCTCCCCCAGAGGATTTCTCTTTCGGGGAAACCTTGCATACCTTGAGGGAACACTTCCATTGGGAAGGCCAAGATTTTTCAGATTCCAAGAAAAGACTCAGCACAGACCTCTGGCGATTCCTCCTGTCTTGGACATACTTGATGATGTTTACTCGGAGGCTTGCCTTAATCCGGATTCCCAATGTGGCTATGATGCTCTAGAGGCCTCAAGTAGAGCTGCTGTTACAGGATCAGTCATTCGTAGACATGCCTGGCTTAGGGAACAAACCTTGCCTGATCATGTTAAAGCTAAACTACTAGATGCTCCTTTACAAAAGGATGTATTATTTGGTACTAATGCTGAGGAGATGCTATGGAAGATGAAAGAAAAAGCTAAATCTATGCAAACTGTCAAAGCTTTTCTACAGGTACAACCATTATGTTTTAGCAGAAATTGGCCTTCAAAAAACTGGTCCTTTCCAGCCACGGGCAAGCCCCAAAGAGGTAGATACAGGCGCACAAGGGGCAGAGGACAATCTCAAGGATCATATAGAGGCAGACAATGGCAAACTCCAGCACCAAGAGGTGGCGAAGACAGTGCACAACAATACAGGAAACAAACCCAATGACTTTCCCCTTTGCATGCCAAGCAAGTCTCAGCTGGCAGCACCCTTGGGAGGAAAGCTGGCATTATTTTCAAAAAAATTGGCATATTATCACAACAGACAAATGGATCCTGGACATTATAAACAGAGGCTACAGATTTCATTTTCACACTCTTCCAAAATGAGAGGCATGCCGAACCTGCCACACAATCAAAGGACAGAGGCTCAAATACAAATTTCAAAGCTCATGAACATGAAAGCTATTCAAGAGGTACCTACTCACGAACAAGGTCAAGGTTTTTATTCCAGACTATTCCTGGTACCAAGGAAGGGAACTGATTGGAGACCCATTTTGGACTTATCCATCCTAAACACATTTCTACTGCATCAAAATTCAAGATGCTCACCTTAAAGCAGCTTCTTCCCATGCTGGGCAAGGAGTCTTGGCTGGTAACATTGGACCTCAAGGAGGCATACTTGCATGTCCCAGTCAGACAAAGCTGCAGAAGATACCTCAGATTTCTTGCAGGTTCAATCCACTATCAATTCTCTGCATTGCCCTTTGGCTTATCTACTGCGCCCAGAGTATTCACGAAATGCATGGCATCAGTAATTGCCTACTGCAGACTTCAAGGGAAACAAATTTACCCTTATTTGGACGACTGCCTGATCCAAGCGGACAGCAAACACATACTTCTGGAACATCTGGCTTATGTAACACGGTTATTGAATTCTCTGGGATACACAGTCAACAAAGACAAATCCAGGCTAACACCATCTCAGAAAATAATTTTCCTGGGTGCCAACTTGGACACAAACACCCAGACAGGCCTATCTTATGCCAGAAAAACAGGGGCAACTAACTCAGTACTTCAAAATACTAGCAAATTTTACAAGGCTAACTGCAAGGAAAATCCTGCAGGCTCTGGGCTTCATGGCATCTTGCATTCTTCTAATCCCATGTGCAAAGTTGCATATGAGGAAACTTCAATGGTACCTAAAAAACCTATGGTCTCAACACAGCTACAGTTTGGAAACAATAATACCACTAATCCCATGTTTGCAAAAGGAATTTCTATGGTGGGCCCAAGCACAGGTCTACCATTCTGCAAGCCTCAGGCAAATCAAGTCATCACAACAGACGCCTCAGACTACGCCTGGGGGGCACACATGACAGACAGGTGCATTCAGGGCAAATGGTCCCAAAAGGAAAAGCACCTTCACATCAATCAAAAGGAAATGCTAGCAGTGATAAATGCAATTACAGCTTTCAAGGATCTCCTGCATCCAGGGCAATTATTGATAAGAACAGACAACACCACAGTAATGTGGTACATAAACAAACAAGGAGGAACACATTCATACCCCCTGTGCAGGCTGGCCATGTCACTTTGGAACTTGACTCTGGAATGGCAAATCGAACTTCAAGCACAGTACCTGCCAGGGTTGGAAAACACGCTGGCAGACAATCTAAGCAGAAATGTGACAGACCCGCACGAATGGAAGTTGCATCCTCAAGTGTTTACAAATATAATCCAAGTGTGGGGAAGGCCAGACATAGATCTCTTTGCCTCCCACAGGAATCATCAATTGACAAAATTCTGCTCAAGGACATTCCATCCAAAGGCCTGGAGAGTGGACGCCCTTTCTTTCAGTTGGGCAGCACGGACAGTTTACGCCTTCCCACCTTTGCCTCTTCTGCCCAAGGTGCTCTTGAAAGCAAGAGCAGACAGACCAAAGATGATACTGATTGCTCCAGACTGGCCAAGACAACACTGGTATCCACTCCTGAGGAGCCTAACACATTCTCCTCCATGGACCCTACCTCTAATGCGTCTTCTACTGACTCAGCACAGCTACAAACCTCTTCACAGTCAGCTGAAAACACTCAATCTGGCTGCATGGAAAATTCCTTAACCCCACAACAGACCCTACTCTCCAAGGAGGTGCAGGATGTCATTTTGGAGGCCAGAAGGCCATCTACTAGAAAAGCTTACTCCGCAAAATGGAAACGGTTTTGCGCTTGGAATGAGAAAAAAGGCCAGGATCCCAGAAAACTGAATTTGCCTCAGATATTACAGTATCTAGCTGAGCTGTTGAACAGTGGACTTTCATTTTCCTCCATCAAAATCCATGCCTCAGCCATTTCTGCAGAATACAACACTGATCCACCCTTATTCTCTCACCCACTCTTAAGACAGTTCCTCAGAGGGGCTAAGAATATAAGGCCACCAAGGAAACAACCAATACCAGCCTAGGATCTTAATTACATTCTAGAAAAATTAACTTTGCCTCCCTTTGAACCAGCTGCCTCAACAGATTTGCAATATTTGTCCTGGAAAACAGCTTTCCTTCTGGCCATTACCTCAGCTCTTAGGGTTTCAGAACTACAAGCCCTCATGGCTGTGCAGCCCTTTCTCATCTTCCATCAGGACAGGGTTTCCCTACGAACCAACCCGTCCTTTATGCCAAAAGTGGTATCCAGGGTAGCTTTGAATCAGGCTATACACTTACCTACCTTTTATCCTAATCCTCAGAACAAAGGGGAGAGATTAGTACATTCCTTGGACATCCACAGACAACTGCGTTTTTATTTGGACAGAACAAAGCCTTTCAGAAAATCAGAACAGCTCTTTGTGTCCTATGCTATAGGAGCTCAAGGAAAGCCAATTTCCAAACAGACAATCTCAAAAACGATAGCCCACTGCATACGCTTTTGCTGTTCTTTTCATGGCAAAACTGTACCTACAGGCGTCAGATCTCACTCCACAAGGGCCACGGCTACCTCTGCAGCCTTTCTCAGAGGAGTTCCTACCAAAGATATTTTGGAAGCAGCCACTTGGAGTTCTGTGCATACCTTCTCCAAGCACTACCACCTTCCACTATACTCCAAATCTAGAGCGGGCTTTGCCACTGCAGTCTTGCAGGGCATTCTGGCTCCTCCTAGTTCCACCTAGTTCCTACCACCCCTTTCTTTGCTTTGGGATTCTACCCATCTGTTATGACTGCGGCTGTATGCACGATGAACATAGTACAGTTTTGTACCTACCATAAATGTAGATGTTCAAGTACTAATACAGCTGCAGTCCAGGTTTCCCTCCCTCCTTCCCCTCTTGGGACAGGCCTATTGGCTAACATCTCCTCATGCAACCTGATTGGGGTATTCATTCTTGATGTATTTGCTTGCACTACTGTATTTTGATTATATGACATTGCTTTATTACACAAATTTATGTATTGCCTTCCTTCTGGGGGCACCTGACATCTGGGGCAAGAAAAACTGAAGAAAATGGCGTTGGCTGGTTCTTTTATATCCCTGTCGCACTGACCTCAGGGAAGAAGCGACGACAACTGACGCCGGACCTAGACTTTGGAATTCGGCCGCCCGAGGACCCTCCTGACGGCAAGAGAACCCATCTGTTATGACTGCAGCTGTATTAGCACTCGAACATCTACATTTATGGTAGGTACAAAACTGTACTTTCTTCATGTTTCACTGTTGCAGTCATCACATTTGGGTTATCTGCCTGCAGGTAGCCCTCAGCAGGCCTGAATACCAGTCTCTTTGGATTTTTGCGTCGGCTGCTGTCTCTTCTTCTATGACGTCAGGTCGTCTGGTATAAAACATGCAGCCGACACCATTACATCAGTTTTTCTTGCCGTGCGGTGCCCGAAGCAGAAGCAGTTGGCTAGTGCTGGTCGGCTGTCTCCTGAAATTTTCATTTTCGAGTTTTAGACCCGAAGTCTTCAAAAAAGATAAGTACCCCGTTGGGGATCTTTTTCTTGCTCGCTCTGATGTTCGTAAAAGTTAACAACTGTCTTACCTGTGGAAAGCAAATACCTCATAGAGATTTTCATTCGTATTGCAGCTCCTGTTTAGGCCCAGACCACGACATCCCTAGCTGTCGGTTTTGTGCCTTGTTCAACGCCCGAACTATTCGTTGTCATGCTATTTTTGCAGCAAATTACTTTGGTGCTCTATCTGTGTACTCCGAAATGGCTTTAAGTCATCCGACTACCTATCTTCCAAATAAACGTAAGGATAAAGAAGAGACAGACCGCATAGGTCCATAACTGCCGACGACACTTCCGTTAAGCTAGTTACCAGTCTGCCGGTACTCTGTGAGGTGCTTTCGCAGCCCCTGATACTCGCTACTTCAGATTCGCAGGCCTCTACTGAGACCTATTCGGAGTCCGGTATGCCGCAAGATGCTTCTTCGACTATGGAACCTGTGGATGTCTGTACCTTGGATGGGTTCGGAGCCGCTGTGCAGGCACCGGCTTCTGAGGGTGTATTCAGTTATACAGACATTCATATTAAACTAATGCCATCGATTTCATCCAGGCCAAAAACTCGCACTACGCCTAGAAAACCAGTCACCAAAACTACATGCTCAGGCCCATAGACCTCAAAAACAAATGCTTAGAATGGCTGAAGACCTTATTACGTTAATTTAGGGGAAGCCAGCCTTGCCCTTCTTAGAAAACTAGAACTGAGTTTCTTTCTGATTCTTCTGATCAGGAATCTGATATTTCTGCTCCTTCTGATTACCAGAATTTGCCCTTATCTACTTATGAGGATTCTGATGCAGAGGATTCCATTCCCTCTGCCTCCCCTCCAGAAGATTTTTCTTTTGGTGAAAACCTTGCATACTCTTAGGGATCTTTTCCGCTGGGAAAGCCAGGATTACTCTTGAGTCCAAAAAGAGACTTGGGGAATTCTTACTCCTGCTTCAACACAGGCTTTCGCTGTCCCTACTGTACTGGACAATGTAGATGATGCTTTCTTGGAATCTAGCCTTTCCCCAGACACTTTACCTCCAGCTCCCAAAAACCTGACTGGTACTACAGAGTACCTGACTCTCACAAGTTCCTCTTCAGAAATCCTTCTGCGGATCCAGAGACCATTTCCAAAGGACCAAAAGGCATTAAGGCTACTACTGCCAAAAATCCTACCCCTTCTGATAGAGATTCTAGAGTCTTAGACAGATGGGGTAAGAAGGTATACACTTCTGCTCCTTTGGCCATTAGGGCTTTAAATTGCCAGTTTCATATGTTAAAGTATCAGCCGCATATTATGGGACTACTTAAACAGAAAATGATGTTGATTCCTGACTGTGCTGAACACAGATTTGCAAGATTTAATGCATTCTGCAGAACAAGTTGGTAAACATACTTTGCAATGTGGTTTTGACACTTTAGAAGCATCTTGCAGGGCTGCTGTCACTGGGTCTGCACTTAGAAGGCATGCTTGGCTTAAGGAACAAAACCTGCCAGATCATGTTAAAGCTAAATTACTGGATGCTCCCTTAAACCAAGACTGCCTTGTTGGCAACAAAGCAGAAGTTGTTCTCAAAAGGATGGAGGAAAAAGCTAAAGATTTCCTACAAGTACAGTCCCCAAATTCAGTAGGCATTGGCCTTCAAAGAACTGGTCCTTTCCAGTCCTCCTCAATCCAAACCCAGGAACAGCAGACCAACTAGGCTACAGTCTCAGGCTATGCACAGAGCTAAGCAGTAGGGGGCTCCCACTTCCAAAGCAGGGAGTAGTAAGCAACCCCCCTACGGAAAAATGGCACAGTGACTTAACCTTAACCCTTCCAAGCCCTGCTCAACTACCTGCTCCCTTAGGAGGAAAGCTTGCCCTGCATGCAAAAAACTGAGAACTCATTACCCAGGACAAATGGGTTTTGAACATAGCCTCCCAAGGATACAGACTCCACTTCCACACACTACCAACCTCAAATGGCTGGCCAGACCTACCCCTAAATCAATGGGTGCAGGCCCAACAAGCAGGTTCTTTCTCTTCTCAGTACCAGGGCCTATTCAATCTGTCCCAGCAGAACAAAGGGGACAAGGTTTATATTCAAGGCTTTTTCTGGTACCCAGAAAAGATAACTCCTGGCATCCTATCCTGGACCTTTCTATTCTCAACACCTTTCTGGTGGTACCAAAATTCAAAATGCTAACTCTTCAACAGCGTCTTCCTTTGTTAGCCAAGGAAGCCTGGCTGGCAACCCTCAACCTAAAGGAAGCTTACCTACACATTGCAATAAGGGAATCTTGCAGGAAATACCTACGCTTCAGGGCAGTGCTTTATGCACTATCAGTTCTCTGCACTTCGCTTTGGCTTATCTACTGCGCCCAGGGTATTCACCAAGTGTCTAGCTCCAGCCATTGCATTTTGCAGGCAAAGATTCAAATTTACTCATACTTGGATGATTGTCTGATTCAGGCAGAAAGCTAGGACTTGCTATTAAAACACCTGGCATTTGTAAAGAAACTTCTAACCTCACTGGGGTACACCATCATCAGAAATAAATCTCACCTAGTACCCTGCCAACAGATTGTATTCCTGGGAGCAAGCTTGAACACAACTTCCCAGCTGGCATTCCTCACTTCAGGGAGAAACAAATTTATTTGACATCCTACTTCAAACTATTGGCCACCAAACCCCAGCTATCTGCAAGGAAAAACCTGCAAGCCCTGGGGTTCATGGCCTCTTGCATTCTGCTAATTCCATATGCAAGACTGCATATGAGGAAACTCCAATGGTATCTAAAAAGCCTATGGTGTCAACATTCTCAGGACCTGGAAACAATGATTTCTGTCATTCCTTGTATGAAGACAGTTCCTTTGGTGGGCAGAGGCCTGCTGCCACAAGGGACTCCCTTTCATTTTACCCCCTGCCGCCCAAACCCTAACAACAGACACATCAGACTATGCATGGGGGGGGGGCTCACATGTTAGGGCAGTGCATTCAGGGCAAATGGAACCTGAGACAGATGCACCTGCTTATCAATCAAAAAGAAATGGTAGCTGTACAGAATGCTCTGACAGCCTTCAAAGACTGTATTCTTCCAGGACAACTTTTGGTATAGACAGACAACACCACAGTTATGTGGTACATAAACAAGCAGGGGGGAACCCACTCGTACCCTCTCTGCAGACTAGCCATGGCTCTGTGGAACAGAGCCTTGCGCTACCAAGTACATCTACAAGCTCAATTCCTGCCAGGCAAACAAAATTCACTGGCAGACGACTTAAGCAGAAATCTTATGGATCCACACAAATGGAAACTAGAACTAAAAATATTCAACCTCTTCGAACAAATGGGGGACTCCAGAGGTATAGTTTGCCTCCCCTCAGAACTGCCAATTGAACAAATTCTGCTCAAGAACTCCCCACATCCAAGCTTGGAAAGTGGATGCCCTGTCCTTTACCTGGGAAAGCCTCTCAGTTTATGCCTTTCCCCCTCTGCCTCTCCTCTCGAAGATTCTACTAAAGGTCAAACAGGACAAGCCAAGGGCAATACTGATTGCACCAGATTGGCCACGCCAGCACTGGTACCCCCTCTTGCACAGTACGACACCGCTGCAACCATGGCTCCTACCTCAGACCCATTCCCTGCTGTCCTAGCAGGTGGGGCCAGATCCTGCACCCTCAGCTTCAAACCCTGAACCTTGCAGCCTGGCTAATTCCTTGAGCTCTCCTCTAGCATCCCTCAGTAAGCAGGTGCTGGATGTCATTCTGGAGGCAAGGAGGCCTAGTACTAGAAAATCCTGTGCTGAAAAGTGGAAAAGATGCTGTTCTTGGAGCCAGGCTCAGGGGATGGGCACAACGGTGCGCCGCTTACCTCATATTCTATAGTACTAAACAGAAATGCTCCACAAGGGCCTATCCTTCTCATTAATTAAACGCCATGCCTCTGCCATTTCAGCACATTATAGTACTGAGCCACCCCTCTTCTCTCACCCCTTGCTAAAACAACTCCTTAGAGGGGCCAAAGATTTACGACCCCCTAGATCATCTCCCACTCCAGTTTGGGACCTTAACTTTGTATTGGAAAAACTCACTCTTCCCCCCCTTGAGCCAGCTGCAGCAGCATAGTTGAAATTCCTTTCTTGGAAAACAGCCTCCCTTCTAGCCATCACTTCTGCAAGAAGAGTGTCAGAGTTGCAGGCCCTCATGGCAGTGAAACCCTTCATGATCTTCCATGCGATCAAGGTTTCCCTCAGAACTAATCCTTCCTTTATGCCCAAGGTGGTGTCTAGTGTGGACTTAAATCAGTCCATTCATTTGACTACTTTTTTTCCCTAATCCACAAAACAAAGGGGAACGAATGCTGTGCTCTCTGGATGTGCACAGACAACTTAGATTTTATTTGGACCGGACTAAGCCTCTCAGAATATCTGAGCAGCTGCTAGTTGGCTTTGCTGCAGGGGCAGAGGGGAATGCCATTTCAAAGCGAACCATTTCCAAATGGATAGTACATTGCATTAATTTCTGCTACAAGCACCATGGAAAACCTACCCCACAATGGGATAAGATGTCTTTCCACCAGGGATGCATCTACCTCTGCAGCTTTTCTCAGAGGAGTCTTTACCAGGAACATCTTAGAAGCTGCTACTTGGAGCTCTGTACTTTCCTTCTCCAAGCTTTACCACATGCTTATCTTTTCTAAATCCAGAGCTGGATTTGCCACTGCAGTCTTGCAGGGCTTAATAGTTGGCCCTAATGCTCTTTTAACTTCCTCCTCCCTTCCTTAGCTTTGGGAATCAACCCAAATGTGATGACTGCAACAGTGAAGAACGAAGAGCATAGTACAGTTGTGTACACTTACCATAAATGTAGATGTTAGTGTATTCACTTTTTCAGTCGTGGTTACCCACCCTCCAGCCCCCTGACTTCTATTGTTGCAGTCCTGGTTACCCACCCTCCAGCCCCCTGACTTCTATTGTTGCAGTCCTGGTTACCCACCCTCCAGACCCCTGACTTCTATTGTTGCAGTCCTGGTTACCCACCCTCCAGCCCCCTGACTTCTATTGTTGCAGTCCTGGTTACCCACCCTCCAGCCCCCTGACTTCTGTTGTTGCAGTCCTGGTTACCCTGCCTCCAGCCCCCTGACTTCTGTTGTTGCAGTCCTGGTTACCCACCCTCCAGCCCCCTGACTTCTATTGTTGCAGTCCTGGTTACCCACCCTCCAGCCCCCTGACTTCTCTTGGCTCTTCCTTTCCTTCTTGTTTATTTGTTCTGATGTATTTGCTTTTTGATGGGGGTGTACCATACCATATAATTGCTTCCTATTGTGGGGGTGCCTGACATCTGGGGCAAGGAAAACTGATTTAATGGTGTTGGCTGCATGTTTTATACCCCTGACGTCATGGAAGAAGAGACAGCATCCCACGCCGAAATCCCAAGACTCTGGTATTCAGGCAGGCTGAGGGCTACCAGCAGGCAGATAACCCAAATGTGATGACTGCAACAGTGAATACACTCTAACATCTACATTTATGGTAAGTGTACACAACTGTACTTTCCTTCAACAGTCCTGTTCGACTGATGCAGTTTTTCTCCTGCATAATCCATCCATCTTTTTGTTACACAGCCTTGTTTCCATTTCTCACAAATCTTTGTCACCAAATCTTCTGCTTCCTTACACATTTTCCCAAACCACCATAGTTTAATTCAGAAATTCTCACTTAACCCTAAAAGAAGATGAGGACCACTTCACAAGACCTCCACCATACGACTGCACTGAACAGTCCTGTGACAGCCCCATTGTATCAGGCTTTTGCTGGCCCCTCTGCTTTGATGTACCTTTGGGAGTAAGGTTTGTTAATTTAGGCTAGATGTTCTTCGTGTTTCACTGTTGCAGTCATCACACTTGGGTTATCTGCCTGTAGGTAGCCCTCAGTCGGCCCGAATACCAAAGACTTAGTATTTCTGAGTCGGTTGCTCAAGGGCTGATGTCAGGTCACCAGGGGAATAAAAACAGGCAGCCGACACAATTACATCAGTCTTTCTTGCTGAGGAGCCCTAAGCAGAAGCAGTTCGCAAGTGCAGGTCGGCTGCTACCTGAGCTTTTGTTTACGAATTGAATCATCCTGAAGTCTTCTAAAGCTAAGTACCTCATTGGGGATCCTTTTTTCTTGCTCTAACCAATGTCAGAAAAAGTTAATAATGGTCTTGCCTGTGAAAAGCAAATACCACACCAAGATTTTCATTCTTACTGCGTCACCTGTCTAGGCCCAAACCACGATGTACCTCACTGTCGGTTTTGTGCCTTGTTCAAAGCCCAAACCATTCATCATCGGGCCCTTATTGTCGCTAAATACATTCGTTCTCTATCTCTGTATTCTGAAATGACTTCAGTAAGCCATCCGACTACTGATATTCTGAAAAATGTAAGGATAAAGACAGACCGCACAGGTTCAAAGCTGCCGGCGACGCTCCCGTTAAGCTAGTCGCCAGTTCGCAGGTACTCTCTGAGGCGCTTTCACAGCCCCTGATGGCCGCTTTAGTGGATTCTCAGTCCTCCACCGAGACCTGTTTGGAGTCTGGTATGCAGTGAGACTCTTCAACTGTGGAACCGGCGGATGTCTCTACCTTGGATGGGTCCAGAGCCGCTGAGAAGGCATGACTTCTGAGGAAGTTCTTCACACTACCGATGTTCGACACAAACAGACTACTTCAGTTCTGTCTAAAACTACCAAGATGTTCTTCGTGTTTCACTGTTGCAGTCATTACATTTGGGTCATCCTGCTGGCAGGTTGCGCTCAGTTGGTCTGAATTCCAAGGTCTTGGGTCCTGCGTCGGTTGCTGTCGCCTCTTCCCTGACATCAGGTCATCAGGGGTATAAAAGATGCAGCCGACACCATTTTATTCAGTCTTCCGTGCAGTGCCCGAAGCAGAAGCAGTTCGCAAGTGCCGGTCGTCCAACTCCTGAGATTTTCGTGTTCGAGTTTCAGATCCGAAGTTTTCATTAAAAGTTAAGTACCCCACTGGGGAAACTTTTTTTCTTGCTCCAGACCGATGTCAGAAAAAGTTAATAATTGTATTTCTTGTGGGAAGCAAATACCTCCAAAGGACTTTCATTCTTACTGTATTCCTTGCCTAGGCCCTGACCACGACGTTGCTAGTTGTCAGTTTTGTGCTAGATTTAACCAACGCACTGTTAAGCGTCTGTACGATTTTGCATTAAGCTATTTTGGGCGAAGATTTAATTATACAATGTCGTCTGATAGCCATTCGACTACCGGAGTTCACAAAAAAACGAAAAGAAAAAGACAGGCAACCGAGGTCCAAAACGGACAAAGAAGCTTCTCCTAAGCAAGTCGCCATTTCACTGGTCCTCAGTGAAGCGCTTTTGCAGCCCCTGACGCCCGCTACTTTAGTGTCGCAGGCCGAACTCAAGGTATTGGAGCCTCGGAGATTATTCCCTCAGATGGGTCCGGAGCCGCTGAGCAGGCATCGGCCTCTGAGGGTGTATTCAGACCTAAACAATTATGTATTAAACCGACCTGACTCTCATAAATTCCTTTTCAAAAACCCTACTGCAGGCCCAGAAACTATTTCTCAGGGTCCCAAAGGGGTCAAGGCTTCTACTGCAAAAAACCCTACCCCCTCGGACAGGGATTCTAGGGCACTGGATAGATGGGGAAAAAAGATTTACACATCTGCTACTTTGGCTATAAGGGCCTTAAATTGGCAGTTTCATATGCTCAAATATCAGCAATATATCAACACTGCTTAAACAGAAAATGATGGTAAATTCTAAATGTGCAGAAACCAAAGAAATGCAGGATTTATTGCATGCAGCTGAACAAGTGGGAAAACATACTTTGCAATGTGGGTTTAAGTCTCTGGAGGCCTCCTGCAGGGTCGCTGTTACGGGTTCTGTCATTAGGAGGCATGCTTGGTTAAAGGAAGAAAATCTGCCTGACCATGTTAAAGCAGAATTATTAGATGCTCCTTTACAACATACCACCTTGTTTGGTGTTAAGGCAGAAGAGGTGTTAAAGAAAATGGAGGACAAAGCTAAATCTATGCAAAGTCGAGGATTTCTTACCGGTACAACCACCTAGATTTAGCAGACACTGGCCTACAAAGAATTGTTCCTTTCCAGTCTCAGACAGACCTCAAAGGGGCAGATCCAGATGCCCTAGAGGCAGATCACAGCTGGAAGGTTCCTACAGGTCTAAGCAGTGGAGTGCTTCTACCTCCAAAGGTGAAGACAAATCACAACCATACAGGAAACCGTCCCAATGACTTCCCCCTGCCTGCACCAAGCACTTATCTTCTGGCAGTACCCTTAGGGGGGAAACTAGCACTTTTTTCTCAAAATTGGCACATTATAACCCAGGACAAATGGGTTCTAGACAGTGTCACAAGGCTACAAGTTTCATTTCCATACCCTGCCCAGGGCAAACGGTTGGCCAGACCTGCCAAAAAATCAATGGGCAGAGGCTCAAAAACAAGTCGCAGCTCTCATGGACATGAGGGCTATTCAACAAGTGCCACAGCAAGAGCAGGAGCAAGGTTTTTACCCAAGACTGTTCTTGGTACCCAGAAAGGACAAAGCATGGAGACCAGTACTGGACCTATCTATTCTAAGCACTTTCCTGGACATACCAAAATTCAAGATGTTGACCTTACGGCAGCTTCTGCCCATGCTGGGCAGCAAGGCTTGGCTCGTGACTTTAGACCTAAAAGAGGCATACCTGCATGTCCCAATCAGACAATCGTGCAGAAGATACCTCAGATTCAAGGCTGGTTCAAAGCATTACCAATTCTCTGCACTGCCCTTTGGCTTATCTGCTGCACCCAGGGTCTTCACAAAGTGTCTGGCACCAGTAATTGCTTACTGCAGATAAAGACGAATACAAATATATCCTTATTTGGACGACTGCCTCATACAAGCAGAAAACAAGGACATTCTACTACAGCATCTGACATTTGTGATAAGACTTTTAACATGCCTAGGGTACACAGTCAACAAAAAGAAATCAAAACTAGTACCCTCTCAAGAGATAATATTCCTGGGCGCAAGCTTAAATACAGCTGCCCAGATGGCTTATCTCACTACAGACGAACAAAGGCAACTGACTACCTATTTCAAGGAAATGGCAACAAAGGCCCAGTTATCTGCAAGAAAAAATCTGCAGGCTTTGGGCTTCATGGCATCCTGCATCTTAAAAATTCCATATGCAAGACTGCATACGAGGAAAATTCAATGGTACCTAAAAAGTGTATGGGCACATCATTGCCACATTTGGGAAACAATGAATCTGAAGTAGGAGATTCATTTGTCTGCAACCTGTGGGTTATGGATCCGATATCGGATCCGAACCGGCATGGTTTTCCAGCTATGGATCCGAGCTCTCAGCTCCTCCCCTCACCCATAATGCCCTGCTCTCCCTACATGACCTCAGATCTAGTTTGCCGCGCTGGTGACCAGATTGGTTTCTGAGAGCTCTACAGCTAAGTGTTTATTCAGCTATTTTTAGTGTTAAAATTCAAAGTTTTTTCGACAGTTTTGTGTGAAAGTTTAGGTTTCCCTTATTGTAGCTTAAAGTTGTTTGGTTTTATTAACTTTTATAACTTTTAGTTTCCTCCCTCGCAGCAGCGAGTGTGTGTTTGGGCCTGTGTGTTTCATTAGGCTAGTTAGCTTTTACTTTTAGTCTAGTTAAGTAAAACGCTAGTGTTCTTAGGATGTCTGAACAACCTAAGGCTATTTTTTTTTCGAGTAGCTCGAGTGTGGCCATAAGCTTTCCCTGCTGATGGCCACACTGTGCGCTCGATGCCTTGGGGTTGAACACCTCACTTCTGGATGTTCCATTTGTGCAGGGTTCAACCCCAGGGCATTGAAGGAGCGGAGGTCGGCTGGTCCTGGCGGACTTTTGCCCCGGACTCGGCTCGCATACCGCCTCCTTCGGGGCACGTGTCAACGTTCCTCCTCTCCGCTCCCCTCCTCCTCTTGGGACTCAACCTCCCTGTAGTGGTTTGGAGGAGAGGGAAGCAAGAAAGAAGGACCGGAGGGAGAAGCACCATAAGCGGGGGGACGAGAGCTCTGTTTCGGCCCCGCCTGCCAAGCGGGCTTCTCCTCCGCCTCCTGTCTGCTGGTTCTCCTCCTCGGCTCGGGTCTCCTGTGTGCTTTTCACCGGGACCTGAGGAGGAGGAGACCCGATCTCCGCCGAGGCTATCGAGGAGGCACTCAAGGCTCACCTCGGTAGCCTCGAGATCTACGTACAGTTTATCTGATGCTGATCTGGACCGGATGATGAGAAGGTTCATCCAGGCCCAGATGCAGATGGGAGTGCTCTTGCCTCCTCTCCTCTGGGGGAGCTTGACCCCTTCTTTAAACCTATAGTTCTTCTCCGACCCGCTACCCGGGTTCGGAGCAGTTGGAGCTGAGCAGCTTCGAGGGGTGGGTCGGCCGATAGTACTGGGTACCGGATCCGACCCTGCCCTCGAGTGCCTGGATCCGACCTCTCGGAGCCTGGATCCGAGCCGGATCCGGGGAATCAGTGCTCCTTCAGCCGTCTGTGTCGGAGCGCACTGCCCCCACGGATCCGGAGTGCTCGGTGCCGGCCCGACCCACTCCTCGGATCCAAGGGGGAGCCGATTGTCGGATCCTTTGGTCGAGGTCGGCTCCCCCTCTTTTGATGTAGTGGAGAGGGCCCTGTTGAGGGTTTCCGGACTCCCGGCACTTGCTTCCGGCCCGGCCCCGCCTCCATCTGCACTGGGCCAGGCTTCCACCATCCGGCCTTTGGGACAGCCCGCCTTTGCCCCAAGTTGTTCCTCTGGAACAGGTCACAGTTCGCAGGAGTCCTCTGACAGCCCCCGGAGGATGCCCTCGCAAGCACGTGCAAAGGAGGCACATAGACTCCTGAGTCTCTCACTGAAGACACGGACTTGGAGGAAGGGGAAGGCTCCCCAAGATCACCCCCCGAGGATATCTCCTTTGGAGACATCATGGAAATGCTTCGCATAAGGGGGGGGGGGTCTGCCCCCAAGTCTTCCTCAGACGAGTCCGTGTTCTTGGAGGCATTTGAGTCGGGCCCGTCTACCTCTTGGGTGTCCCCTCCTGCCGACCCCCTGGTGGACCTGATTACCACCAGGGCGTGGAAGGAACCGGACACCGTGGAGCCAATTCCAAAAAGGCCTGACCGTATACTTAGTCCCCCGGCTGACCATGCCCATTGGAGTAAGGGGCCTCCGGTAGATGCCATGTTGACGGCGGCAGCCACCAAGAGGGAACTTGCTCAGGAGAGTCCCTCAGTCCATCCCCCGAGCAAGGAGTCTCGGATGATGGACCGCTTGGGGAAGCGGATGTTTAGTTCAGCGACCTTTCAGTAAGGGCGCTGAACTGCCTGGCACATGTGATTAGGATGCAGTGCGATCTTATCAAGGAATACGCTGCATCCCCCCCCAGAGTCCATGTCGGAGGGGGACAAAGTGTTGCACTCCACCCGTATGGCCACTCAGGTCCGTGACTAATACCTCTATGCGGTTACTGTCCCATGCTACGGAAGGTGCCGCTAGAGCCGCAGGCAGGCCTAGTTACTAGATCGCCAGGCCTGGCTCCGCCATTGCGATTTCACGGAGCCCTTCAAGGCGCCATTTGCGAACGCCCGCTCGATGGTTCTGCCCTCTTTGGCAAAACTGTTCGTGATACCTTGACCCAGAGCTTAAAAGGATGGGAAGACGCTGTCTGCCGGAACTGGGCTTCTCAGCCCCAGAGGCCCTATTCTAGGAACCAAAAGGGCCAGAAGAAGATGTGGTTCCGAAGTCGCAGCAATCCCAACCCGCCCAGACAACCAGTCCTTCCGTGGCAGAGGAGGACAGGAGGACGCCGCCCAGGGCAGAGGGGCTCCCAGGAACTTCGGGTCCAGAGAACCCTTCTCTGAACGGCCCGCGCAGCAGCTCCTGAAGGTTGCCCGGCTGCTCCACTCTGGAGGCAGTCGGGGACGTTGAGCACCCAGCGGCATGGGAGTCCATAACATCAGACCGCTGGGTCCTCCGCATCATATCCAGAGGATACTGCATCCCATTCCATCACATTCCAAAATTGAAGTCCCTTCCCGACGTTCCACCCGGTCAGTGGGAGGCCGCTTTGGCAGAAATTGGCCATCTGCTAAAGAAAAGAGCCATCCAGCCCGTCCCCCCAGACCAGATCGGATCAGGGTTCTACTCCAGGTTCTTTTTAGTGCCAAAAAAGATGGGGGATCTAAGACCAATATTAGACCTTTCACTCTTGAACCTGGCAGTTCCCATGAGAAGTTCCAATGGTCACATTGCAGTCTATTCTCCCCTTCTGGGAGAAAATCACTGATGTGCTCCATAGACCTCAAGGATGCGTACTACCATATACTAATGGACAGGCGCCCAGGAGGTTTCTCCGCCTCGCTGGGAGCCAGTCACTACCAATTCCGGGTCCTTCCCTTTGGTCTCACCACAGCCCTCAGGGTGTTCACCAAGGTATTAGCAGTGGTAGCGGCCCACCTGAGGCTTCAGGGTGTGCAGGTCTTCCCTTACCTGGACGACTGGCTTGTCACCGCTCCAACAAGGCATCTACTGTTATTGGCGCGAGATTCCTTTCTCCATCTAGCTCCCCACCTGGGCATCACAATAAATACAGAAAAATCCAACCTAGCTCCTACGCAGTTCATAGATCTTGTAGGTGCCAGGTTAGACACGAGACGGTTAAGAGCCTTCCTCACTGCGGACAGAATTCAGAATCTTCAGCTCCAGGTGCGGGCCATTCTCCACTCCAGCTCAGTTCCGGCGGAGTTGGTCCTGAGGGCTCTAGGGTCCATGGCAGCAGCGATAGCTCTTCCTCTCGCCAGGTTCAATATGTGCATCCTCCAGTGGACACTCCTAGTTCAGTGGTCTTATCTTGCTCTTCCTATGCATCATCCCATTGCGATCAGCAAGGCTTGCAAGCGGTCCCTCCTGTGGTGGCTCCACTCTCTGGATCTCCACGGAGGCCGCCCCTTTGTGCTTCTCCCCTCGCCACGGTGACCACGGACGCCTCCCGCCTCGGGTGGGGGCATTTTGCAGGCGGACGGTCCAAGGCACGTGGAGCATTCAGAGACCTTACTGCATATCAGTGTTCTAGAGATGAGAGCAGTGCTCTTAGCGTTGCAAGCACTCCAGGCCTTCTTCCTGGGAACTATTGCGATTCAGTTGGACAACATGTCTGTCGTCTGGTATATCAACAAACAGGGAGGAACCAGGTCTTACCTCTTTGTCGAGAAGCCATGAGAGTGTGGAATGGGCAATCTCCAAAGTTTCACCGCTCTCAGAACATCTTCATACTCATCAACTGAGCCCTTCCTCAGTGGCTCACAATCTCATGGTCAGAATGGTAATCTTAAGCCCAGTGTGATCAGTTGGGTTTTTGCCATTCTCTTTTATCAGCATTCTTCAGGTGCCAAAACAGTATTCTCAATTCTTTGATCTTACATTCAAGATGTCTTTTGGCTTCTCACAGGACTCTCTTTTTCAGTTACAGATACAGATGATTCCACTCTTCTACAGGTCTCCTCACAGAAGGCCTGCTCATTAAACATCTCTTGCTAAGAACTGATACAAGTGGTTTTCTGTTTACTGGACACTTCTGCTAAAACAGCACTTTATCTCTCACCTTCCACAGTTCAGAAAATGGACCACTAGTGGGCTTGTTGACTTGCTCCTTTCAGCCAAATGGTGGTGCTCAGGACAGATTCTCACTCAGAGGCACTAACAGATTTTATGCCTCTCAAAACACAGTACAAAACTGCCCTTCAATCAAAGAGATGCTTTTTCTGCAGCCTTCAGGACACTGCAGGACAAGCTTGAAGACTTCTCAGTCATGTGGTATAATCAGAGCTTTCTTGTACCATTCAGGGATCCTCAATTCTCTTACAATTTAGAAAATATGGGCAGCTGTATAGATTCTCAGTACACCTTACATTCAAAAAAGAATTCTGCCTCTAGGATCCCAATAAATTTACAAGCCCAAACATTGGAAATGACACCTTTCAAGGACAAACTTCCAGGTTGCTCTCCTTTTATCTCCATTCTAAACAAGGTTGCTTTACTTATATACAATTACTTGTCACTGTCCTTTCAATCATTCTTACATCAGATTCTTCTGGACCCTACCGCATCATGATCATTTCTCAGAGCTGAAAATTTTAAAGCCAGCATGTAGAAAAAGCTTCTGAGGGATTTTCATTAGACAACTCAAGGAATACCTGTATTCTCAGATTTTCTGCAGATGTACAAGACTGTCACACAATTAAAATATGCTCTCCATTTCTATGTACCACCACTCTTTTACTTTAAAATACTCCCTCAGCTAATGCAGGGACCTCAATTTCTGGCTCACCCTCTTTTGACAGCTAGTACATAAAGATCTTGAAACAAACTCTCAGATAACTTTCAAGGAAGAGTTTCATACTCCAGCTGTGGAACCATCACTTTTCTGACAGGGTTCTGAGACAAACCCTACATTTATGCATGGTATCCATAAACCAAAACTTCATTTCTGTCAATCACATAAAAAATTCTGCATGGGCTGCCAGCACATGAGTTCTCAGGGCCTCATAACTATCTCCAGCTCCATGAATGGCTGCAACAGGACATGAAAAACATTTCATGTGCATGATCTTAGATGTACTGTTGCAGACACACCAATGCATGCCTTCTCTGGGTGTAAGGAGATCTTAGGGAAGTTGCATTTGGCCTACCCTGGCACCTCATCTCAGAAAACTGCAAAATCGTCTGCTGCATCTTTTATACCCTCCTCCAGGAACAGCAATGCAGGACAACTTTGGAATTCACCACTGAGACTGCCTTAGAGACATTAAGTGAAAATTTGATTCAAGGACCTACTCATCACCTGCTTTATAACAAGGAAATGGTACATACATAAATTTATTTCTTATGCCCCAATTTAGAACTGTCCTCCAAGAAGGACAGGGAAACCTAGCCATCACTCATCAAGATTCTCAGAACATACTCACTAAACACTGGACATGAAGACCTCATTATGAACTGCCCTCAGCAGTTCCTACTTTAATTTAGGCTTTCTCACTAGCCTTGTGCTCAGGGACTGAGGACATATGTCATTATTTTGGATCTTTTGTCAAACTCCCTTCTCTGGTATCAAGATGGAGCAACCAGCAAGCATGTTTCCTTACCTCTGTACAGGCTTTCCTGCAGGTGTGGACAAAAAATATCCATCTCTGGTCTATCAGATGAATTCAGCATTTGCATAAAATGTTTTTCTCCCTTTCCACTGGATAAAGAGAAGATTCTATCAACTTGGGATCCCAATTGTTTTCTGAGGACACAGGGATTTGGAAACACTGTTTTACCCAAAACATACCTTTTGGCATTAGCTTCATGGCTCTGGACATTTCTTTTCTATCCCTAGATGCTTGTGTTGCTATTCTGGCATTTGCAGTATCAGAATTTATCCACCTATCAGTGCCTCAGAATTCAGGCATCCCACTGCCTTTCACCACTTGAAAACTTTTTGCTGCTGCTCCAGCAATTCTAACCATTGCTGGTATAACAGGTTTTTGTACTCTCAGGAAATGATAAATCAATAAGTCCCTGCATCAAATTTTCTTCCAATATCAAGTCTATTTTCCTATATGAAATGTTAAGTTCTTTTCTGTAAACAGATGCATATTTCCTGTGTTTAAGATTCCAGGCATTTTAGCTGCATAATCCCACTGTTCCACAAGTACCACCCCCCTTGTCTGGCTTCATAACCCTAATCTTATCATTATGACAATTATTTTAGTAATCTTATTTCTTCTGGGGAAAAGATGGATTGGTAATATCTATTTGTTTCATAGCTATTCCTTATTTGACTTATCACACACCTCAAAATTTTGCAAATCTTGCAGTGGTGGGTTGTAACTACTTGTTACACTCAATTTAGTCCACTTATTTAATGCTTGCGAGTCTTGAAACATGTTCCTTCTAGTAAATAATTTAATGTCCAAAATAATGTCCTCCAATTACATTTTCTGTGCTGGTACAAAGGTTCCAGAGACTGCCTCATCCATGGAACAGGCTCCTCATTCATGTGAAGCAGAGTTCCTTCCTAACCCAATTCAAGTGCAACTTTGACAACTGGATGGGAAACCAAAAATTCACCCCTGGTTTGGCACCCATGTGTCTAATGGACAGAGAACCTGCAAATGGTTGGCCTCCTAGGCCCATGCTTATACTTAAAGGTTATGGCCCTTGTGGTCATTAGCCTAGTAAACACCTATGAACCACATGCAACAACTTCACCTCCCATCACTCAAGCAGCACCTCCAGTCCCATTCTCCAACAGCCAATAGCCAAGAACGGTTTACATTTTCCCCCCATTTATACAGCTCCAAATGTTAACATATTAACTAAGATTTTCTAGCACAGTAGCACAGCCCGAAAAGCTTTTTAGGGCCATATCTGCAACTTCATAAAGCTTTACAGGACTTGCAGTGGGCTGATGTCCTTCATGGATGCATCTGCAGTCATAACAAAATGGGTTGTCCTGTCGTCAGGCAGCCCTTCGGTCGGCCGGATTCCAAAGTCTGGGTCCGGCTTCGGCTGATGTCGCACTTCACCCGACGTCATCTCTGCTGGTCTTCGGGTATAAAGGCATCAGCCGACGCCATTTTCCTCAGTCTTTCTTGCCGCGTGGCGCCCGAAGCAGAAGCTGTTCGCAAGTGCCGGTCGGTCAGATCCAGAGATTACTACTACCGAATACTACTTCAAGACTTCTAAAAGCTAAGCACCCGCTGGGGACTCTTTCTTGCCTCAGCCGATGTCAGAAAAAGTCAATAACTGTTTAACTTGTGGGAAACAAATACCTCATAAAGATTTCCACTCTTACTGTTTACCTTGTTTAGGCCCAGACCATGACGTAGCTGCCTGTTCGCCTGTGCTTCTTCAACCGACGAACGCTTAGGCGGGTCGGAGTTTGCTGAACAGTTTTTCGCTCAGATTTTGCGTACATTATGCCGCCGGATCCTCCGACTACCCAAATTGTTAAAAACACAAAGAAAAAGACCGTCACTCGCGGTCAGCGGTTTCGCGGCCAAACCACGGTTAAGCAAAGGAGTGTCTCGGTTTCGGCCGAAACCGAGAAAACTGCTCAATCTTCAGCCGAATCCATGACTACTACTGAGGCTCCTGCTACCTTATCTGAATCAGCCTCAGAAATTTTGCCTACCATTGTGGTTCCTACTGATCTATCAGACACCATCCCCTTGGATATCTCTAACCCAGCACGTGGTGCTGCTAGGCCCCCTGCAGCCATGTCTATTAAGGCCTTTGCCAGGGCTAAAGCAGCCAAATCTGCTAAATCAGTGCCTGTTAAACCACCCTCACTCAGGCCCACTTCTAGTTCACAAATGCTTACTCTGGCAGAAGATTTAATATCCTTAATTAGGGGATCCCAATCTCACCCAGACAGGGCCTCTCAGCCCCCAGAAAAGAGACCTAGAGCAGAGCCCCCGAGCCTGTGTCCTCTGATGATTCTGGATGACTCAGACATTACAGACCAGCCAGAGGCTCCTTTTCCAATTATGAAGATTCGATGCTGAAGAATCCATTCCAGCTGCCTCTCCACCAGAGGAATTTTCCTTGGGGAAACCTTACATGCCATGAGAGAACAATTCCAATGGCAGGGACAAGATTTCTCAGATTCAAGAAAAAGGCTTAGGACTTTTCTGCACTTACCACAACATAGGCCCTTAGCTATACCTCCTGTCCTATCTGTTGTGGACGATGCATTTAATGATGTCTGCACTGCACCTGATTCTTTACCTCCAGCCCCTGCCAAACCAGATAGATTTTACAGGGTGCCAGACACTCATCACCACCTATACAAGGCCCCACTTGCAGACCCCGAAACTATATCCCAGGGGCCTAAGGCAGTAGCCTTGACCACAGCAAAAAACCCTATTCCCTCTGAAAGGGAATCCAGGTCCTTAGAGAGATGGGGGAAAAAAGTCTACACCTCTGCTACTCTCTCAGCTAGAGCTTTAAACTGTCAGTTTCACATGATCCAATACCAAGAGTTTATGCTTGATCAGTTAATTAAAAGCTGTCCTCTGATGAATCTTTAGATAAGAAATATGTATTAGAAATGGTGAATAACATCCAACAGGTTAGTAACCATTCTTTAAAATGTGGCTATGATGCACTGGAGGCTTCATTTAGATCAGCCATGACTGGCACAGTGATAAGAAGGCATGCATGGTTGAAAGAACAGGTCTTGCCGGATCATGTTAAAGCTAAGCTATTGGATGCTCCTATGGATAAGGCCAGTCTATTTGGGAACCTGCCCAGCAGGTAATGAAGAAAATGGAAGAGAAGGCAAAATCTGTACAAACAGTTAAAGATTTCAGACAGGTTCAGCCCCCAAGGTTTAGCAGGAACTGGCCTGCCAAAATTGGTCCTTTCCTGACTCCACAAGATCCCAAAGGGGCAGGAACAGACGCTCTAGGGGCAGAAATCAATCCAGAGGAGGTGCCTACAGAGGACGACAGTGGCAAGGCAATAACCGAGGCACAGACGCAACCACTGCCACTGCAACAGGACAACCACAGTGACTTGGCTCTGACTCCTACCAGGGAGCAAATAGCAGCACCATTAGGCGGAAAGTTAACCTTATTCTCGAAAAATTGGCACTATATTACAAAAGACAAGTGGATTTTGCAAACCATAGACCAAGGCTACCGGTTCCACTTCCACACTTTACCAGAAAAAAAGAGGAATGCCAAACCTGCCCCCAAATCAAAAATAGAAGCCCTGCACCAGACAGCAGAATTAATAAAGATGAGAGCTGTGGAAAGGGTACCAATAACAGAACAGGGCAAAGGATTCTACTCCAGACTCTTCCTAGTACCAAGAAAAGAATAAAACTGGAGACCTATTCTCGACCTGTCCATCTTAAACACATACATCATTGTCCCAAAATTCAAAATGCTGACCCTACAGCAACTTCTTCCCATGCTGGGCAAGGAGTGTTGGCTGGTAACTCTAGATCTCAAGGAGGCATACCTGCACGTCCCCATTCGACCAAATTGCAGAAGATACCTCAGATTTCTTGCAGGATCAGAGCATTATCAATTCTCAGCATTGCCCTTTGGCTTATCTACTGCGCCAGAGTATTCACAAAATGCCTGGCATCAGTAAT
Source organism: Protopterus annectens (assembly GCF_019279795.1). NCBI lineage: Eukaryota > Metazoa > Chordata > Ceratodontiformes > Protopteridae > Protopterus > Protopterus annectens. Next base: position 964,551,171 of record NC_056733.1, on the reverse strand, counting down.
CGCCACTGCAGAGTACAGGGAATCCAAATTTATCCATACCTGGACGACTGCCTGTTACAAGCGGACAACAAAAGCAAGCTGACAACAGATTTACAAAGGGTCATTTACTTGCTACAAGCCCTGGGATACACAGTCAATTTTCAAAAGTCAAGACTGATACCATCCCAGACAAGAACCTTCTTGGGCGCGGAATTGGACACAGTAAAACAGATGGCATTCCTAACTGCAGAAAAACAAAAAGAACTCCCTCTTTACTTCTTGGCATTAACAAAGCAGAACAAACTAACAGCAAGAAAAGTTCTGCAGGCCTTGGGCTTCATGGCATCATGCATAATCTTGGTCCCACATGCCAGACTGCATATGAGAAAGTTACAGTGGTACCTAAAGAATTTATGGTCTCAACACAGGCACAGCTTAGAAACAGAAATACCACTAATCCCATGCTTAAAACAGGAGTTCCTATGGTGGGCTCGGGCATGCCAGTCAAACCCAGGCTTACCCTTCCACAACTTTCGAAAGCAACCCAAACCATCACATCGGATGCCTCAGACCTAGGATGGGGGCACACATGCTGGACAAATGCGCATAAGGACTGTGGACTCAGGACCAGCTGCACCTGCACATAAACCAAAAAGAAATGCTGGCAGTAAAACTGGCAATCCTAAAATTCAGACCATTCCTCAAAGAAGGCCATTTGATGATAAGGACAGACAACACCACAGTCATGTGGTACATCAACAAACAGGAGGCACTCATTCTACCCCTATGTAGAATGACTTTGGACCTTTGGAATCTGGCTCTCAGCTACAACATCCAGTTACAGGCAATATTTGTACCGGAAAGAGAACACCCTAGCAGACATTTTAAGCAGAACCACCTCGGATGCTCACTTAATGGATGCTACACTGGACATCTTCAAGGCCATCACAAAGAAATGGGGAATGCCACAAATAGATCTATTCGCTTCCCCACAAAATCACCAGCTCAAAAAATTCTGCACAAGGACATTCCACCCACTTGCATGGAAGGTGGACTCTCTATCCTTCAGCTGGAAAGGCCTGACAACATATGCATTCCCACCTCTTCCCTTGATACACAAGGTACTACTGAAAATCAGAGGAACGTCCAAGGATAATTCTGATAGCTCCGAACTGGCCAAGACAACACTGGTACCCATTGCTGAGGAGCATGTCTCGCGAGAAAATGTGGTCAATACCCCTGATGCCTCTGATGTTAACTCAGAACAACTACAACATCATACATCCAAACCTAAAAACCTTGCAACTGACTGCCTGGAACATCACATAGCAGTAACTAACCCAGACCTTTCACAAAGGGTTAAAGACATTATCCTTGAAGCCCGCAGACCTTCAACAAGAAGGAACTATGCAGGAAAATGGAAAAGGTTCGTCATTTGGAGTACTGAAAGAGGAAAAGATGTGTCTAACATAGATATTGCTAACATTCTGGAGTACTTGGCAGAGCTTCTACATACAGGCCTGTCCTATTCCTCCATCAAGATACATGCATCAGCTATTTCAGCAGAATACAGCTTTGATCCTCCTGTCTTTTCACATCCTCTACTCAGGCAGTTTCTCAGAGGGAACAAGAATGTAAAACCTCCTAGGAAACCACCATTACCAGCATGGGACTTGAATTTTGTACTAGAAAAGTTGACACTCCCTCCATTTGAACCAGCAGCAACAGCAGATCTACAACACCTGTCATGGAAAACTGCTTTCCTACTGGCTATTACTTCAGCAAGGAGGGTTTCGAACTACAGGCCTTAATGGCAGTGCAACCCTTCCTAATCTTCCATCAAGATAGGGTGTCCATGAGAACTAATCCTACATTTATGCCTAAGGTGGTATCCAGAGTGTCTTTAAACCAGGCAATCCACCTACCTACCTTCTTTCCCAATCCACAAAACAGAGGTGAAAGAATAATGCATACCTTGGATGTACACAGACAGTTACGCTACTACCTGGACAGAACCAAAGGTAACAGAAAAACTGACCAACTCTTTGTAGCCTATGCAACAGGAAGGGAAGGAAAAGCAATTTCCAAACAGACAATCTCCAAATGGATAGGAAATTGCATAAGATTCTGTTACTCCTACCATGGAAAACCAATTCCACAGAACATAAGACCTCATTCTACAAGGGCTACAGCCACTACCACAGCTTCTTCAAGAGGAGTGGCAACCAAGGACATTATTGAGGCGGCTACTTGGACCTCCGTGCATACATTTGCCAAGCATTATAATTTACCTCTATATTCTAGATCCCGAGCAGGGTTTGCCACTGCTGTACTGCAAGGGATCCTGACTACACCATAATTATTATTCCTCCTCCCCTAGTTTGGCTATGATATTCTACCCATTTGTTATGACTGCAGATGCATCCATGAAGGACATAGTACAGTTTTGTACCTACCATAAATGTAGATGTCCGAACTGGATAGCATCTGCAGTCAGGATTACCCTCCCTCCTTCCCTCTGCGGTACTCCTAGGGTATTTACCTCCTAATAGCTAGCTGGGGAGTCTTTTATGGTGTATTTGTTTGTATATATGTACATACATGTTTATTTTTTGTGTTTGCCTTCTACTATTTTGGAAACATTGGCATTTATCCAAAATTTAGCCTCCCAAGAGGGCAATTGGCATCTGGGGCAAGAAACACTGAGGAAAATGGCGTCGGCTGATGCCTTTATACCCGAAGACCAGCAGAGATGACGTCGGGTGAAGTGCGACATCAAATGGCCGGACCCAGACTTTGGAATCCGGCCGACCGAAGGGCTGCCTGACGACAGGACAACCCATTTGTTATGACTGCAGATGCTATCCAGTTCGGACATCTACATTTATGGTAGGTACAAAACTGTACTTTGTGTTACAAATATGGTCAGTCACCCACCACTACTGTAGAATACAAAATCTGGCACATGTTTCCCAACTTTATATTTAAACATACAACATTGTAGATGCAGTACTCTTCCATTAGCTCATTACCTACTTTATTTTCATCGGTTCTCAGCTTGGCATCTCCGTGCGAATGTGCACACTAATTTACTACATTCAGTTAAAATTAGTAGCCTAGAGTTCCTCTCACAGCCAAACCCAACTACTACACCACACACTCCTACACATGCCTACTAGTAATAACTTTTCCCCACCCACTTTTTTTTTTTCCAGCAAAGACCCTCAAACTAACCTTTCAAGCTGGTTACCGCTGTCAGTTGCCATTCAGCCCTAGAAAGGCCTGTACACTACAAAAAGTGCACCTGTGTACACTTACCATAAATGTAGATGTTGAGTGTATTCACTGTTGCAGTTCGGTTATCTGTTTGCAGTAGCCCTCAGTCGTCCTGATTATCAAAGTCTTGGGGTCCTGCGTCAGTTACGGTCTCATCTTCCATGAAGTCAGGGGTATAAAGCATGCAGCCGACACCATTACATCAGTTTTTCTTGCCCAGATGTCAGGTGCCCCCATAACGGGAAGCAATTATATACAAGGTTACACCTCCAACAAAATAGTAAACAAGAATGTAGCATAACAACCAATTTATGGTAAGTTTACACAACTGTTCTTTTCTAAGGCCAAGAGAACGCGCTACGCCTAGAAAACCGACAACCAAAGCACATGCAGCTCCCTTGTGCCACAAAATAAAACGCCTTGAATTGCAGAAGACCGGGGAAGTCGGCCTTACCCTGCTAAGAGAAAAAGAGACCAGTCCCCAGCAGCTTCAGCAGACCAAGAGTCCGACGACTCTGAGACTTCTGATGAAGACATCCCTTATCTGCTTATGAGGATTCTAATACAGAGGAATCCATTCCCTCTGCCTCTCCTCCAGAGGATTTTACTTTTGGTGAAACCTTACATACTTTGAGAGCATTTCCACTGGGAATGCCAAGATTATCCTCAGTCCAAAAAGAGACTCAGAGTTTCTAGACTTGCCACAACACAGGCCTTTAGCAATACCAACAGTCCTGGACGTTGATGAAATCTTTATGGAATCCAGTCTTACTCCTGATACTTTACCCTCTGCCCTGAGGAAACCTGACAGGTACTACAGAAAATTTATTTTCAAAAATCCTACTGCTGACCCAGAGATCATTTCCCAGGGGCCTAAGGGTATCAAGGCAACTACAGCTAAGAATCCCACCCCTTCGGACAGGGATTCCAGAGCTTTGGACAAATGGGGTAAGAAAGTATATACCTCTGCAACTCTTGCCATTAGGGCTTTGAATTGTCAGTTTTACTTGCTGAAGTACCAATAACATATTATGGAACTTAAGCAAAAAATAACTACCTTTACAGACTATGCAGAAAATAAAGAATTGCAAGAGCTTAGGCATTCTGCAAGCCAAGTCAGCAAGCATACATTGCAGTGTGGCTTTGACAACCTAGAAGCATCTTGCAGGGCAGCAGTCACTGGTTCTGTACTGAGAATTGGGATTAGGAGGGTGGCCTGATGGTTAAGGCATTTGCCTTGCAAACACAGGGTGCAGGGTTTGAGTCTCGCAGGGGATAATTGGCTAGGCTTGAAATGGCTCGCAAGAACAGTTAGCCTAGTACTGAACTATGAACTATGAACTATGAGAAGGCATGCTTGGCTTAAGGAGCAGACCTTGCCAGATCATGTCAAATCTAAGTTACTAGACGCTCCTTTGAACAAGGACAATCTGTTTGGAACCAAAGCAGAAGAGGTTCTTAAAAAGATGGAAGAAAAAGCTAAATATATGCAAACAGTCAAAGAATTCCTGAAAGTACAGCCTCCTAGATTCAGTAGACATTGTCCCTCGAAACATTGGTAATTTCCAGCCACCTCAAGGCCATCTCAAACTAGACCCAGGGGAAACAGACCCCCCAGACTACAGTCTCAGGGTATGCAGAGATCTAAGCAATGGAGTGCCTCCACCTCTAAAGCAGGGCGTGCTAAACCACCCCCTTTCTGAAAGAATTCCCAGTGACTGCTCAACTCCATCCCCCTCTTCTGCCCAATTGCTTGTGCCACTAGGGGGGAACACTTGCCCTTCTTGCAAAAGCTAGATTCCCATCACCAAAGATCGATGAGTCCTAAACATTGTATCCCAGGGGTACACATTTTAGTTCCACTCATTACCAACCCTAAAAGGGTTCCCAGACCTCCCTCTAAACTAGTGGGCAGAAGCTCAAAACAAAGTCCAATCCCTGCTCTCTATAAGGGCAATTCATCCTGTTCCTGCGGAACATATAGGTCAAGAGTTCTATTCCAGACTTTTCCTGGTACCCAGAAAAGACGGCACTTGGCGCCCAATCCTGGATCTTTCCATTCTCAACACCTTCCTGGTGGTACCAAAATTCAAAATGCTCACCCTGCAGCAGCTTCTACCTGTGCTAGCCAAGGATGCCTGGTTAGTCACCCTAGACTTAAAAGAAGCCTATCTGCACACCCCAGTAAGGGAGTCATGCAGAAAATATCTACGGTTCCGGGCAGGATCTTTTCATTATCAGTTCTCTGCACTTCCCTTTGGCTTATCCACTGCTCTCAGAGTATTCACAAAATGCCTGGCCCCAGCCATTGCTTATTGCAGACAGAGAAATATTCAAATTTACCCATACTTGGACGATTGCCTGATTCAGGCAGTCAGTCAGGAAATGCTGTTGCAGCACCTGACATTTGTAAAAAAAAAAAAAAAAAAAAAAAAAAAAAACTAACCTCCCTGGGTTGCACCATCAATCAAAAGAAATCAAAACTAGCCCCCAGTCAAAAGATTGTATTCCTGGGAGCAAGCTTGGACACAGCATTCCAGATGGCATTCCTCACTCCAGAAAAACAAGCCTATCTGACAGGCTATTTTACTCAAATGGCCACCAGAACCTAGCTGTCCACAAGGAAAATCCTGCAGGCCCTGCAGGCCCTAGGGTTCATGGCCTGTTGCATCCTACTAATGCCATATGCCAGACTGCATATGAGGAAACTTCAGTGATACTTAAAAAGTCTTTGGTGCTAACATTCTCAGGACCTGGAAACTGTCATTCCCATAATGCCCTGTCTAAGGACAAAGTTTCTTTGGTGGGCAGCAGCATGCAACCTCAGCAAGGGACTGACCTTTACCCAACCCCACGCCGCCCAGACCCTAACCACAGATGCATCACACTATGCCTGGGGGGCACACATCGTCCTCAAGTACATTTAGGGCCACTGGAGCCCAAATCAAATGCATCTGCACATCAACCAGAAAGAGATGCTAGCTGTGTAGCACGCTCTGACAGCTTTCAGGTCCCTTCTCTCTCCAGGACACCTGTTAATAAAAATGGACAATACCACATCAACAAGGAGGGAGGAACCCACTCTTACCCACTCTGCAGGCTAGCCATGACACTGTGGAAGACAGCCTCAGCCATGCAGGTCCATCTGCAAGCTCAGTTCCTGTCAGGCAACCAAAACTCACTGGCAGATGATTTAAGCAGAAATCTCCTAGACTCACCCGAGTGGCAATTAAACCACAACACCTACAGCTGTGTGACCCAGAAATGGGGTACTATTTGCCTCCCCTTAGAACCACCAGCTAAGCAAATTCTGTACCAGGGTACCTCACAGCAAGGACTGGAAAGTGGATGCCCTATCCTTCCAGTGGGCAAACCTCTCAGTCTATGCATTTCCCCCCGCTACCTCTTCTTCCAAGAGTATTACTCAAGATAAGGGAGGAAAGACCAAGGGCAATCCTGATTGCCCCAGACTGGCCACGCCAACACTGGTACCCACTACTGCGCAGTCTGTCACCAGTGCCTCCATGGCATCTACACCAAATCCTTACTCTCCTGACAAAGCAGGAGGGACAATTTTTGCATCCACAGTTGCATACCCTGAACCTTGCAGTTTGGCTTATCCCTTGACTTCTCCTCCAGTGACCAGCCTAAGCAAGCAGGTACTGAATGTCATACGTGAAGCCAGAAGACCCAGTACAAGGAAATCCTATGCTGACAAGTAGAAAAGGTATTGTTCTTGGATTCACACTAAAGGACTGGATATAGCACAGCCCTTCTTGTCTCTCATCCTGGATTACCTAGCAGACCTACTCCAGAGGCCTCTCCTTCTCCACCATTAAGATCCATGCCTCTGCCGTCTCTGCTCATTACAGCACTGAGCCACCTCTGTTATCTCACCCTCCCATCAAGCAGTTCCTGAGAGGGGATAAAAACTTAAGGCCACCAAGAAAAGCCCCCACCCCTGCTTGGGACCTTAACTTTGTGTTGGAAAAATTCACTCTTACCCCCCTTAGAGCCTGCCAGAGATGGCCTGCACCTGTCACCATTGGGATTCCGGATACTGGCTAAGGCTCTTGCCACCCCTATAGTGCCTTTTTTAGGCAAGATTCAAATTCACCACCGTAACAGTTACAATCTGAGGGTAATGCTAGAAGTCTAAACCTCAAAATGCACTCATTAAAATGGAGAACATCGACATCTGTGCAGTGACAGAGACCTGGTTCAAGGCTCCAGAGAGCACCCCCTGCATTACCATTCTATAATTCATACCACACCTTTTGTCCACCTAACCTGGACCGAAGCACTAAAGGTGGAGGCGTGTCCATATTTATTCAGGATATCTCCACTTCCAGGCTAGTTGCTCAGCATAATGCATCCGGGATTATCCAAGTGTAACTAACTCTGGGCAAGATCGCATTCCAAATTGTAACTTGCTACAGATTCCCCCACCATGCCCCAGGATTCCCACTCCTCATTTCTTGATACAGTGGAAAATATTAGGGTACAACCCAACACCCTAATAATGGACGATTACAACTGGGAAAACTACTCCTGTACCAACTCTTGTGCTCAACGTTTTCTGGAATTCATAAATTCCAACGCCTTGGATCAACTTATCCACACCCCCACCAGTGGCAACAATATCCTAGACCTGGTCATTACCAAAATGGGCAACCGGTGTTCCACACCAGAGGTCAGTTCCTCGGTCAGATCCGACCACAAGCAAATCACCCTAGACATCCACATCCCACCCCCACCCCCCATTAGGGAAACCACCATAAACAATTTCTCCAAAGTCAACTTCACGCTGCTTAAGACAGAAGTGGCAAACTTCACAACACCCATGCTGATGGGCAATAGAGGTACGACTGCTGAATCCTATACAGTTGCACTTTATAAGCACTTACATGAGTGCATGGATCATGCAATCCCTAACAGAACCAAGATGCTGTCCTCCAAAAGAAGGAAGCCAATCTGATGGTCCTTTGCCAAACAAACTCTAGAACAGAAGAAAGAAACTGTTGCAAAAAAGAGTAAAATCCCATGATTGGAGGAACTCCGTGGTCAGCCTCAGTAAGAAGCTGAGATTCCTCATAAAATCCTCCAGAGCTAGTTAGAAAACAAAATTGCCACTGATTCTAAAGACAACCACAAAGCATTCTATAGCTGTCAAAAATCTCAATGGCAACACTCAGATCTGCTCTGAATTAAAGCACAATGGCACTAAATATACAGAACCAGGTGATATTGCCAACATCCTGGCAGATAGGTTCAGTGCTAACTTTACCCCTCTCTCATCCCCTAAAGGGCCCATTCCTATACCGGAAGAATGCAAAGTTCCTGTATTGACGGTTGCACAGGTAAAAAAAACACTCTCCAAAGCCGAGAACACAGCATCCATGGGACCTGACAGCATCCCAGGCTGCGTTCTACATGAACTACAGAACGAAATGGCACCCCACCGAAGTGCCATGTTCAATCATAGCCTCACCTCAGGCTTTGTGCCCACTGAATGGCGCACAGCAACGGTTATCCCACTCCACAAAGGGGGAGCCACCACAGACCCCAGGAACTACCACACCATTATCCTGACGAGCCTGGTCTGCAAGGCTATGGAACCCATATCATCATGGAATTTATAAACAATGACATTGGTAATCTCCAAACTCTGGACCCCACCCAGTTCGGGTTTATAAAAGGCAGATCATGTCTCCTAAACCTGATAGGCCTCTTTGAAGCGGTCACCAAAGCCATAGATGAGGGGTAAGGTGGTTCACACGGCCTATCTAGATCTTGCCAAGGCTTTCAACACCATCCCCCACTCTGGAATTATAGTAAACTCACTAAACTAGGTATAAATCCCTATGTCGCAAGATGGGTTGCCAACTGGCTCACTGACAGAACCCACACCGTGAAAGTAGCAGACTCTAAATCCAACTTCAGACCAGTGACAAGTGGAGTACCACAAGGTTCAGTCCTCTCCTGTTTGGTATCTACTTCTCTGAAGTACAGGCTAAGACAGAAGGACTTTGGCTAACAAAGTTCGCAGATGACTGCAAACTGGGAGCCATAATCAAAACTCCTAACGATGTGGACATCCTACAAAAGGGCCTCACTGAGACAGATGCCTGGTGTCAAAGCCCATGGCATCAAGCTCAGTGCCACAAAGTGCATTGCCATCTCTTTTGGTAAAAACTCTGTACCCATGATCTACCACATAGTCGGTGGTCTACTTAACACCGAAAGTGTGTTGATAGACCTTGGGACACAGGTGGGTAGTAGTCTCTCCTTTGATAATCACATTGCCACAGTAGTCAGGAAATCCTTCTACGTGACACACCTCATTACAAAAGGTTTCTCATCCAGGAAAAAAAGGTCATTGTTCCACTGTACTCCTCATTAGACACATTGTAGAGTACAACAACCCTTTTGGTATGTACCTCACAAGACATCGACAACAACTGGAAAGGCCACAGAAATACCTCACAAAGAGGATTACCGGCCTCAAACAGATGCCCTACGTAGACCGTCTCAAGCTCCAGCTTTACTCTGTCGCATATCGCCTACTCGGAGGCAATCTCTGCCTAGCATACAAAGCTATGTCAATCCTAGAGCTGTTGGACATGCTCCATTTAAAAATTTTCAATCCGTCTGAGCTACATGCTCTCGGGACCTAAACCTTGTCATCACAATAAATAGAACATGCTGGAGGGATTGATTCCTGTCCCAGAATCTTCCCATACACTGGAACAAACTACCTATCTATATCAAACAAAGCTCCTCATTAGCACTCTTCAAGAATAATCTTGATGATTGGATGGGAGATAGGAAATTCACCCTGGGGATCACTTCTGTGGCTCTGCTTGACAGGGGCACAAGAAAATTTTTTTCTTGGGTGGCAAAAGCCAGGGTACTGTTTGGCTAGGCTTATATAGGCCCTAGGGCCAATAGCCTAGTACCTATCTATGAACCTATGCAGCGTCAGCAGAGTTAAAATTCCTCTTGGAAAACAGCCTTGCTTCTGGCCATCACATCAGCTAGAAGAGTGTCTGAGCTACAAGCACTAATGGCTGTGGAACCCTTCATTATTTTTCATGCAGACAGGGTCTCCCTCATGACTAACCCAACTTTAATGCTAAAGTGGTCTCCAGTGTGGCTCTCGACCAATCTATCCATTTGCTGCCCACCTTTTTCCCTAATCCTCAAAATAATGGGGAAAGGATCTTGCACTCTTTAGATGTGCACAGACAGCTAAGTCATCTTTGCACAAGGGGCAGAGGGCAGGGCCATATCAAAACAAACCATCTCCAAATGGATAGCACACTGTATCCATTTCTGTTATCAACACCATGGGAAACCACTCCCTCAGGGTGTCAGAACGCATTCCACTAGGGCAACTTCAATTTCTACAGCCTTTCTCAGAGGAGTCCCTACCCAGGGTCATTCTGGAAGTGGCAATATGGAGTTCTGTTCATACCTTCACCAAGCATTACCACCTGCCTATTTTTTCCAAATCCAGGATGGGCTTTGCAACCGCAGTCCTGCAGGGCATACTAGCTAGCCCAAAGTCTTCTTGACTGCCTCCACCCATTCTTCAGCTTTGGGAATCAACCCAAGTGTGATGACTGAAACAGTGAAACATGAAGAACATAGTACAGTTGTGTGCACTTACCATAAATGTAGATGTTAGAGTGTATTCACTGTTGCAGTCCTGGTTTTCCACCCTCCATCCCCCTTGTATCTCTCTCTCTCGCTTTCTCACTCCTTACAGGACTATTGGTGTTTACTGTTTGTGGTGGTGTTTTTCCACCATAACTTAGCTCCCTATTTGGGGGCTCCTGACATTTTGGGCAAGAAAAGCTGATGTAATGACGTTGGCTGCCTGTTTTTATACCCCTGGCGACCTGACGTCAGTACTGAAGCAGCAGCAGCAGCAACCGACGCAGGAATACTAAGCCTCTGGTGTTCGGGCCGACTGAGGGCTACCCCTGGCAGGATAACGCAAGTGTGATGACTGCAACATTGATTACACTCGAACATCTACATTTATGGTAAGTGTACACAACTGTACTTTCTTACTGTGGGATCCTCCACTTCGGGCGCTCGGGTTGCCCGAGGCGGTGGATCCCACAGTAAGAATACTACAACATGGAAGAGAAGGACATCTATGGTTATGGTAAGATTTTACGCAACTATTCTATCTGATGTTAATTTTCGATCATTCATCACTTACGGGATGTCTGTTCCGTCCTTGGAACCGAGTCGGCCTTACACCAAGCTCGCACCAGCCAAAAAAACTCTTGTGCTAAGCTTTTACCCATAATACCCTTCTCTGTGTGTTACCTTAGATCTCGTTTACCACATAGCCATAAAGCCGAGTTCATGCCAGCTCTCAGCGAAGTTGAACATTTTCTGATGTTTAATAACGTTTTGATAGGAGTTTCTTGTAATGTTTCCTGATTTTTGTCTATCTTTGTCTGTCGCTAGCCTTTTGACTTCTTTTCCTAATTACTCTTTTGTAACCTTAGTACCACTGGTGTTTGTGGTAATTCTTAAGTACCATTGCTGGTTATTTCTTCTATAAATAAAATATATATGTATATATATATATATATATATATAATCTCCTTTCTATCCTTTTCTTTGGGTGTTTGTTGCGCGAGTGTGGACTGTGTTTGAAAAGAAAGGAACATCAGGCTTTAAGCAATACCTGAAGTGTAGTAGGAAAATGCCAAACAGTGACTGTCATGATGATTTTGTGCATTGTTTGGGGGTGTCTCATCTTTTGGTGCAACCTCAGTGTTCTGTTTACAAGGGGATTAGTGCCCGTACTCTGAACGCAAAAACAAGTTAAATGTTCTTCGTGTTTCACTGTTGCAGTCATCGCATTTTGGGTTATCTGCTTGCAGTAGCCCTCAGTTGGCCTTATTATCAAAGTCTTGGATCCAGCATCGGTTGCTGTCTCATCTTCCATGACGTCAGGTAGTCAGGGGTATACAGCATGCAGCCAATGCCATTACCCCAGTCTTTCTTGCCGTGCGGTGCTCGAAGCAGAAGCAGTTTGCAAGTGCGGTCGACCGACTCATGAAAATTTCGTTTTCGAGTTTCAGAACCGAAGTCTTCAACTAAACCTAAGTACCCTGTTGGGGAAACTTTTTCTTGCTCTAAACTGACGTCAGTAAAAGTCAATAATTGTATTTCTTGTGGTAAGCAAATACCTTATAAACATTTTCATTCTTACTGTATCCCTTGTCTAGGCCCTGACCAACGACGTACCTCGCTGTTTGTTTTGTGCCTTATTTAAACAACAAACTATTCGTCATCGGTATATTTATGCTTCTAAATATTTTGGTACTTGGTTCGATTATCCAGATATGGCTTTGGTAAGCCATCCGACTACTGACATTCCGAAAAAACGAAAAGATGGAGACAGACCGCTTGGGTCCAAAGCTGCCGACGACACTTTTCCTAAGCTAGTCTCCAGTTTGCCTGTACTCAGTGAGGCCCTATCGCAGCCCCTGATATCCACTACTTCAGATTTGCAGGCCTCTACTGAGACCCATTCGGAGTCCGGTATGCCGCAAAATGCTTCAGCTGTGGAACCTGCAGATGTCTCTACCTTGGATGGGTCTGGAGCTGCTGTGCAGGCACCAGCTTCTGAGGCTGTATTCAGGCCTACTGACGGGTGCCATCGTCTTCTTCATGGCCTAAAACTCGAACCATGCCTAGAAAACCGACGTCCAGACCGCATGGTCAGGCCTCTATGCCTAAAAAAAAAATTAAGAATGGCTGAAGACCTTATTACTTTATTCAGGCAAAAACAAAGACAGTATGTTCACCAAAGATAGTGGCTCCAGATATAACAAATCCACGAGCTGTTAAAATCCAAAATCAAACTTCCTTTAATGAACTGATACCAAAATAAAAACAAGAAACAAAATAAAAAGTCCCTTAAAATCCACACAATAAGCGCTTTCGACAAGTGTCTTCCTCAGATCGTAATGCAGAAGATGGGACCAGCACTGATCTTTAAAATGAAGGCTTTTAATTTTCTGACCAATCCAAACACAGGTTGAAAAGCTATCAGCCAATCTATGTGGGTATTTCACCTCCTTATTTGCATACAAGAGCACAATCACTTCCGTTTCCCATCTTTTTGAAGACAGCCTAATGTGCAAATTAAGCTGTGTAATCAATCAGATGCATATGCGTTAGTGATTGGTGGAAGATCGTACTTTTTGTTTAATCACAACCCTTGTTTAGTAGCTTACCTTTGCATGACATAAACCTGATAGTAAGCCAGTGATCTTTAAAATAGGCTGTATATAAAAAACAGCTTAGAAACAGTCATTATATAACTAATCAACAAAATACGTGAAACCAAGCATTCCAGTGTGCATAACACAACCCTCTGCTAACAATTTATGAACTGTGCTTTGTTTATAAAGCTCAAAAAATTATTTCATGAAATCTCAGAATTAGCTGTGTGGACGAACAGCCGACGACTCACCCATTAAACCTCTCTGTCAAATAATTTTACAACATTCAGACAGCTTTCGCTATCATAGGAACTTATAAACCTATGTTCGCTAGTGCACACTAATATTTTATGCTTGCTTGTGGTGGTCTTGAGTATGTTTCTATAAGAATTGGGAGGCATCAATAGTGGTTAACAACATTGGCTACATAGACTTGAGTAAATGCATTCATATTTACTTTAAGCAGCTTCCTTACACCCAGTAACTTTGAAAACCTTTGAAAGCTGAACAATGCCCCTCTGGTATGGTAGCCAAGAGTCATTTGTTATCAAAATTGCTTTCTGTTATTATTCGTCAATAATAGTCTATCTGATGCATACTTTTCTTACAGCAAGGTGCGCAAGCTTGAACGCACAGCTAAGGGACTTCAGTAAAAATCCCTTCAACATGAGTGTGAATAATTTCGGTACTAACTCCCTTAACATCAGTTGTTATATAAACCTAATAATTGTGCTTTAACACACAATTAAAGAACATCAGGAAAAGGTAATTTTTTTATGGATTTGATAAATAAGGGTGGATGTCCTTAAAGGATGCAACTGCAGTCCTGACATATGGGTTGTCCTGCCTCAGGCAGCCCCTTCGGTCGGCCGGATTCCAAAGTCTGGGTCTGGCGTCGGCTGATGTCGCCCTTTCCCCGACGTCAGAACGCCTAGGGTATAAAAGCGTCAGCCGACGCCATCTTCAGTCTTTCTTGCCGCGTGGCGCCCGAAGCAGAAGCAGTTCGCAAGTGCCGGTCGACCAGCTCCTGTGTTTTCAGCTACTGAAGTCTTCAAAAAACCTAAGTACTGCTGGGGACCTTTTCTTGCCTCAGCCGATGTCAGATAAAAGTATAAAAGTTAATAATTGTTTAACTTGTGGGAAACAAATACCTCATAAGGATTTCCACTCTTACTGCTTACCCTGCCTAGGCCCAGAACACAACGTCTCAGCCTGTGCAGCCTGTGCTTCTTTCAATAAACGCACTCTTAGGCGTCGGACAGAGTTTGCACAGGATTATTTTGGGGAAGATTTCTGTTATATCATGCCGTCGGAGCTTCCGACAGCACATTTACCTAAAAAATGGAAGGATAAGGACCGACACCCGCGGTCTCGACCGACACCACGCTTAGGCCTACCGCGAGTGTCTCGGTCTCTTCTGAGCCGGTTTCACAACCGCTACAGACCGACGACACCGCCCCACCGGGTACTTCGGTACCGGAGGCCAGCTCGGTGCCGGTTTCTGTTCTCCCCTCTGAGACCGTAGCCCAGGATATTCCTAACACTATTTCAGTGGATAAGACTACTCCAGCACATGGGGCTGCCAGGCCTCCAGTGTCTATGTCCATTAAGGCCTACACACGTGCTAAGGCTGCCAAACAGGCTAGGTTTCTCCCTCCTAGATCTGTTTCTCTGGGATCCACTTCTGGTTCTCAAATTTTAAGTTTAGCTGAGGACCTCATTTCTTTAATTAGGGGTTCTCAGCCACATCCAGATAGAGGCTCTCAGCCGCCTTCTATCAAGAGGCCTAGGGTTGAGCAGGTAGATCCCCAGTCCTCCGATGAGGCCTCAGGTGATTCTGCACATTCAGACTACCAGGAGGAGGCCTTCCCGGCCTATGAGGATTCTGATGCGGAGGAATCCATTCCCTCTCCTTCTCCTCCTGAGGAGTTTTCCTTTGGGGAAACGCTTCATTCCATGAGGGAACACTTCAAATGGCAAGGCCAAGAATACTCAGATTCTAGGAAAAGGTTAAGGAATTTTAAAGCTACCTCAGCATAGACCCTTAGCTATTCCTCCAGTTTTAAATGTTTTAGATGATGTGTACTTAGAATCTAGTGTTTCCCGACTCCTCCCCTTCCTCCTGTCAAGCCAGACAGGTACTACAGGGTCCCAGACACACATCAATTTCTGTACAAGGGCCATACTGCTGACCCTGAAACTATTTCTCAGGGGCCTAAAGGGGTTTCCTCCACTACTGCTAAGAATCCACTTCCTTCGGAAAGAGATTCTAGGGCTTTAGAAAGGTGGGGCAAGAAAGTATATACATCTTCCACCCTTTCTATGCGAGCATTAAATTGTCAACTTCATATGATTCAGTATCAGGAATACATGTTGGATGACTTGCAAAAGAAATTGGCTTCCCCTGAACCATTAGATAGAAAGGGGTTACAGGAATTGGTTCATAATACTCAGCAGGTTAGGAACCATTTCCTTCAGTGTGGATATGATGCATTGGAAGCTTCATGTAGAGCAGCAATGACAGGTGCAGTCATACGCAGACATGCTTGGTTAAAGGAACAAACATTGCCAGACCATGTTAAAACTAAGCTTTTGGACGCACCACTAGAGAAACATAAGCTATTTGGTGCTACTGCACAAGAGGTTTTAAAGAAAAGAGAGGAAAAGGCAAAATCAGTGCAAACAGTCAAAGATTTCCTCCAGGTACAGCCTCCAAGATTCAGCAGGAATTGGCCTTCTAAGCATTGGTCCTTTCCAGAGACAGACAAATTTCAGAGGCAAAAACAGACGTGGCAGAGGTAGAGGGCAAACTCGAGGCTCCTACAGAGGACGCCAATGGCAGCCTCCGAACCAGAGAGGTGGGGCAGGACCTTCCACTGCTCCGCAGGGACAATCTCAATGACTTGACTTTGACTCCGCCATCCAGGGCTCAATTAGAAGCACCTTTGGGCGGAAAATTATCTTTATTCTCACAAAATTGGCACAATATTACAAAGGACAAATGGATACTGGACATAATAGACAAAGGATACAGATTCCATTTTCATACACTACCAACAAGACATGGCAGGCCAAACCTGCCACCAAATCAAAGGGCAGAGGCACTCAAACAAATAAAAAACCTACTTCAAATAAGAGCAATAGAAAAGGTTCCTTCTGCAGAACAAGGCCAAAGATTTTATTCAAGACTGTTCCTTGTTCCAAGAAAAGAAAACCAATGGCGACCCATTCTGGACTTGTCCGCACTGAATACTTACCTTATTGTGCCAAAATTCAAAATGCTGACTTTGCAGCAACTCCTTCCCATGCTGGGCAAGGGGTCTTGGCTGGTAACTCTGGACCTCAAGGAGGCTTACCTGCATGTCACAATCAGACAAAGTTGCAGAAGATACCTCAGATTTCTTGCAGGCTCAGAGCATTATCAATTCTCAGCATTGCCCTTTGGCTTATCTACTGCGCCCAGAGTGTTCACGAAATGCCTGGCATCAGTAATTGCACATTGCAGACTTCAGGGGATACAAATGTACCCTTACCTGGACGACTGCCTTATACAAGCGGACAGCCGACCAGCCTTGTTAAAAAAAACTTGGATTATGTCATTCACCTACTGCAGGCTTTGGGATACACAGTCAATTTTCAGAAATCAAGTCTCATACCATCCCAACAAATACCTTTCCTGGGTGCCACACTGGACACAATCACCCAGATGGCGTTTCTGACAAAAGAAAGACAAAAACAATTACCAGAATACTTCAGAAAATTAGCAACACACACCCAGATGACTGCAAGGCAAATCCTGCAGGCCCTGGGTTTCATGGCATCTTGCATTCTTCTGATTCCACACGCAAGGCTGCATATGAGGAAACTACAATGGTATCTAAGAAGTCTATGGTCTCAACACAGCCACAGCCTGGAAGCATTTATCCCACTCATTCCATGCCTTCAAAAGGAATTTCTGTGGTGGGCTCAAGCAAGCCAGATAAACAAAGGTCTGCCTTTCAGCAAGCCTCATACTCAGCAAAATGGATGGACAGAAAAAGAAAAGCACCTGCACATCAGCCAAAAAGAAATGCTGGCAGTGATGCATGCAATCAAGGCCTTCGAAAAGTTCATGCATCAGGGCCATTTACTAATAGACAGACAATACCACAGTTATGTGGTACATAAACAAGCAAGGAGGTACCCATTCCTACCCTCTTTGCAGACTGGCAAGGAATCTCTGGGATATTTCCCTACAATTGAAAATAGAGCTACAATCCCAGTTTGTACCAGGGAAGGACAATGTTCTGGCAGACAGCCTAAGCAGAAACATCATGGAAACACACGAATGGATGTTGCATCCAGACATTTTTTTACAAATAACTCAAGCATGAGGAAGGCCAGACATAGATCTTTTTGCCTCCCACCTCAATCACCATCTGAAAAAGTTTTGCACAAGGACATACCATCCTCAAGCATGGAAGGTGGACGCTCTCTCCTTCAGTTGGAACTCTAACACTATATGCCTTCCCACCTCTTCCTTTGATGACCAAGGTGTTACTAAAGATCAAGACAGAGCAACCGAAGGTCATTCTGATAGCTCCAGACTGGCCAAGACAACACTGGTACCCACTGCTACGGAGCTTGACACACACCAACCCATGGCTCCTTCCTCAATGGCCACTTCTTCTGACACAGCACAATTACAGGACACTACACCCCAGCTTGAAAACATTGAAGCTGACAGCTTGGAAGATTCCATGACTATTCCTCAAGATGCACTTTCCAAGAGGGTAAAATATATCATCCTGGAGGCGCGCAGACCTTCCACTAGAAAAATATACTCAGCAAAATGGAAGAGATTTCTTATCTGGAACAGCAAAAAGGGTCAAGACCCATCAGTGATGAGCATTCCACAGATCTTAGAATATTTGGCTGAAATGCTCCACAATGGCCTTTCATATTCTTCCATAAAAATGCATGCTTCAGCAATATCTGCCAAATATAACACTGATCCGCCTGTATTTTCTCACCCATTGCTAAGACAGTTTCTAAGAGGTATAAAGAACATCAACCCTCCAAGGAAACCACCAGTGCCTGCATGGGATCTCAACTTCATGCTGGAAAAATTAACTCTTCCTCCCTTTGAACCAGCAGCATCTTCAGAGTTGAAATTTCTGTCTTGGAAGACAGCTTTCCTTCTGGCAGTAACCTCAACAAGAAGAGTCTCTGAGCTACAGGCCATTATGGCAATACAACCATTTCTCATTTTTCATCAGGGCAGAGTTTCTTTGAAAACCAATCCATCATTCATGCCAAAGGTGGTATCCAGGGTGTCCCTGAATCAAGCTATTCACCTGCCTACCTTCTTTCCAAATCCTCAAAATAAAGGAGAGAGACTTCTGCACACCTTGGACATACACAGACAGTTGTGCTACTACTTGGACAGAACAAAGTCTTTCAGAAAGTCTGACCAGCTTTTTGTAGCTTGCGCTACTGGATTGCAGGGAAAAGCAATTTCCAAACAGCCAATTCCTAAATGGATTGGAAATTGCATTCGATTCTGCTACTCTTTTCATGGAAAAACTGTACCAGCTGACATCAGGCCACATTCCACCAGAGCTACAGCCACCTCCACAGCCTTTTTAAGAGGAGTGGCAACAAAGGACATTTTAGAAGCTGCTACATGGAGCTCCGTGCATACATTTTCCAAACATTACAACCTGCCTTTATATTCCAGATCCAGAGCAGGGTTTGCTTCTGCAGTCCTGCAGGGCATTTTAGCTACACCATCTTTGTCTTAGTGCCTACCACCCCCAGGTTGGCTATGGTATTCAAACCATATGTCAGGACTGCAGTTGCATCCTTGAAGGACATAATACAGATGTCCTTCAAGGATGAATCTGCAGTCCTAACATATGGGTTGTCCTACCTCAGGCAGCCCATCGGTCGGCCGGATTCCAAAGTCTGGGTCTGGCCTCGGCTGATGTCGCACTTCACCCGACGTCATAGCTGCTGTTTATTGGGTATAAAGGCATCAGCCGACGCCATTTTCCTCAGTCTTTCTTGCCGCGCGGTGCCCGAAGCAGAAGCTGTTCGCAAGTGCCGGTCGGTCAGATCCAGAGATTTCTACTACCGAAGACTTCTAAAAAGCTAAGTACCGCGTTGGGGACTCTTTCTTGCCTCAGCCGATGTCAGACAAAGTAAATAATTGTTTAACTTGTGGGAAACAAATACCTCATAAGGATTTCCACTCTACTGCCTTCCTTGCTTAGGCCCAGACCACGACGTATCAGCTTGTCTAGCCTGTGCTTCCTTCAACCGATGGACACTTAGACGCCGGTCGGAGTTTGCAGAGGAGTTTTTGGTCCCGCTTTTGCATACAAAATGCCGCCGGAGACTCTGACTACTCAATTAGCTAAAAGCGCAAGGAAAGGACCGACATTCGCGGCCAGTTTCGCTGAAACCACGTTAGGCCAATCATGAGTGTCTCGGTTTCGCTGAAACCGAGCCCCGGTTCTTCCTTCGGCCGAAAGCATGCCTCCGATAGCCGAGGCCTCACAGAGCAGGGCTGAATCTGCTACTGAATTTACTGCTACAGAAGCAGGCACCCAGGATTTGTCAGACACTATTCCTTTAGACATATCTACCCCTGCACGCGGGGCTGCTAGACCCCCTGCTTCTATGTCTGTCAAGGCTTTTGCCAGGGCTAAAGCAGCTAAATCTTCTAAGGCCTTACCTGCTAAAACTCCTTCACATAGGCCTACCTCTAGTTCCCAAATACTCAGCCTGGCTGAGGATCTCATTTCTTTGATCAGGGGATCCCAACCTCACCCAGACAGGACCTCTCAGCCCCCTCCAGACAAGAGGCCTAGGACTGAACCCCTGGAACCTGTCTCTACAGATTATTCCTCTGATGACTCAGACGTTTCAGACCCTCACGAAGGCCCATATTCTCCTTATGAGGATTCTGATGCAGAAGACTTCATTCCTTCTGCTTCTCCTCCTGAAGAATTTTCCTTTGGGGAAACCTTGCATGCTGTGAGGGAACACTTCCAATGGCAGGGCCAGGATTTTTCAGATTCAAGGAAAAGGCTAAGGACCTTTTTACACTTACCACAGCATAGGCCTTTAGCCATTCCGCCAGTACTAACAGTTGTTGATGATGCATATAATGATGCCTGTACTGCCCCTGATTCTCTTCCTCCGGCCCCTGCCAAGCCAGACAGATATTACAGGGTCCCGGACACACACTACCATTTGTATAAGGCTCCTGTTGCAGACACTGAAACCATTTCACAGGGCCCTAAAGGTGTGGCAGCTGCCTCTGCCAAAACCCTCTTCCTCTGAAAGGGAATCTAGAGCATTAGAGAGATGGGGTAAAAAGGTTTATACTTCTGCTACTCTTTCGGCCAGGGCCTTGAACTGTCAATTTCACATGATTCAGTGCCAGGAATTTTTGTTAGAACAGCTAAATAAAAAACTGTCTTCTCCTGAACCTTTAGACCGCAAGTCCCTTCAGGATTTGGTACATAACTCTCAGCAGGTCAGTAACCATTTCTTAAAATGTGGCTATGATGCACTGGAGTCTTCCTTTAGATCAGCTATGACTGGAACAGTGATTCGAAGGCATGCCTGGTTAAAAGAACAATCCTTACCAGACCATGTTAAGTCAAAACTCCTAGATGCTCCCATGGAGAAACAAAGTTTGTTTGGCTCCCTGCACAGGAGGTTCTAAAGAAGGTGGAAGAAAAAGCAAAATCTGTCCAAACAGTCAAGGATTTCTTACAGGTCCAACCTCCGAGGTTTAGCAGAAATTGGCCTTCGAAGAATTGGTCCTTTCCAGACAACTCCAGAGCGCAGAGAGGCAGAAATAGACGCCCAAGAGGCAGAGGTCAGTCTAGGGGTGCCTGCAGGGGACGTCAGTGGCAACCTACCAACCAGAGAAGTACTGCCACAGATTCAACTACAACCACTTCCACAGGGCAGACACAATGACTTGGCTCTAGATGTCCTTCATGGATGCATCTGCAGTCATAACAAGTGGGTTGTCCTGTCGTCAGGCAGCCCTGCAGTCGGCCGGATTCCAAAGGGTCCGCTTCGCTGATGTCGACTCCACCCGACGCCATCTCTGTTGGTCTTGGTATAAAGCATCAGCCGACGCCATTTTCCTCAGTCTTTCTTGCCGCGTGGCGCTCAAGCAGAAGCTGTTCAAGTGCCGGTCGGTCGGATCCAGAGATTACTTCTACGAATACTACTCAAGACTTCTAAAGCTAAGTACCCGCTGGACTCGGGACTCTTTCTTGCCTCAGCCGATGTCAGAAAAAGTTAACAATTGTTTAACCTGTGGGAAACAAATACCTCATAAAGATTTCCACTCTTACTGTCTGCCTTGTTTAGGCCCAGCCCACACGTAGCAGCCTGTTCGCCTGTGCCTCTTTCAACCGACGAACGCTTAGGCCGGTCGGAGTTTGCAGAACAGTTTTTCGGTTCTGATTTTGCGTACATTATGCCGCCGGATCCTCCGACTACCCCCAAAAACGCAAAGATAAAGACCGGCACTCGGGTCCGCGGTTTCGCCGAAACCACGGTAAAGCAAATCATGAGTGTCTCGGTTTCGCCGAAACCGAAAACTGCTCAAAGTACAAGTGAACCTATTCTTACAACTGATGGCCCTGCTACAACTCTTGAATTGTCCTCAGAAATTTTACCCACTAGGGTGGTTGACTTATCAGACACCATCCCTTGGATGTCTCTACCCCAGCACGTGGTGCTGCTAGGCCTCCAGCTGCCATGTCCATTAAGGCCTTCGCCAGGGCTAAAGCAGTCAAGACTACTAAAACAGTGCCTGTTAAACCCCCCACATCCAGGCCCTCTTCTAGTTCTCAAATGCTTTCTTTGGCAGAAGATTTAATTTCTTTAATTAGAGGATCTCAATCTCACCCAGACAGGGCCTCTCAGCCCCAGAGAAGAGACCTAGGGCAGAGCCCCTGAGCCAGTGTCTTCTGATGATTCTGCTGATGAATCAGACATAACTGACCAGCCTGAGGCTCCTTCTCCAATTTTGAAGATTCTGATGCTGAAGAATCCATTCCAGCTGCTTCCCCACCAGAAGAATTCTCCTTTGGGGAAACCTTGCATGCCATGCGAGAACAGTTCCAATGGCAGCAACAGGATTTTTCAGACTCCAGAAAAGACTTAGGACCTTTCTGCACCTCCCACAGCACAGGCCCTTAGCTATACCTCCTGTTCTCTCTGTGGTGCATGATGCTTTCAATGATGTTTGCTCCCCAGCCCCTGCCAAACCAGACAGATTTTACAGGGTGCCAGATACTCATCACCACCTTTACAAGGCCCCACTTGCAGACCCAGAAACTATATCCCAGGGTCCCAAGGCAGTAGCCGCGACCACAGCTAAAAACCCTATTCCTTCTGAAAGGGAAGCAAGGTCACTAGACAGATGGGGTAAAAGGTCTACACTTCAGCTACTCTCTCAGCTAGAGCTTTAAACTGTCAGTTTCACATGATACAATACCAAGAGTTTATGCTTGATCAGTTAACTAAAAACTAACCACTGATGAATCTCTTGATAAGAAATATGTATTAGAGATGGTAAATAACATACAACAGGTTAGCAACCATTCCTTAAAATGTGGCTATGATGCACTGGAGGCTTCATTTAGATCAGCCATGACAGGCACAGTGATAAGAAGGCATGCATGGCTAAAGGAACAAGCTTTACCGGATCATGTTAAAGCTAAGTTGCTAGATGCTCCTATGGACAAGACAAGTTTGTTTGGTACACCTGCCCAGCAGGTTATGAAGAAAATGGAAGAAAAGGCAAAATCTGTTCAAACTGTTAAAGATTTCTTGCAGGTTCAACCCCCAAGGTTTAGCAGGAACTGGCCTGCCAAAAATTGGTCCTTTCCTGACTCCACAAAATTTCAAAGGGGCAGGAATAGACGTTCCAGAGGCAGAAACCAATCCAGAGGAGGTGCCTACAGAGGACGACAGTGGCAAGGTAACAACAGAGGCAGAGGCACAGACACAGCCACTGCCACTACATCAGCACAACCACAGTGACTTAATCCTAAATCCGCCTACCAGGGAACAAACAGCAGCTCCTCTAGGCGGAAAGTTAACCTTATTTTCAAAGAACTGGCACTACATAACAAAAGACAAGTGGATTTTACAAACCATAGATCAAGGTTACCGGTTTCACTTCCACACTTTACCAGTCAAAAGAGGAATGCCAAATTTACCTCCAAATCAAAAAACAGAGGCTCTACGCCAGATAATGGAGTTAGCAAACATGAGAGCTGTGGAAAGAGTGCCAACAGCAGAACAAGGAAAGGGGTTCTACTCCAGACTATTCCTAGTTCCAAGAAAGGAAAAAGTTGGAGACCAATTCTAACCTGTCCACCTTAAATACATACATCATTGTCCCAAAATTCAAAATGCTGACCCTACAGCAACTTCTTCCCATGCTGGGCAAGGAGTCTTGGCTGGTAACTCTAGATCTCAAGGAGGCATACCTGCATCCCCATTCGACCAATCTGCAGAAGATACCTCAGATTTCTTGCAGGATCAGAGCACTATCAATTCTCAGCATTGCCCTTTGGCTTATCTACTGCCCAGAGTATTCACAAAATGCCTGGCATCAGTAATCCGCCATTGCAGACTACAGGGAATTCAAATTTACCCATACCTGGACGACTGCCTGCTACAAGGGGACAACAAAAGCAAGCTGACAACAGATTTACAAAGGGTCATTTACTTGCTACAAGGACTGGGATACAGTCAATTTACAAAAGTCAAGGCTGATACCATCCCAAACAAGGACATTCTTGGGCACGGAATTGGACACAGTACAACAAATGGCATTCCTGACTACAGAAAAACAAAAAGAACTTCCTCTTTACTTCTTGGCACTAACAAAACTGAACAAGTTAACAGCAAGAAAAGTTCTGCAGGCATTGGGCTTCATGGCATCATGCATAATCTTGGTCCCATATGCCAGACTACATATGAGGAAACTACAGTGGTACCTAAAGAATTTATGGTCCCAACACAGACACAGTCTAGAAACAGAAATCCCACTAATTCCATGCTTAAAACAGGAGTTCCTATGGTGGGCTCAGGCATGCCAGTCAAACCCAGGCCTACCCTTTCAGATGTCAACCAAGCCAGACCATCACAACAGACGCTTCAGACCTAGGATGGGGCCCACATGCTGGACAAATGCGCAAGGATTGTGGACACAGGATCAACTTCACCTGCACATCAATCTAAAAGAAATGCTGGCAGTAAAACTGGCAATCCAAAAGTTCAAACCATTTCTCAAAGAGGGCCAGTTGATGATAAGGACAGACAACACCACAGTCATGTGGTACATCAACAAACAGGGAGGCACTCATTCATACCCCTATGCAGAATGACCTTGAGCTGTGGACCCTGGCACTCAGCTACAACATTCAGTTACAGGCAATATTTGTACCGGGAAAGACAATACCCTAGCAGACATATTAAGCAGAACCACTCGGATGCCCACGAATGGAAGCTGCACCGGACATCTTCAAGACCATCTCAAGAAATGGGGAATGCCACAGATAGACCTATTCGCATCACCTCTCAATCACCAGCTCAAAAATTCTGCACAAGGACATTCCACCCACTAGCATGGAAAGTGGACTCACTCTCCTTCAACTGGAAAGGCCTAACAGCATATGCATTCCCACCTCTTCCTTTGATACACAAGGTACTACTAAAATCAAGGAAGAACGTCCAAGGATAATCCTGATAGCTCCAAACTGGCCAAGACAACACTGGTACCCACTACTGAAGAGCATGTCTCGAACAATATGTGGCCAATACCCCTGATGCCTTTGATGTTAACTCAGAACAACTACAGCATCATACATCCAAACCTAAAACGCTGCAACTGACTGCATGGAACATCACATAGCAGCAGCTAATCCAGAACTTTCCCAAAGAGTTAAAGACATTATTCTTGAAGCACGCAGACCTTCAACAAGAAGGAACTATGCTGGAAAATGGAAAAGGTTTGTCATTTGGAGTACGGAAAGAGGAAAAGATGTGTCAAACATAGATATGCCTAACATTCTGGAGTATCTGGCAACTTCTTCATTCAGGCCTGTCCTACTCCTCCATCAAGATACATGCATCAGCTATTTCAGCAGAATACAGCTTTGATCCACCTGTTTTTTCAACCCTTTGCTCAGGCAGTTCCTCAGAGGAATCAAGAATGTAAAACCTCCAAGGAAACCACCATTACCAGCTTGGGATTTAAACTTTGTGCTAGAAAAGTTGACACTATCACCCTTTGAACCAGCAGCAACAGCAGACCTACAACACCTGTCATGGAAAACTGCTTTCCTACTGGCAATTACTTCAGCAAGGAGGGTTTCAGAACTACAGGCCTTAATGGCAGTGCAACCCTTCCTAATCTTCCACCAAGATAGTGTCCATGAGGACTAATCCTACATTTATGCCCAAGGTGGTATCCAGAGAGTCTTTAAACCAGGCAATCCACCTACCTACCTTCTTTCCCAACCCACAAAACAGAGGGGAAAGAATACTACATACCTTGGATGTACATAGACAGCTACGCTACTACTTGGACAGAACAAAAATAGCAGAAAGACTGACCAACTTTTTGTAGCCTATGCAACAGGAAGGGAAGGAAAAGCTATTTCCAAACAGACAATCTCCAAATGGATAGGAAATTGCATACGATACTGTTACTCCTTCCATGGAAAACCAATTCCACAGAACATAAGACCTCATTCTACAAGGGCAACAGCCACTACCACAGCCTTCTTACGAGGAGTGGCAACCAAAGACATTATTGAGGCGGCTACTTGGACCTCCGTGCATACATTTGCCAAGCATTATAATTTGCCTCTATATTCCAGATCCCGAGCAGGGTTTGCCACTGCTGTACTGCAGGGATCCTAAACACACCATAATCTACTTTTATCCTCCTCCCCTAGTTGGCTATGGTATTCTACCCATTGTTATGACTGCAGATGCATCCATGAAGGACATAGTACAGTTTTGTACCTACCATAAATGTAGATGTCCGAACTGGATAGCATCTGCAGTCAGGATTACCCTCCCTCCTTCCCTCTGTGGTACTCCTAGGGTGTTTACCCTCCTAATAGCTAGCTGTTGGGGAGTCTTTATGGTGTATTTGTTTGTATATATGTACATATATGCTTATTGTTGTGTTTACCTCTATCTATTTGGAAACATTGGCATCTATCCAAATTTTAGCCTGCAAGAGGGCTTCTGGCATCTGGGGCAAGAAACACTGAGGAAAATGGCGTCGGCTGATGCTTTTATACCCGAAGACCAACAGAGATGACGTCGGGTGGAGTGCGACATCAGCCGAAGCCGGACCCGGACTTTGGAATCCGGCCGACTGCAGGGCTGCCTGACGACAGGACAACCCACTTGTTATGACTGCAGATGCTATCCAGTTCGGACATCTACATTTATGGTAGGTACAAAACTGTACTTTCTGCCTACCAGGGAACAACTGGAAGCACCCTTGGGCGGAAAGCTAGCCTTATTTTCCGACAACTGGCATTACATTACAGGAGACAAATGGACTTAACAAACAATAGACAAGGGCTACAGGTTTCACTTCCACACTCTACCAAAAAAGAGAGGAATGCCAAACCTACCACCAAGCCAAAAAACAGACGCTCTAAGACAAATCAACAACTTACTAAGGATGAGAGCTATAGAAGAGGTACCACCTATGGAACAAGGCCAAGGATTTTACTCCAGGCTTTTCCTTGTACCAAGAAAAGAAAATCAATGGAGACCTATTCTAGACTTGTCCGCACTGAACACATACCTCATTGTTCCAAAATTCAAAATGCTGACCCTCCAGCAGCTTCTTCCCATGCTGGGCAAGGATTCTTGGCTGGTGACTCTAGATCTCAAGGAGGCATACCTGCACGTCCCTATCGACCAGATTGCAGAAGACACCTCAGATTTCTTGCAGGATCAGAGCATTATCAATTCTCAGCATTGCCTTTGGCTTATCTACTGTGCCCAGAGTATTCACGAAATGCCTGGCATCAGTAATTGCTCATTGCAGGCTTCAGGGAATTCAAATTTACCCATACCTGGACGACTGCCTAATACAAGCGGACAACAAGGCAAAATTAACAAAAGATTTGGAAAATGTCATACAACTGTTGCAAGCCTTGGGATACACAGTCAACATGCAAAAGTCAAGACTAGTACCATCCCAAAGGATAACATTCTTGGGTGCAGAACTGGATACATCAACTCAGATGGCTTTTCTCACAGAAGAAAAACAAAAGCAGCTACCAGTCTACTTCATGACATTAACAACACAAACTCAGCTTACTGCAAGGAAAGTCCTGCAAGCCCTGGGCTACATGGCATCCTGCATAATATTGGTTCCGCATGCCAGGCTGCATATGAGAAAGCTACAATGGTACCTAAGGAATGTATGGTCTCAACACAAGCACAGTCTAGAAGCCCAGATTCCAATAATTCCATGCCTGAAACAAGAATTCCTGTGGTGGGCTCAGGCCTGTCAGTTGAACAGAGGCTTGCCTTTCCACAAACCTCATCCAAGCCAGACCATCACCACGGACGCCTCAGACCTAGGATGGGGGGCATACATGGTGGACAAGTGTATACAAGGCCTATGGACCCAAGACCAGCTGTTTCTACACATAAATCTAAAGGAGATGCTGGCAGTGAAACATGCGATCCAGGCATTCAGACCACTCCTTCAACAGGGTCATCTGCTGATAAGGACGGACAATACCACAGTCATGTGGTACATCAACAAACAGGGAGGTACACATTCATATCCTCTATGCCGGATGGCAATAGACCTGTGGAATGTGGCCCTGAATCTCAACATTCAACTCCAGGCCAGATTTGTACCAGGAAAAGAAAATTCTCTAGCAGACACCTTAAGCAGAACTACCACGGATGCTCACGAATGGATGCTGCATCCAGATATCTTCAAAGCCATAACAAAGAAATGGGGACTACCAGAGATAGACCTGTTCGCCTCCCCACACAGCCACCAATTGAAGAAATTCTGCACAAGAGCATACCAGCCACTTGCTTGGAGGGTGGACTCCCTTTCCTTCAGCTGGAAAAACCTGACAGCATATGCATTTCCACCTCTTCCCTTGATGTACAAAGTTCTACTGAAGATCAGAGAGGATCAGTCAAGGGTAATCCTGATAGCTCCAGACTGGCCGAGGCAACATTGGTACCCGCTACTGAGAAGCATGTCTCGGACATACGCATGGCCTCTACCTCTATGTCCCTTACTTCTAACACAGGACAACTACAAGACCCTACATCCAAACTTGAAAACACTGCAGCTAGCTGCTTGGAATATTGCATAAAACAAAATACCCCAGGTTTATCTCAGAGGGTTAAGGACATTATTTTGGAGGCACGCAGACCCTCCACAAGGAAGACTTATTCAGCCAAGTGGAAAAGATACCTCATTTGGAGTGCAGCAAAGGGAGAAAATGTCTCATTGGCAAACATAGCACACATCCTGGAATATTTAGCAGAACTGTTCCACAATGGCCTGTCTTACTCCTCCATTAAGATTCATGCATCAGCAATTTCAGCAGAATACAACATGGATCCTCCTGTCTTCTCTCATCCTCTACTCGGGCAGTTCTTGAGAGGAATCAAAAATGTAAAGCCTCCAAGGAAACCACCTTTACCTACATGGGATCTCAACTTTGTGCTGGAAAAGTTAACACTTCCCTTTGAACCAGCAGCAACAGCAGAATTACAGTTCTTGTCTTGGAAAACTGCTTTCCTGCTAGCAATCACTTCAGCAAGAAGGGTATCTGAGTTACAGGCATTAATGGCAGTACAACCCTTCCTTATCTTCCATCAGGACAGAGTCTCTCTGAGAACTAACCCTACCTTTATGCCAAAAGTGGTCTCCAGAGTATCATTGAACCAAGCGATTCATTTACCTACATTCTTCCCCAACCCACAGAACAGGGGGGAAAGACTGCTACATACCTTGGATGTGCACAGACCATTACGCTACTATCTGGACAGAACTAAGACCAGCAGAAAAACTGACCAGCTTCTGGTAGCATATGCAACAGGAATGCAAGGAAAAGCAATTTCAAAACAGACAATCTCAAAATGGATAGGAAATTGCATTCGATTTTGCTACTCTTTTCATGGAAAGACAACTCCTGATAATATCAGACCTCATTCCACAAGAGCTACAGCCACCACTACAGCTTTCCTACGAGGAGTGGCTACCAAAGAAATTTTAGAAGCTGCTACTTGGAGCTCCGTGCATACATTTGCCAAGCATTATAATCTTCCCTTATACTCTAGATCCCGAGCAGGTTTTGCAACTGCTGTTTTGCAAGGGATCTTAACTACACCATCTTTATCTTAGTGCCTCCTCCCCCAGTTTGGCTATGGTATTCTACCCATATGTGATGACTGCAGATGCATCCTTGAAGGCCATAGTACAGTTTTGTACCTACCATAAATGTAGATGTCCGATAGGTATGCATCTGCAGTCAGGTTTACCCTCCCTCCTTCCCCTCTGTGGTATTCCTTGGGTACTTATCCCTCTCATAGCTAGCTGGGGTTATCTATTATGGTGTGTTTGTTTTATATATATATATATATATATATATATATATATATATATATATATATATATATATATATATACATATATACATATATATACATATAGTTCTGTGCATGTTTTGGAATTTATTGCATTTCTCCAAATTTAGCCTTCCTTAGAGGGCACCTGGCATCTGGGGCAAGAAAAACTGAGGAAGATGGCGTCGGCTGGCGCTTTTATACCCCAGTCGCTCTGACGTCAGGGAAAGGGTGACATCAGCCGACGCCGGACCCAGACTTTGGAATCCGGCCGACCGAAGGGCTGCCTGAGGCAGGACAACCCATATGTGATGACTGTAGATGCATACCTATCGGACATCTACATTTATGGTAGGTACAAAACTGTACTTTACCCTCCCTCCTTCCCCTCTTACTTTTTGGTACTTACCTAGGGCATCTACCTTTTATTACCTATGGGGAGTATTTGCTGGTAACTAAAAATGTTTGTTTGCTTTGCTTTTCTATTTTTTACTAGCAATTTGAATTGCCTACCTATTTGGGGGCAGCTGACATCTGGGGCAAAAAAAAACTGAAGAAAATGGCATCTGCTGCATCTTTTATACCCCTGCCGCACTGACGTCAGGGAGGAGGCGACAGCAACCGACGCCAGACCAAGACTTTGGAACTCTGGCCGACTGCGGGACCGCCTGATGGCAGGATAACTCAAGTGTGATGACTGCAGCAGTGTGTACACTCGAACATCTACATTTATGGTAGGTACAACACTGTACTTTTCCTCTGGTGACCAGGATTTACCCTTATCTACCTATGAGGATTCTGATGCTGAAGACTCTATTCCCTCTGCTTCCCCCCAGAGGATTTCTCTTTTGGTGAAACTTTGCATACTCTTAGGGAGTGTTTTCACTGGGAAAGCCAGGATTACTCTGATTCTAAAAAGAGGCTTAGGGATTTCTTACTCCTGCCTCAGTACAGGCCTTAGCCTAATCCCCCCCTTGTACTAGACATTGTTGATGCCTTTTCAGAATCTAGCTTGGCCCCTGACTCTCTGCCTCCTGCTCCCAGAAAACCTGACGGATATTACAGGGTTCCTGATTCACACAAGTTCCTTTTTAAAAATCCTATTGCGGATCCAGAGACTATTTCACAGGCAGCATGTTTTTGGATTGCTTAAACAGAAAATGATGATTGCTGACTGTGCACTCTGCTGAACAGGTTGGAAAACACTTTGCAATGTGGATTTGATTCTTTAGAGGCCTCTTGCAGGGCTGCTGATGTTCATCATGTTACCCTGCTGCAGTCATCACACTTGGGTTATCCTGTCATCAAGGCGGTTCCGCAGTCGGCCGGATTTCCAAAGTCTTGGTCCGACATCGGTTGCTGTCACCTCATCCCTGACGTCAGTGCGCCAGTGGTACATATATTGCAACCAACACCATTTTCTCCAGTCTTTCTTGACGCGCGGTGCCCAAAGCAGAAGCAGTTTGCAAGTGCCGGTCGGCCGACTCCTGGGATTTTCGATTTCGAATTTCAGACCGAAGTCTTCTATAAAGCTAAGTACCCCGTTGGGGAAACTTTTCTTGCCTCAGACCGATGTCAGAAAAAGTTAACAATTGTATTTGTTGTGGGAAGCAAATACCTCATAAGGGTTTTCATTCTTATTGCATACCTTGGCCCTGATCACGGCGTCACTTCTTGTCGTTTTTGTGCTAGATTTAATAAACGTACTATTAAAAGACTATTTGATTTCGCACAGCACATGTTTGGCAGAAAATTTAATTATAACATGCCGTCGGAGCTACCAACTACCGGCGTGCACAAAAAGCGCAGGGATAAGGATCTACAGCCCAGGCCTAAGCCCCATTCCGAGGCCGCGGATGATCCGGTCTCCGGTTCCCCAGTTATCAGTGAGGCTCCAACGCAGCCTCTGACTACCGCAGTTCAGGAACCCGAGACCGCTACGGATATTTTGATGGAATGTACTAGGCCGACGCAGCCTGTTATTTCAGGCCCTACCGACGATTTACCTTCCAAGGACGTTGGTGTTTCTGAAACACCATCGCCTTCTGAAGGCGTTTTCAGACCGACTACTCTTACAGTCAAAACGTTTTCCAAGTTGAAGACTCCTTCCAAATCGAAAAAGGCTTCACTTCAGTCTCCTGTTCAAGGCCCTATGCCTAAGAAACAGATGCTCAAGATGGCTGAAGATTTGATTTCTCTTATCAGGGGTTCTCAGCCTCCTCCTGACAAAAGGCCTAGACAAGAGGAAGAATCTGCTTTCTCTGAACAACTGTCTATTTCTTCGGATTCCTTTGAGGACCAAGACTATTCCTTCTCTACTTATGAAGATTCTGATGCTGAGGACTCTATTCCCTCAGCTTCCCCTCCGGAAGATTACTCTTTTGGGGAAACTTTACACACTATGGGGGAACATTTTCACTGGGAAGGTCAGGATTACTCTGATTCCAAGAAAAGGCTCAGAGAGTTTATTTTACTCCCCCAACACAGACCTCTAGCCATCCCTCCTGTTTTGGACATTGTGGATGATGTCTATTTAGAATCCAGTTTCAACCCTGACTCTCTGCCTCCTGCCTCGGCCAAGCCTGACAGATACTACAGAGTTCCTGATTCCCACAAATTTCTTTACAAAAGCCCAGTAGCTGACCCAGAGACCATCTCCCAGGGTCCCAAGGGGGCTAAGGCTTTCATGGCTAAAAATCCAGTACCTTCTGAAAGGGATTCAAGAGCACTAGACAGATGGGGTAAAAAAGTTTACACCTCAGCCACTTTAGCTATGAGAGCTCTAAACTGTCAATTTCATATGCTTAAGTATCAGCAATTTCTGATCTCTCAGTTAAAACAAAAGATAACCACCCTCCCTCAACAATCTGAATTGAAATAAGTACAGGATTTGTTGCACGCCACCGAGCAGGTGGGCAAACATACCTTACAATGTGGGTTTGATTCTTTAGAGGCCTCCTGCAGAGCAGCTGTCACTGGATCAGTTATACGTAGGCATGCCTGGTTAAAGGAACAAAGTCTGCCTGATCATGTTAAAGCAAAACTACTAGATGCTCCCTTACAGCAGGATGTTCTTTTTGGTGTTAAAGCAGAAGAAGTTTTAAAGAAAATGGAAGATAAGGCAAAATCAATGCAGACAGTCAAAGATTTCCTACAGGTACAACCCCCTAGCTTCAGCAGAAACTGGCCACCAAAAAATTGGTCCTCTCCAGCCACTGACGGGCCTCAGAGGGGTAAATGCAGGCGCCCAAGGGGCAGAGGACAACCACAAGCTCAGTATAAACCTCGCCAATGGGGCACTCCAACCCAGAAGGGAGGAGAAGACAGGTCTCAACCCACCAGAAGGCAATCTCAATGACTTGCACCTCAGCTGGCCAAACAAAGCTCTTTTGTCAGCCCCCCTGGGGGGAAAACTAGCACTATTTGCAGACAACTGGCACATGGTCACAAAGGACAAATGGGTCCTAGACATAATTTTACGAGGATACAGATTCCACTTTCACACCTTGCCAATAAAAAGAGGAATGCCAAACCTGCCACAAAATCAAAGGGCAGAGGCTCAAAAACAAATTACAGCTCTCATAGCCATGAAAGCCATTCAAAGGGTACCAACTCAAGAGCAAGGCCAAGGATTTTACTCAAGACTCTTCCTAGTACCCAGAAAAGAAAATGCTTGGAGACCAATTGTGGACCTTTCAATTCTAAACACTTAAGTTCCCAAATTCAAGGATGCTAACACTACAGCAGCTACTTCCCATGTTGGGCAAGGAAGCATGGCTGGTAACGTTGGACCTCAAGGAGGCATACCTGCATGTCCCTATCAGACAAAGTTGCAGAAGATACCTCCGTTTCATTGCAAGTTTAACCCATTATCAATTCTCTGCACTGCCCTTTGGCTTATCTACTGCGCCCAGAGTATTCACAAAATGCCTGGCACCAGTAATTGCATATTGCAGACAAAGAGGAATTCAGGTATATCCATACCTGGACGACTGCCTCATCCAAGCAGAAAGAAAAGACATTCTCTTACATCTGGGTTTTGTAAAGCATCTACTAAATTGTCTGGGTTACACAGTAAACGGAAAGAAGTCAAAACTAGTACCCTCACAAAAAATGACATTCCTGGGTGCCAGCTTGGACACAACGGCCCAGAAGGCTGATCTTACACCAGACAAGCAATTACAACTGACTCAATATTTCAATACAATGGCAACAAAGACCCAATTAACTGCAAGAAAAATTATGCAGGCTTTGGGCTTCATGGCATCTTGCATTCTGATACCATTTGCAAAACTGCATATGAGAAAATTACAATGGTACCTAAAAAGCGTATGGTCTCAACACAGCCACAGCTTGGACACAGTGATATCTCTCATTCCCTGCCTTCAACAGGAATTTCTATGGTGGGCACAGGCATGTCACCTCAACAAGGGTCAGCCTTTCACCTTGCCCCCACCCAGACAAACTATCACAACAGATGATTCAGACTATGCCTGGGGGGCACATATGGCAGGTCAATGCATTCAAGGCTTATGGACTGCAGAACAAAGAAAACCGCACATAAACCAAAAAGCGATGCTACCTGTACAGAAAGCTCTGACAGCCTTCAAGGATCTACTACAGCCTGGACAACTGGCAATAAAGACGGACGACACCACAGTAATGTGGTACATAAACAAACAAGGGGGCACACATTCCTACCCTCTTTGCAGGCAAGCAATAATCTTATGGAACACTGCTCTGGCCTACCAAGTCCAGTTACAAGCTCACTTCCTGCCAGGACAGAAAAACACATTGGCAGACGACCTAAGCAGAAACATCAAAGATCCCCACGAGTGGAAGCTTAGACCCACAAATATTTGCAATGATAACTCAAAGATGGGGCCTACCAAATATAGACCTGTTTGCCAGTCCTCAAAACTACCAGCTGACAAAATTTTGTACAAGGACATTCCACCATCAAGCTTGGAAAGTTGACGCTCTCTCCTTCAGTTGGAAAAACCTGACAGCATATGCCTTTCCTCCATTACCTCTTCTCACAAAGGTTCTTTTGAAGGTCAAAAAGGAGAAACCTCGAATGATTCTCATAGCCCCAGACTGGCCACGCCAGCACTGGTACCCGCTATTGAAGAATATGGCTCACAGTCCACCATGGATATTGCCTCAAATACCTCATTTGCTCATGCAGCAAGACAAGCAGATTCTACACAGCCAGATCAAAACCTTAAACCTGGCTGCATGGCAAATCAATTAAGCATCCAATCAGCCCCTCTTTCACAAGCAGTACTGGATGTTATCCTAGAAGCCAGGAGGCCAAGCACCAGGAAGGCTTACTCGGACAAATGGAAAAGGTTTTCTGCTTGGAACCAAGCTAAAGGCCAAGACACAACTCAGCCTCATATACCTCACATTCTGCAGTATTTAGCTGAGATGTTGCATAAAGGACTTTCCTTCTCCTCAATTAAAATCCATGCTTCAGCTATTTCAGCCCACTACGACACGAATCCACCTTTATTTTCAAATCCACTCCTAAGGTGGTTCCTCAGAGGGGCAAAAAACATTAGACCACCTAGAAGAGCTCCTACACCAACATGGGACCTCCACTTTGTTCTGGAAAAACTAACGCTACCTCCCTTTTAACCAGCTTTTTCTGCAGACCTTCAGTTCCTATCTTGGAAGACTGCCCTGCTCCTGGCATTAACGTCTGCTAGGAGAGTTTCAGAATTACAGGCACTTATGGCAGTGGAACCTTTCCTCATTTTTCATCAAGACAGAGTTTCTCTACGAACTAATCCTTCCTTCATGCCTAAGGTGGTTTCCAGTGTAGCTTTAAATCAAACCATCCATCTACCCACTTTCTTCCCCAATCCACAGAACAAAGGTGAGGGACTCCTGCATTCCTTGGACATTCACAGGCAGCTTCGATACTACTTGGATAAAACTAAGGCTTTCAGAAAAACTGACCCGCTCTTTGTTTCCTATGCTACAGCTTCTCAAGGGAAGGCCATA
Source organism: Protopterus annectens (assembly GCF_019279795.1). Classification (NCBI taxonomy): domain Eukaryota; kingdom Metazoa; phylum Chordata; order Ceratodontiformes; family Protopteridae; genus Protopterus; species Protopterus annectens. Next base: position 964,514,977 of record NC_056733.1, on the reverse strand, counting down.
TCCAAGCAGACCATTTCTAAATGGATAGGCCATTGCATACGATTCTGCTATACCCATCATGGGAAACCAGTTCCTCCTACCATTAGATCCCACTCTGCCAGGGAACAGCTACCTCTACAGCCTTTCTCAGGGGGGTTCCTACCAAGGAAATTTTAGAAGCTGCAACTTGGAGTTCTGTACACACCTTCACCAAACACCATCACTTACCTCTTTATTCTAAGTCTAGGGCAGGCTTTGCCATTGCAGTTCTGCAGGGCCTCATTGCCTCCACTAACCCTCTATGATGCCTCCACCCTACCTTAGCTTTGGGACTCAACCCAAGTGTGATGACTGCAGCAGGGTAACACGATGAACTTAGTACAGTTTTGTACCTACCATAAATGTAGATGTTTGAGTGTTCACCCTGCTGCAGTCCAGGTTACCCTCCCTCCAACCCCTCTGATCTACTGACTAAATCCTTGCTATGCCTTACTGATGTATTTGCTTATAGCTGAAGCATTTTTGTGTTTGTACAGTGTTCTCACCTTTTGGTACTAATTTGGGATCACCTTTTTGGGGGCACCTGACATCTGGGGCAAGAAAAACTGAAGAAAATGGCGTCGGTTGCAATATATGTATCCCTGGCGCACTGACGTCAGGGATGAGGTGACAGCAACCGACGTCGGACCAAGACTTTGGAAATCCGGCCGACTGCGAGACTGCATGACGACAAGATAACCCAAGTGTGATGACTGCAGCAGGGTGAACACTCAAACATCTACATTTATGGTAGGTACAAAAACTGTACATTACTGGTTCTGTGCTCAGTAGGCATGCTTGGCTTAAGGAGCAATCTTTACCTGATCATGTTAAAGCTAAATTGCTGGATGCCCCCTTAAATCAGGACCGCCTGTTTGGCAACAAGGCTGAGGAAGTTCTTAAAAAGATGGAAGATGAAGCTAGATCTATGCAGTTAGATTTCTTACAAGTTCAGCCTCCTAGATATAGTAGGCACTGGACCTCTAAGAATTGGTCCTTTCCAGCCTCTTCAAGGTCTTCTCAAGCCAAACCCAGACATAGCAAGGAACCCCAGGTTTCAGTTCCAGGGGACACACAAGACTAAGCAGTGGGGGGTTTCCGCACCCAGATCAGGGAGTAGTAAGACTCCCCCCCCCATGGAAAACAGTCTCAATGGCTTGCTTCTAAAACTTCCAAGCACTTCCCAACTGAATGCTCCTTTAGACGGAAAGATTGGTCTGCAGGCCAAAAACTGGGAACTCATTACCCAGGACAAATGGGTTTTAAATAATGTCCCAAGGATACAGATTTCACTTCCACTCCTTACCAAGACCAAGCAGGTGGCCAGATCTACTCCCAAATCAGTGGGTAGAGGCCCAAAATCAAGTACTCTCTATTAAGCATGGGGGCTATTCAGTTGGTACCAGAAGAGGAAAAGGGACAAGGGTTCTATTTGAGACTTTTCCTTGTACCCAGAAAAGGCAATACATGGCATCCTGTCCTGGGCCTTTCTACTCTAAATACCTTTCTGGTGATTCCAAAATTCAAGATGCTGACTGTTCACCAGCTGCTTCCTATGCTAGATTTAAAAGAAGCATACCTGCACATCCCTGTCAGGGAGTCTTGCAGAAGATACCTATGCTTCAAAGCAGGCTACATGCACTATCAGTTCTCTGCACTGCCCTTTGGCTTGTCTACTGGGCCCAGGGTATTCACAAAGTGCCTAGATCCGGTCATTGCATTCTGCAGGCAAAGAAATATTCAAATATACCCATATCTGGATGATTGTCTAATTCAGGCAGAAAGCCAGGACATACTTTTGAATCATCTGGCCTTTGTTCAAAGGGTACTGACTTGTCTGGGGTACACCATAAACAAAAAGAAATCATACCTCCTGGTACCCTGTCAACAAATTATATACCTGGGAGCAAGCTTGAATACAACTTCCCAGATGGCTTTCCTCATGCCGGAGAAACGGACTCATTTGACAACCTACTTCAAACAAGTAGCCACAAAAACCCGGTTATCTGCAAGGCAAATACTGCAAGCCTTGGGGTTCATGGCCTCCTGCATTCTTCAAATTCCATATGCAAGGCTGCATATGAAGAAATTGCAATGGTTCATAGGTTCATAGTTTAGTACTAAGCTAAATGCCCTTGCGAGCCATTTTAAGCCTAGCCAGTTATCCCTTGTGAGACTCTTAACCCTGCATCTTGTGTTTGTAAGGCAAACACCTTAGCCAGTAAGCAAAAGCCTATGATGTCAACATTCACAGGATCTAGAAGCAATTATTCCTGTCATACCTTGCCTATGCCTAGAGTTCCTTTGGTGGGTGAGGCCTGCCACCAAAACAGGGGACTACCTTTCACACTACCCCCTACCACCCAAACCTTAACAACAGACGCATCAGACTATGCATGGGGGGCCCACCTGGCAGGGAAGTGCATTCAGGGCAAATCGAACCCAAGTCAGATGCACCTGCATATCAATCAAAAAAAAATGTTAGCTGTACAGAATGCTCTGACAGCCTTCAAGGACCACATTCTTCCAGGACAAGGGCATTAATGTTTCTATTGCTAAATATCCTACCCCTTCCTATAGAGACTCCAGGGCGCTGGATAGATGGGGCAAGAAGGTTTACACTTCTGCAACCTTGGCCATTAGGACTTTAAACTGCCAGTTTAATATGTTAAAGTATCAACAATTAATGATAGACGGACAACACCACAGTTATGTGGTACATAAACGGGGGGGAGGGGGGGCACATTCTTACACCCTCTGCAGACTAGCCATGGCATTGTGGAACACAGCCCTGAGCTATCAAGTACATTTACAAGCTGAATTCCTGCCAGGAAAACTAAATACACTGGCAGACGAACTAAGCAGAAACCTCATGGACCCACATGAGTGGAAACTAGAACCAAGGATTTTCAGCATGTTCACAAGCAAATGGGGGAGCTCAGCTATAGACCTTTTTGCCTCCCTCCAAAGCTATCAGTTGGACAAATTCTGCACAAGGGCTCCCCACAAACAAGCTTGGAAAGTGGATTCTTTGTCCTTCAGCTGGAAAAACCTATCAGTTTATGCCTTTCCTCCTCTGCCTGTGCTCTCCAAAGTACTACTAAATGTCAAACAAGCCAAACCAAGGATGATTTTAATTGCACTGGACTGGCCATGCCAACACTGTACCCGCTCTTGTGCAGTGTGTCACTGTGGGCCCCATGGCACCTGCCTTAGACTCCTCCTCTATTGTCTCAGTAGGAGAACCAAATACTGCACCCTCAACTTCAAACACTGAATCTATCTGCACCCTCAGCTTCAAACACTGAATCTAGCAGCCTGGCTAATTACATAATTTCTCCTTTACCATCTCTCAGTAAACCAGTGATGGATATCATTTTAGAGGCAAGGAGGCCTAGTACCAGAAATGGAAATGATTCTGTGCCTGGAACCAAGCTCAAGGGATGAGCACAACAGTGCTCAATTTACCTCAGATTTTACAATACTTAACTGAGATGCTTCATAAGGGCCTGTCTTTCTCCTCCATCAAAATTCACTCCTCAGCCATCTCAGCTCATTAAAACACAGAACCACCCATCTTCTCTCATCCATTACTTAAGCAGTTCCTCTGAGGGGCCATAAATCTACGACCACCCAGGAGAGCTCCAACTCCAGCCTGGGACCTCAACTTTGTATTGGAGAAGCTCACTGTTCCTCCTTTTGAGCCAGCTGCAAGTGCAGAGTTAAAATTCCTTTCTTGGAAAACAGCTTTCCTTTTAGCAGTCACTTCAGCAAGAAGGGTATCTGAGTTACAGGCTCTCATGCCAGTGGAGCATTTCATCATCTTTCATGCAGACAGGGTATCCCTCAGGACCAATCCCTCCTTCATGCCCAAGGTGGTATCCAGTGTGGCCCTTAATCAGTCCATACATTTGCCAACCTTCTTTCGTAATCCACAGAACAAAGGGGAACGGATTCTGCACTCCTTAGACATGCACAGACAACTTCGATTCTACTTGGACAGAACTAAACCTCAAAGGAAATCTGATCATGTGCTGGTGGCATTTGCAGCAGGGGCAGACGGGAAGGCTATTTCAAAGCAAACCATTTCCAAATGAATAGGTCATTACATTTCTGCTACAAACATGCTACAAACACCATGGAAAACCTATCCCACAGGGGATCAGACCCCACTCTACCAGGACTGCATCTACCCCTACAGCATTACTCAGAGGCGTCCCTACCAGGGACATCCTAGAAGCTGCTATCTGGAGTTCTGTACGTACTTTCACCAAGCATTACCATCTGCCCATTTCTCTGAATCCAGAGCTGGCTTTGCCACTGCAGTCTTGCAGGGCCTTTTAGCTGGTCCTAATTCTATTCAAATTTCTCCTCCCATCCTTAGCTTTGGGAATCTACCCAAAAGTGATGACTGCGACAGTGAAACACGAAGAACATAGTACAGTTGTGTACAGTTATCATAAATGTAGATGTTTGAGTGTATTCACTGTTGCAGTCTTGGTTACCCTCCCTCCAGCCCCCTTCTCTTTTTGGATATACCTTTACTTTCCTTTGCTATCTTCAAAAGCTTTTTTTTTGTATTTGCTTTTTTGTTGGAGGTATAACCTTGTATATTTATAGATTTAATTGCTTCCCATTAAGGGGGCACCTGACATCTGGGGGCAAGAAAAGCTGATGTAATGGAGTCGGCTGCATGTTTTGTATCCTTGACGTCATGGAAGAAGGGACAGCAACTGATGCAAGACCCAGGACTTTGTTAATCAGTCTGACTGAGGGCTACTGCAAGCAGATAACCCAAAAGTGATGACTGCAACAGTGAATACACTCGAACATCTACATTTATGGTAAGTATACACAACTGTACTTTCCCGGTTAAGAAATATTAAATAAAGTAAAATAAAAAAAGATCTACTTGGAGCTTGGCTCAATGATGGATCAGGTCCAGAAACGTATCCCCATGTAGCATCCATTTGTGGGATTGGGTCATGAACCTGCTTAATGTGTCTGCCACCACATTCTGAGCTGAGGGGAAGGTAAACTGCCTGAAGGGCAACTTGTCTTTGTAAGGCTATAACTCCCAGGCATGTGCAGAAAAGCAGAAGACATATTCGTGAAGAGGATTTGAGACAGGAGAAAGGCAAGAAGAAACGAGGACGTCCAGCAAATAGGTGGATGAGAGACCACCTGTGACACAGGAATGTGTGTCAAAGTGACACTTCGGTCCCCCCTGCGTATTGATGTATCAAAGGGTCTGTGAACCACCTCAGCACCCCTAGAGTTAGCTTGGAAATGAAGATTTGTAGGGAAAAAATAAAGGCCCTCATCTCTTTTACGTTGATGTGATGATTATCGTGTTACCCTGCTGCAGTCATCACACTTGGGTTATCCTGCCGTCAGGCGGTCCCGCAGTCGGCCCAAATTCCAAAGTCTTGGTCCGGCGTCGGTTGCTGTCGCTTCTTCCCTGACGTCAGAGCGCCAGGGGTATATCAGAGGCATCCGACGATATTCTTCAGTCTTTCTTGCCACGCGGTGCCCGAAGCAGAAGCAGTTCGCAAGTGCCGGTTGGCCGACACCTGAGATTTTCGAATAGAGTACTTCAACTAGAAGAGTTTCAGAGCTTCAGGCACTAATGGCAGTATAGCCTTTCCTCATTTTTCATCAAGACAGTTTCCCTACGAACTATCCCCTCCTTTATGCCTAAGGCTGTATCCAGTGTGGCTCTAAATCAAACCTTCCATTTACCCACCTTCTTTCCAAATCCACAGAACAAAAGAGAAAGACTCCTGCATTCCTTGGACATTCACAGGCAGCTACGTTACTACTTGGATAAAACTAAGGTTTTCAGAAAATCTGACCAGCTTTTTGTATCCTATGCTACAGCATCACAAGGAAAGGCTATCTCAAAACAGACCATTTCCAAATGGATAGGTCATTGTATACATTTTTGCTACACCCACCATGGAAAACCAGTTCCTGCTACCATAAGGCCCCACTGTACCAGGGCAGCAGCTACATCTGCAGCCTTCCGCAGGGGGGAGCCAAACAAGGATATTCTGGAAGCTGCAACTTGGAGTTCAGTACACACATTCACCAAACATTACCACCTACCACTTTACTCTAAGACTAGAGCTGGCTTCGCCACTGCAGTTTTGCAGGGCCTTCTAGCCTCTTCTAACCCTGTTTGACTCCACCTCCCATCCTTAGCTTTGGGATTCTACCCAAGTGTGATGACTGCAGCAGGGTAACATGATGAACATAGTACAGTTTTGTACCTACCATAAATGTAGATGTTCGGGTGTATACCCTGCTGCAGTCCAGGTTACCCTCCCTCCATCCCCTCTCAACTAGCTGAACTTATCTCTACCACTCTATTCTATTCTACCTCTGTGGTGTATTTGCTTCTGCCTAAGAATTTTGTTTTATTTTTCCATATAGCTATGTGTGTGTGTGTGTGTGTGTGTGTGTGTGTGTGTGTGTGTGTGTGTGTATATATATATATATTTTTTTTTTTGCCTACCTATTAGGGGCACCTGACATCTGGGGCAAGAATAACTGAAGAAAATGGCGTCTGATGCCTCTGATATACCCCTGGCGCTCTGACGTCAGGGAAGAAGCAACAGCAACCGACGCCAGACCAAGACTTTGGAATTCGGGCCGACTGCGGGACCGCCCGATGGCAGGATAACCCAAGTGTGATGACTGCAGCAGGGTATACACTCGAACATCTACATTTATGGTAGGTACAAAACTGTACTTTCCTTAGTCTGTTTTGAAGACCAAACATCCCTGTCCCTCCAGGATTGAAGAGTTTCACCCCATTCTGTGTCTGAAGCATCTGTGTGTAACTCTAGAGAGGGGTGGGATGGCTGTAGGGGAAGAACAGAGTTTTTGGTCACCTGAAGGGATTCACCAATCCAAGTACTTTTTATAACAAGGTAGGAGTAGAATCATGAAATCCAGAGGCTGGGAATGCTGCATTCAAACTGTCCTTGGGAACCATTGAATTTTCCTCATGTACAATTTGGCCTATGGGAGCCCAGGGATTACAGATGCCATGAACCCCAGGAGGCGTAGGAAGTTCCTGGCCTTCAGTGGTTGAAGGGGTAAGATGCTCCGGAAGGAGTTGTTGAGGAACAGCACCTTTTCTGTGGGCAGTGAAGCTAGCATCTTTTGTTTGGGCCCAGAAAAATGTGGTCTTGTGAAGGGTTCAGAGAGGTCGTCTCATAGTTTATAGTGACCAATAACCAAAAAAGTCAGCTAGGCTCGCTGGTTACACAGATGATGTCCTTCAAGGATGCATCTGCAGTCATAACAAATGGGTTGTCCTGTCGTCAGGCAGCCCTTCGGTCGGCCGGATTCCAAAGTCTGGGTCCGGCTTCGGCTGATGTCGCACTTCACCCGACGTCATCTCTGCTGGTCTTTGGGTATAAAGGCATCAGCCGGCGCCATTTTCCTCAGTCTTTCTTGCCGCGTGGCGCCCGAAGCAGAAGCTGTTCGCAAGTGCCGGTCGGTCAGATCCAGAGATTACTACTACCGAATACTACTTCGAAGACTTCTAAAAAGCTAAGTACCCCGTTGGGGACTCATTCTTGCCTCAGCCGATGTCAGAAAAAGTAAATAACTGTTTAACTTGTGGGAAACAAATACCTCATAAAGATTTCCACTCTTACTGCCTACCTTGTTTAGGCCCAGACCACTACGTAGCAGCCTGTTTAGCCTGTGCTTCCTTCAACCGGCAACGCTTAGGCGTCGGTTGGAGTTTGCTGAACAGTTTTTCGCTCAGATTTTGCGTACATTATGCCGCCGGATCCTCCAACTACCCAAATTGTTAAAAATGCAAAGAAAAGACCGACACTTTCGGTCCGCGGTTTCGCCGAAACCACGGTTAAGCAAGCCGAGTGTCTCGGTTTCGGCCGAAACCGAGAAAACGGGTCAATCTTCAGCCGAATCTATGACTACTACTGAGGCTCCTACTACCTTAGTTGAATCGGCCTCTGAAGTTTTGCCTACTACTGTGGTTCCTAGTGAATTATCAGACACCATCCCTTTGGATGTCTCTACCCCAGCACGTGGTGCTGCTAGGCCTCCTGCAGCCATGTCTATAAAGGCCTTTGCCAGGGCTAAAGCAGCCAAAACTGTTAAATCAGTGCCTGTTAAGACCCCTTCACATAGGCCCACTTCTAGTTCACAAATGCTTACTCTGGCAGAGGATTTAATCTCCTTAATTAGGGGATCCCAATCTCACCCAGACAGGGCCTCTCAGCCCCCAGAAAAGAGACCTAGAGCAGAGCCCCCTGAACCAGTGTCCTCTGATGATTCTGCGGATGACTCAGATATTACAGATCAGCCAGAGGCTCCCTTTTCTACTTATGAAGATCCGATGCTGAAGAATCCATTCCATCTGCCTCTCCACCAGAGGAATTTTCCTTTGGGGAAACCTTACATGCCATGAGAGAACAATTCCAATGGCAGGGACAAGATTTCTCAGATTCAAGAAAAAGGCTTAGGACCTTTCTGCACTTACCACAACATAGGCCCTTAGCTTATACCTCCAGTTCTGCCTGTTGTGGATGATGCATTTAATGATGTTTGCACTGCTCCTGATACTTTACCTCCAGCCCCTGCCAAACCAGATAGATTTTACAGGGTGCCAGACACTCATCACCACCTATACAAGGCCCCACTTGCAGATCCTGAGACTATATCCCAGGGGCCTAAGGCAGTAGCCTCGACCTCAGCAAAAAAACCTCTCCCTTCTGAAAGGGAATCCAGGTCCTTAGAGAGATGGGGGAAAAAAGTTTACACCTCTGCTACTCTCTCAGCTAGAGCTTTAAACTGTCAGTTTCACATGATCCAATACCAAGAGTTTATGCTTGATCAGTTAACTAAGAAGCTGTCCTCTGATGACTCCTTAGGTAAGAAATATGTTTTAAAAATGGTGAATAACATTCAGCAGGTTAGTAACCATTCTTTAAAATGTGGCTATGATGCACTGGAGGCTTCATTTAGATCAGCCATGACTGGCACAGTGATAAGAAGGCATGCATGGTTGAAGGAACAGGTTTTGCCGGATCATGTTAAAGCAAAGCTGTTAGATGCTCCTATGGATAAGGCCAGTCTATTTGGTACACCTGCTCAGCAAGTAATGAAGAAAATGGAAGAGAAGGCAAAATCTGTACAAACAGTTGAGGATTTCTTACAGGTTCAGCCCCCAAGGTTTAGCAGGAACTGGCCTGCCAAAAATTGGTCCTTTCCAGACTCCTCAAAATCTCAAAGAGGCAGGAATAGATGCCCTAGAGGCAGAAATCAATCCAGAGGAGGTGCCTATAGAGGACGCCAGTGGCAAGGCAATAACCAGAGAGGCACAGACACAACCACTGCCACTGCAACAGGACAATCACAGTGACTTGACTCTGACACCGCCTACCAGGGAGCAAATAGCAGCACCTTTAGGCGGAAAGTTAGCCTTATTTTCGAAAAATTGGCACTATATCACAAAAGACAAGTGGATTTTGCAAACCATAGACCAAGGCTACAGGTTCCACTTCCACACCTTACCAGTAAAAAGAGGAATGCCAAACCTACCTCCAAATCAAACAGTAGAAGCTCTAAAGCAGATAGCTCAATTAACAAAGATGAGAGCTGTGGAAAGAGTACCAATAACACAACAGGGCAAAGGATTCTACTCCAGACTCTTCCTAGTACCAAGAAAAGAGAAAAGTTGGAGACCTATTCTCGACCTGTCCGTCTTAAACACATACATCATTGTACCAAAATTCAAAATGCTGACCCTACAGCAACTTCTTCCCATGCTGGGCAAGGAGTGTTGGCTGGTAACTCTAGAGCTCAAGGAGGCATACCTGCACGTCCCCATTCGACCAAATTGCAGAAGATACCTCAGATTTCTTGCAGGATCAGAGCATTATCAATTCTCAGCATTGCCCTTTGGCTTATCTACTGCGCCCAGAGTATTCACAAAATGCCTGGCATCAGTAATCGCTCACTGCAGACTACAGGGAATCCAAATTTATCCATACCTGGACGACTGCCTGTTACAAGCGGACAACAAAAGCAAGCTGACAACAGATTTACAAAGGGTCATTTACTTGCTACAAGCCCTGGGATACACAATCAATTTACAAAAGTCAAGGCTGATACCATCCCAAACAAGAACATTCTTGGGCGCGGAAGTGGACACAGTAAAACAAATGGCATTCCTAACTGCAGAAAAACAAAAAGAACTCCCTCTTTACTTCTTGGCATTAACAAAGCAGAACAAACTAACAGCAAGGAAAGTTCTGCAGGCCTTGGGCTTCATGGCATCATGCATAATCTTGGTCCCACATGCCAGACTGCATATGAGAAAGCTACAGTGGTACCTAAAGAATTTATGGTCTCAGCACAGGCACAGCTTAGAAACAGAAATCCCACTAATCCCATGCCTAAAACAGGAGTTCCTATGGTGGGCTCAAGCATGCCAGTCAAACCCAGGCTTACCCTTCCACAACTTTCGAGCAAGCCAAACCATCACAACGGACGCCTCAGACCTAGGATGGCGGGCGCACATGCTGGACAAATGCATACAAGGATTGTGGACTCAAGACCAGCTGCACCTGCACATAAACCAAAAAGAAATGCTGGCAGTAAAACTGGCAATCCAAAAATTCAAACCATTCCTCAAAGAAGGCCATTTGATGATAAGGACAGACAACACCACAGTCATGTGGTACATCAACAAACAGGGAGGCACTCATTCATACCCCCTATGCAGAATGACTTTGGAACTTTGGAATCTGGCTCTCAGCCACAACATCCAGTTACAGGCAATATTTGTGCCGGGAAAAGAGAACACCCTAGCAGACATGTTAAGCAGAACCACCTCGGATGCTCACGAATGGATGCTACACCCGGACATCTTCAAGGCCATCACAAAGAAATGGGGAATGCCACAAATAGATCTATTCGCATCCCCACTCAATCACCAGCTCAAAAAATTCTGCACAAGGACATTCCACCCACTTGCATGGAAGGTGGACTCTCTATCCTTCAGCTGGAAAGGCCTGACAGCATATGCATTTCCACCTCTTCCCTTGATGCACAAGGTACTACTGAAAATCAAAGAGGAACGCCCAAGGATAATCCTGATAGCTCGAATTGGCCAAGACAACACTGGTACCCATTGCTGAGGAGCATGTCTCTGGAGAGAATGTGGTCAATACCCTGATGCCTTTGATGTTAACTCAGAACAACTACAACATCATGCATCCAAACCTAAAAACCTTGCAACTGACTGCCTGGAACATCACATAGCAGCAACTAACCCAGACCTTTCCCAAAGGGTTAAAGACATTATCCTTGAAGCCCGCAGACCTTCAACAAGAAGGAACTATGCAGGAAAATGGAAAAGGTTTGTCATTTGGAGTACTGAAAGAGGAAAAGATGTGTCGAACATAGATATTGCTAACATTCTGGAGTACTTGGCAGAGCTTCTACATACAGGCCTGTCCTATTCCTCCATCAAGATACATGCATCAGCTATTTCAGCAGAATGCAGCTTCGATCCACCTGTCTTTTCGCATCCTCTACTCAGGCAGTTCCTCAGAGGGATCAAGAATGTAAAACCTCCTAGGAAACCACCATTACCAGCATGGGACTTGAACTTTGTGCTAGAAAAGTTGACACTCCCTCCGTTTGAACCAGCAGCAACAGCAGATCTGCAACACCTGTCATGGAAAACTGCTTTCCTACTGGCAATTACCTCAGCAAGGAGGGTTTCGGAACTACAGGCCTTAATGGCAGTGCAACCCTTCCTAATCTTCCATCAAGATAGGGTGTCCATGAGAACTAATCCTACATTTATGCCTAAGGTGGTATCCAGAGTGTCTTTAAACCAGGCAATCCACCTACCTACCTTCTTTCCCAATCCACAGAACAGGGGGGAAAGACTGCTGCATACCTTGGATGTACATAGGCAGTTACGCTACTACCTGGACAGAACCAAAAGCAACAGAAAAACTGACCAGCTTTTAGTAGCCTATGCAACAGGAAGGGAAGGAAAAGCAATTTCCAAACAGACAATCTCCAAATGGATAGGAAATTGCATAAGATTCTGTTACTCCTACCATGGAAAACCAATTCCACAGAACATAAGACCTCATTCTACAAGGGCTACAGCCACTACCACAGCTTTCTTACGAGGAGTGGCAACCAAGGACATTATTGAGGCGGCTACTTGGACCTCCGTGCATACATTTGCCAAGCATTATAATTTACCTCTGTACTCTAGATCCCGAGCAGGCTTTGCCACGGCTGTACTGCAAGGGATCCTAACTACACCATAATTTTTCTTCCTCCACCCCTAGTTTGGCTATGGTATTCTACCCATTTGTTATGACTGCAGATGCATCCATGAAGGACATAGTACAGTTTTGTACCTACCATAAATGTAGATGTCCGAACTGGATAGCATCTGCAGTCAGGATTACCCACCCTCCTTCCCCTCTGTGGTACTCCTAGGGTATTTACCCTCCTAATAGCTAGCTGGGGGGGAGTCTCTTATGGTGTATTTGTTTGTATATATGTACATACATGCTTATTTTTGTGTTTGCCTTCTACCTTTTTGGAAACATTGGCATTTATCCAAAATTTAGCCTTCCAAGAGGGCAACTGGCATCTGGGGCAAGAAACACTGAGGAAAATGGTGTCGGCTGATGCCTTTATACCCGAAGACCAGCAGAGATGACGTCGGGTGAAGTGCGACATCAGCCGAAGCCGGACCCAGACTATGGAATCCGGCCGACCGAAGGGCTGCCTGACGACAGGACAACCCATTTGTTATGACTGCAGATGCTATCCAGTTCGGACATCTACATTTATGGTAGGTACCAAACTGTACTTTGTGCTAGATTCAATCAACGTACAATTAAACGAAAGTACGATTTTGCATTTCATTACTTCGGTAGGCGTTTTAATTACAAAATGTCGTCTGATACGGTTCCGGCTACCGGAGTTCACAAACGGCGCAAGGACAAAGACTGGCCTCCGAGGTCCAAATCTGACGATATCGTACAAGCAGAGCCAGCTTCAGGTTTGGCCGTCGTCATTGAGGCGCTTTTACAGCCCCTGTCGTCGGCCCTCTCGGAACCGATGGCCAAAACGGACTCCCACGAGGAGCCAACTAGGCCTTTGTATTTTTCTGTTGCAGGACCTTCGGACAATGCTCCTTCGGATGGGTCCGGAGCCGCTGTGCAGGTACCGGCTTCCGAAGGGGTTTTCAGGCCTACTCAGCTTCTAATAAAGGCAAAGACAAAGACTCCTTCCAAATCAAAGACTGCAACACAGGCCTCTTCTGATCCGGCTCCCAAATCACAGAAACAGTTACTTAAGATGGCGGAGGACTTACTATGATTAGGGGATCACATCCCCCTCCAGATAAAAGGCCAAAGCAGGAAGTTTATTATGACTCCTCTGATCAGGCTTCTGTTTCTTCAGTTTCTTCTTCTGAGCAGGAGTATTCTTTCCCTCCTTATGAGGATTCTGATGCTGAGGAATCCATTCCTTCAGCTTCTCCCCCTGAGGATTTCTCTTTTGGGGAAACTTTGCATGAAATGAGGGAACATTTCCACTGGGAAGGACAGGAGTATTCAGAATCTAAGAAAAGACTAAGGGATTTTCTTCTTCTTCCCCAACATAGACCCCTGGCTATTCCTCCTATTTTGGATATTGTAGATGATGCTTTTTCGGAGGCTAACTTAACCCCTGACTCTTTTCCTCCAGCTCCTGTTAAGCCTGACAGATATTACAGGGTTCCTGATTCCTACCAGTTTTTATACAAGAACCCTACTGCTGACCCCGAAACCATTTCTCAGGGTCCTAAGGGAGTTAAGGCCGCTTCTGCTAAAAACCCCATTCCCACTGAGAAGGATTCCAGATCTTTAGAAAGATGGGGCAAAAAGGTGTACGCTTCTGCTACTTTATCTATTAGGGCTTTAAACTGTCAGTTTCATATGCTGAAATACCAGCAATTTCTCCTGTCTGTTTTAAAACAAAAGCTAACTTCCATTTCTGCCTGTGCAGATAAGGAATTATATGACTTAATGCATGCCACTGAACAAGTTGGGAAGCATGGTTTACACTGTGGATTTGATGCCTTGGAGGCTTCTTGTAGGGTTGCTGCCTCTGGCACAGTAATAAGAAGGCATGCATGGTTAAAGGAACAAAATTTGCCAGATCAAGTAAAAGCTAAATTATTGGATGCTCCTGTTCAGCATAATGTTTTGTTTGGATCTAAAGCTGAAGAGGTGATTAAAAAGATGGAGGACAAGGCAAAATCCATGCAAATGGTTAAGGATTTCTTACAAGTACTGCCTCCTAGATTTAGTAGGAATTGGCCTACAAAAAATTGGTCCTTTCCCAATTCAGACAGGCCTCAGAGGGGTAGGTACAGACACTCCCGAGGAAGGCCTCAAACACAAGCCTCTTATAGACCAAGACAGTGGACTGCTTCTACCCCTAGAGGAGGAGAGGACAGGTCGCAAGCTCATAAAAAAACAGACTCAATGACTCCCTCTGTTGGGCTGCAGGAACTTCTTGCCTGGAAGCCCCTCTCGGAGGAAAACTTTCTCTTTTTTACCTAAATTGGACTCGTATAACCCAAGACAAGTGGGTTCTGGATGTGGTTTCAAGAGGTTACAAATTCCATTTTCATACCCTACCAAGGCCAAGCGGATGGCCAGATCTTCCAAAGCATCAATGGACAGAGGCCTTAAACCAGGTGGAAGCTCTTTTGGTTATGAAAGGCATAGAACTAGTTCCACTTTCACAGATGGGACAAGGTTTTTACTCAAGGCTCTTTCTAGTCCCCAGGAAGCAAAATTCATGGAGACCCATTCTGGATCTGTCAGTCTTGAATACTTTTCTAGAGATACCAAAATTCAAGATGCTTACTCTACAGCAGCTACTTCCAGTGCTGACCAAAAATGCATGGATGGTAACTTTGGATTTAAAGGAGGCATATTTACACATTCCCATCAGACAGGAATGCAGAAAATACCTCAGGTTCAAGGCCGGATCGAGGCACTTTCAATTCTCTGCGCTGCCCTTTGGATTGTCTACTGCGCCCAGGGTCTTCACCAAATGCCTGGCTCTAGTAGTAGCTTATTGCAGACTCAAGGGAATTCAAATTTACCCTTATCTGGATGACTGTCTTATTCAGGCAGACAGCAAGGAGGTCTTACTCCAGCATCTACAGTTGTCCAGAATCTTCTCAAGTTCCTGGGATTCACTGTAAACATAAAGTCAAATTTGACACCCTCACAACAGATAATTTTTCTGGGCGCTTCTCTAAACACAACAACCCAGATGGCATATCTGAGATACGAAAAACAGTTACAGCTGGCTTCAACTTTCAAAACCTTGGCAACTTTAACTCAGCTATCTGCAAGGAGATTCCTGCAGGCTTTGGGTTACATGGCCTCCTGCATCCTTCTTGTACCATATGCAAGACTACATATGAGGAAAATACAGTGGTACCTAAAAAGTGTATGGTCTCAGCATTGCCACAGTTTAGACATACTGATCTCCGTCCTGCTTTGTCTTCAAAAGGAATTCCTTTGATGGTCCAAGGCATGTACTCTAAACAAAGGAAAACCCTTCTGTCTGCCTCCTGCCACTCCGATACTAACCACGGATGCCTCAGATTATGCATGGGGAGCCCATTTTCAGAGCAACTGTCTGCAGGGCTTATGGACAAAGGATCAGAAGCACCTGCATATCAATTTAAAGGAAATGTTAGCTGTTCAGAAAGCTCTATTGGCCTTCAGGAATCTTCTACAACCAGGACAACTACTGATACGGACAGCCAACACCACAGTTATGTGGTACATAAACAAGCAAGGGGGATCTCATTCCTACCCCCTTTGCAGACTAGCCGTGGATCTATGGAACACAGCTATAGCTTGCAATCTGGACCTTCAAGCTCAGTTTCTACCACGGAAGCAAAACTTACTGGCAGTCAGTCTGAGCAGAAACCTTTCGGATCCACACGAGTGGATGCTGGACACTGAAATATTCAGGATGATAACAGCAGTCTGGGGATGTCCTCACATAGACCTCACCTCAATCATCAACTACAGATTTTTTGCACCAGGAATTTCCACGAACAAGCTTGGAAAGTGGATGCACTATCATTCAGTTGGAGAAACCTCTCGGGATATGCCTTTCCGCCTCTTCCTCTTCTTCCACGGGTATTATTAAAGATCAAACAGGACAAGCCCAAGATGATGATCTTGCTGGCCCCAAATTGGCCTCGACAGTTTTGGTACCCAACTCTGAAAAAACCTATCTCTGGAGCCCCGTTGGGTTTTACCACAGACTCCAAACCTTCTGTCCCAGCACCATGGTCAGGTTCTACACTCCCATGTCAGAACTCTCAGCCTGGCGGCCTGGTTAATCCAGGGTCTTTGATTCATTCTCTCCTACTCAAGCAAGTTATGGATGTCATTTTAGAAGCCAGACGTCCTAGCACTAGAAAATCTTATGCAGGAAAATGGAAAAGATTTTGTTCCTGGATGCAGGCTCAGGATTCTGATCCTCTTCTTCCTAACATTCTTTTGATTTTACTTTACCTGACAGATCTCTTACATAAGGGTCTCTCTTTCTCTTCCATTAAGATTCATGCCTCTGCTATTTCCGCTCATTATAATACAGACCTTCCAATCTTTTCCCACCAGCTCATGAGACAGTTTCTCAGAGGAGCTAAGAACGTAAGACCTCCTAGATCTCCTCCCATTCCTGCTTGGGATCTCAACTATGTTTTGGAAAAGCTCACCTTACCTCCTTTTGAGCCTGCTGCCTCTTCTGACTTCAAGTTTTTATCTTGGAAGACAGCCATCCTGTTAGCTCTGACCTCTGCCAGGAGAGTTTCGGAGTTGCAAGCTCTCATGGCTGTGGAACCTTATATTATTTTTCATCAAGACAGGGTGTCTTTAAGGACTAATCCTACTTTCATGCCTAAAGTGATTTCTAAAGTGGCTTTAAATCAAACTATTCACTTGCCAACTTTTTCCCCACTCCTCAAAATAAAGGGGAAAGGATCTTACATTCCTTGGATGTACACAGTCAGCTACGTTTTTACCTGGACAGAACCAAGGACATCAGAAAATCAGAGCAATTGTTTCTTATGCTTCAAGTTCCCAAGGTAAAGCCATTTCAAAACGGACCATTTCTAAATGGATTGCTCATGGAATCAGATTTTGTTATTCACACCATGGAAAGCAAATCCCAGGGAGTATACGGACTCATTCCACCAGAGCTGCTGCTTTTTCAGCTGCCTTCCTCAGGGGAGTTCCTACCAAAGACATTTTGGAAGCTGCAACTTGGAGTTCAGTGCATACTTTTTCAAAGCACTACAATCTACCTCTCTACTCTAAGTCTAGGGCAGGCTTTGCTTCTGCAGTCTTGCAGGGCCTTTTAGCCGCCCCTTCTACTTTGACCACCTCCCTTTCATTCTGCTTTGGGATTCTACCCTACAGTCATGACTGCAACAGTGAAACATGATGAACATAGTACAGTTGTGTACACTTACCATAAATGTAGATGTTCGAGTGTCTTCACTGTTGCAGTCTGGGATGTCCTTCAAGAATGCAACTGCAGTCATAACATATGGGTTGTCCTGCCTCAGGCAGCCCTCGGTCGGCCGAATTCCAAAGTCTGGGTCCGGCGTCAGCTGGTGTCGCCTCCTCTCCGACGTCACAACAGCTGGAGTATAAAGGCATCGGCTGACGCCATCTTCTTCAGTCTTTCTTGCCGCGCGGTGCCCGAAGCAGAAGCAGTTCGCAAGTGCCGGTCAGTCAGCTCCTGTGTTTTCAGTACCGAAGTCATTTAAAAGCTAAGTACCCCGTTGGGGAACATTTATTCTTGCCTCAGCCGATGTCAGAACAAATTGAGAAAGTTAATAATTGTTTGTCTTGTGGTAAACAAATACCTCATAAGGACTTCCATTCTCTCTGCCTTCCCTGCCTGGGCCCAGACCACGACGTCTCGGCCTGTGCTGCCTGTGCCTGCTTTAATAAGCGCACTCTCAGGCGCCGGGCAGAATTCGCCGAGGACTTCGGTGAATCTTTTGCATATATCATGCCGTCGGAACAACCGACAACCCAATCTGCTAAAAACCGCAAGGACCGGGACCGACATCCTCGGCCCGCGTCCACTACCGATGTTTCTCCTAAACCCTCTACTAGCGCTCCGGCTCCTTCGGAAGTGGTAAATCTACCGCTCCAGGCCGACGACACAGCGCTAACACGACCTTCGGTCTCGGAGACCTCTCCGGTGCCGGTTGTTGATTTTCCTCCAGAAACCGAAGTTCTGGATCTACCCAACACCATTCCTGTGGACAAGGTAACTCCTGCACGTGGGGCTGCTAGGCCTCCTGTTCCCATGTCCGTCAAGGCCTTTGCACGTGCTAAGGCCGCCAGTCAGGCCAAGGCCCATCCTAAACCTGCCCAGGCCCCTTCCTCTGATAAGCAGATCATGTCTCTGGCTGCAGATCTTATTTCCCGTATCAGGGGCTCTCAGCCTCATCCACAGGGGTTCTCAGCCACCTGCAGAGAAAAGGCCTAGAACTGAGCAGGCGGACGACCTCTCCATGGATGTTGCCTCTGGGGATTCTGAGCACTCTGACACTCAAGAAGAACCCTTCCAGTCCTACGAGGACTCTGATGCTGAGGAATCTATTCCCTCTGCCTCCCCTCCAGAGGATTTCTCATTTGGGGAAGTTCTGCATTCCATGAGGGAACATTTTCAATGGCAGGGTTAGGAATTCTCTGACTCCAGGAAAAGGCTTCATACTTTCCTCAAGCTCCCCCAGCACAGACCTCTGGCTATCCCTCCAGTTATGGATGTTTTGGATGATGTTTTCTCTGACTCCAGTGCCAACCCTGACTCTCTTCCTCCTGCTCCTGTCAAGCCAGACAGATATTACAGGGTCCCTAACACTCACAAGCACCTTTTTAAGACCCACTCTGTGGATCTAGAAACTATTTCACAGGGCCCCAAGGGAATGGCTTCCTCCTCTGCCAAAAGCCCGCTGACAGAGAAGCAGGGTCCCTGGAGAGATGGGGTAAAAAAGTATACATCTCTACTACCCTAGCCATGAGGTCTCTTAACTACCTTTTTCACATGTTTCAGTACCAAGATTTTCTCCTGGATGATTTACAGAAAAAGGTAGCCTCTTCTGAGCCTATTGATAAAAAGGCACTGCAGGATCATATACATAGCACTCAGCAGGTTAATAACCATTTTCTGCAGTGTGGTTATGATGCACTGGAAGCTTCATGTAGGGCAGCTATGACTGGGGCTGTAACGTGAGACATGCTTGGTTGAAGGATCAATCTTTGCCTGACCATGTTAAAGTAAAGTTACTGGATGCACCTTTGGAGAAACAAAAGCTTTTTGGTGCTACTGCACAAGATGTATTGAAATCCATAGAGGAAAAAGCAAAGTCAGTACAGACAGTCAAGGATTTCCTTCAGGTTCAGCTACCCAGATTCAGCAGAAACTGGCCCTCAAAGAATTGGTCCTTCCCCGGCTCTGACAAGTTTCAAAGGGGAAAAAGCAGACGAGCCAGGGGTAGAGGACAAAACCGAAGATCTTACAGGGGCCGCCAATGGCAACCTCCAAATCAAAGAAGTGGCGCAGACAGTTCAGCTGCACCACAGGGACAATCACAATGACTTGACTTTCATACCGCCTACAAAGGTTCAAAGAGAAGCACCTTTGGGCGGAAAATTAGCCTTATTCTCACAAAACTGGCATATCTTAACCAAAGAACACACAACGGCCAGCAAATGATGTCCCAAAATTGTTTTATTAGCAGATTCACATTGGATAAAGATATCCCCAAGCTCCAAACCGGTTTCGGTTACCCTTCTTCAGTGGAGCATATAAATTAAAAAGAGAGAGAGAGAGAGCCAACAAAACATATGATACTATAAATAGTATCTGTTGGTCCAATGTTAACCAATCAGAGTCATCTATTGTGGTCTGATTAGACCTTAAGCACCAAAAGGTTATACAAATGCATTCAAAAGTGCAAAAATACAAAATAAATTCAACCAGAAAATAAAAATAAAAAACATTAAACAAATTAAGAAAAACATGCACATATTCTAGGATAAATATAAACACTACATGATATATAATGTGTACGTATGGACACTCATTAGTCAGCAGTATACCCTAGGTATATGAATAGATTAAAGATGATCATTAATACCTGGGGGAAATAATGCCCCAAGTGTATAATCCAGTATTTCTCCTTGCGTGTTAAAATATTCTCCCACCCTAGTTGGTGACTTCTATCGCCAACAACCCGATCTATAATGGTGAACCTGAATTTGGCCGTAGGATGCTTAGTTGTATGTTGGTAGAGCGCATTAGTTACTTTCTTATTTCTAATGTTACTTCTGTGTTCCCCAATCCTAATTTTTAATGGACGGGAAGTTTTTCCTACATAAAAGGCAGAGCATTGACAGGTAGCAAGATATATGACCCAACTCGTGGAACAATTCCCAAAAAACTTTAAATCATATACCTTACTGGTATTGGCACTACTAAAAGATTTGGTTTTGTTAATTTCATTGCATGACATACAATGCCCGCAAGGAAAAGTGCCAATCAATTCTTTACCTGTCATTGTTAATTGTTTGTATCTGGCACCTCCACTACCATGATGTTTGTAATGTGAGAAAATTGAACCAAGAGTTTTGCCCCTTCTATAGGAAAATTGACAATGTGTCCCAAGAAGTTGTCTAAGAACCTCATTGCCCATCAAAATATTCCAATTCTTGTTCACAATTTCTCTGATTATCTGATGGTTTCTGCCATATGTGGTGACCAATCTTAGGACCATATCTCCTCTTTGGTTCTTCTGACGTTCCTGATATTCAAGAAGCTGGTCCCTAGTTAAATTGTCACACCCATATTTAGCAGATCTAATATCAAACTCCGAATAGCCTCTATCAAGGAACCTCTTCACCAGATCCATACTGGCTAGCTCATAATCCTCCTTACTGGAATTAATTCTTTTGATACGGTAGAACTGAGATTTAGGGATGTTCCGGACTGTGTGGCGGGGTGCATACTTGAGGCATGTAACAATGTGTTATATTCAGGATATTTCCTATATATTTTTGTGCCTAGTGTATTATCAGGCTTTCTAAACACATTGACATCTAAAAATTCAATAGTAGTCGTATTACTATTGACCGTAAATTCAATGCCCCAAATATTGCTATTCAAATAATCAACAAATTCTTTGAGATATTCCGTATCCGCCCGCCACACCATCCAACAATCATCAAGATATCTACGCCAGATATCCATTTCTACAATGTAAATGTTATGGGATGCATCATATATAAGATATTCCTCCAAATAG
Organism: Protopterus annectens; assembly: GCF_019279795.1. Lineage (NCBI taxonomy): Eukaryota > Metazoa > Chordata > Ceratodontiformes > Protopteridae > Protopterus > Protopterus annectens. The sequence goes on along the minus strand of NC_056733.1, from coordinate 964,493,523 downwards.
GCCATAAAAAGGTCTGCATATATAGGGGCAAATGATGCCCCCATTGCAGTGCCTTGTAACTGCCAATAACATTCACCTTGGAAAAAAAATATGTTTTTATTCAAAACATGTTCACACATACAAATCAAAAGTGTATTAAATCCAGGAGGATATAAGTTAGATTTTTCAAGCCAAAACTGAAGAGCTTGTAGACCAGCCCAATGTGGGATGCTGGTGTATAATGATTTTACATCTAATGTACAGAGTAGCCAGTCAGATTCAATCTCAGTTTCAGCTATGATTTGTAAAAATTGTGTAGTGTCCTTAATTCTAGCTCGCACATGGATCAACAATGGTTTCAGATGTTCTGTCAAAAAAGCTGAAAGTGGTTCAGTAAGTGAACCATGACCAGATACTATAGGTCACCAGGTGGGGAGGTCAAAGATTTGTGTATTTTAGGAAGTAGATATAATATCTGTTTATTTGGGTCATGGACCGTCAAATGTTTGACCGTAGTAGTGGATATAATGCCATTCTCTACTGCACTATCCAAGAAATCATCAATCTCTTTTTTAAAGGTAGGAGTAGGATCAATATCCATTTTCATATAGCATTTTTTATCCGATAACTGTCGTAGTCCTTCCTGTATGTAATAATCCATATCCAAAACCACAACCGCCCCACCTTTGTCTGCCTTCAAAATCGCTATATCATTATTATTTTTCAATTCTTCCAGCGCCTGCCTTTCAGTTTCATGAACATTATCTTTCACAATATTGAAACCATATGGTGGAAAATGTAGGTCCCTGAGTACAGCCTGTTGGAAAGCTGTAACATGCATGTTGGCCGGGGGTTGAAATGTAGATTTTAAAAATCTGAACTCAGTAGATCTTTGAGCAATATTACTGACATTTTCAGAAAAGAATATCTTGTTCAAACTACGGCAAAAATCCAAAACATCATTGGCTGTTTGATATTGATCACAAAAGAAGCCAGGTACAAACCCTAAGCCTTTATTAAGTATTGCTTCTTGTTCCAAAGTAAGCTCAGCCTTAGACAAATTCAGGACATTATGAAATAGTGTCATCTATTTTAGAAATGCTTGAACTATTCCATCCATTGATTCCAAATCTGGACCTATTATGGTGTTTCCTCCCCCCTCGTCGTTTCTTCTTACCCCGAAAGGGGTAGGTATATTACTTCTTTTTTTGTGGGGTGAATGATCAGAAATGATGCCCTCACTGTCAGTGGGAGAAGACTCATCCCCCGAGGTACTGGTATATGTATTCTCTTTATTTTTTAGAATAGGTCTGGGTCGTTTTCTTGGTCTGGCACCGCCCCTACCCGTAGTCATATCCTTAAATCGGACTGACTTTTGTAGTTCAAAAGGGCGTCCCCTAGCATAGTCATTGACATCCCGATTAAACTTTTTGATTTTCTTTTCTTTCGTCAATTTGTCATACTGAGTCAGTTCCTTGGACAAATTAGCTACCAAGGTAGTATAATTACTGTTAGATTCAAATTGGGTTGTTGCATTATTATGCTATTTAGGTGATTCCATACATTTATGTGCAGTATGTCCAAATGATTTGTGAAAGAATTTTTATTATATGCTTTTTGAGGTTATGTTTCACTAACTGGTGCACTAATAGGAACTGGTTATTATATTGATATCTATCCAGCTACTTTTTGGTCGATTCATCCATTGTATATGGGATTGATGGGGGGTTTCTAAAAACATTTTTGGATGTATATTTTTTTTAACTCTAGTGTATTTTGCCAATATATGTTTAGAAAAAATTTTTTTCTCAACATTTGGCTGCACACCATCATTGTTAATAGTATTATCGACCTTTTTTCTTAACTAATATACTTGTGACTGTATATGCACTATGTAAAGTGAACATAAGATTTTTCCCATTTTTTGATTGTTTGGGAAGAACATGGTTTTGATTTCTGACACATTTGGCTTCTGGCATATTCATAACTTTCCCTGAGATATTGGTATTATATCACTTAATTGGATTCTTATTTAACCTATCACGGTTGGATAGGGCATTGGTTTGGGTCTTTTCCTTGGTTCTGGCATTGCATCACCTGTATTTAGACATACTGGGTCGGTTCATTCAGGTAGTATGAATCTTGACAATATTTTACAGGGCATGTGTGCTGATAGGGAGGATATCCAGGTGTTTGGACTGGAATCCCTCTCAAGCAACATTAGTAATGACCAACTAGCTGCCTCTTCAAACAATGGATGTCAAGCTGCTTTTTTCAATCTAGAGAAAGCATTAAAAGGGCTAAGAGCTAATATTTGGCATTTGCGGCTTTTTAAGGCCTATTTACACAAAAAACTAGTCCCTAGGGGTCTGAGAATTAAGCTAAAACCTATGGTCAGCAGATCTGAAGAGAGGCTGACCAATGAATGGTTTGAGGCAGCTCAAGAAGGATCCATGAGGTTTGTGCATATATTGTCTGAATATTATGAAAGGACAATAGATTCTAATATTGCTGAGATTAAAGACCTTAGCATTATCTGTAAACAATTTGAATCTAACAGTAATTATACTACCTTGGTAGCTAATTTGTCCAAGGAACTGACTCAGTATGACAAATTTCTGATCATTCACCCCACAAAAAAAAGAAGTAATATACCTACCCCTTTCGGGGTAAGAAGAAACGACGAGGGGGGGGGGGACACCATAATAGGTCCAGATTTGGAATCAATGGATGGAATAGTTCAAGCATTTCTAAAATAGATGACACTGTATTTCATAATGTCCTGAATTTGTCTAAGGCTGAGCTTACTTTGGAACAAGAAGCAATACTTAATAAAGGCTTAGGGTTTGTACCTGGCTTCTTTTGTGATCAATATCAAACAGCCAATGATGTTTTGGATTTTTGCCGTAGTTTGAACTTAAAGATATTCTTTTCTGAAAATGTCAATAATATTGCTCAAAGATCTACTGAGTTCAGATTTTTAAAATCTACATTTCAACCCCCGGCCAACATGCATGTTACAGCTTTCCAACAGGCTGTACTCAGGGACCTACATTTTCCACCATATGGTTTCAATATTGTGAAAGATAATGTTCATGAAACTGAAAGGCAGGCGCTGGAAGAATTGAAAAATAATAATGATATAGCGATTTTGAAGGCAGACAAAGGTGGGGCGGTTGTGGTTTTGGATATGGATTATTACATACAGGAAGGACTACGACAGTTATCGGATAAAAAATGCTATATGAAAATGGATATTGATCCTACTCCTACCTTTAAAAAAGAGATTGATGATTTCTTGGATAGTGCAGTAGAGAATGGCATTATATCCACTACTACGGTCAAACATTTGACGGTCCATGACCCAAATAAACAGATATTATATCTACTTCCTAAAATACACAAATCTTTGACCTCTATAGTATCTGGTCATGGTTCACTTACTGAACCACTTTCAGCTTTTTTGACAGAACATCTGAAACCATTGTTGATCCATGTGCGAGCTAGAATTAAGGACACTACACAATTTTTACAAATCATAGCTGAAACTGAGATTGAATCTGACTGGCTACTCTGTACATTAGATGTAAAATCATTATACACCAGCATCCCACATTGGGCTGGTCTACAAGCTCTTCAGTTTTGGCTTGAAAAATCTAACTTATATCCTCCTGGATTTAATACACTTTTGATTTGTATGTGTGAACATGTTTTGAATAAAAACATATTTTTTTTCCAAGGTGAATGTTATTGGCAGTTACAAGGCACTGCAATGGGGGCATCATTTGCCCCTATATATGCAGACCTTTTTATGGCCTATTTGGAGGAATATCTTATATATGATACATCCCATAACATTTACATTGTAGAAATGGATATCTGGCGTAGATATCTTGATGATTGTTGGATGGTGTGGTGGCGGATACGAATATCTCAAAGAATTTGTTGATTATTTGAATAGCAATATTTGGGGCATTGAATTTACGGTCAATAGTAACACGACTACTATTGAATTTTTAGATGTCAATGTGTTTAGAAAGCCTGATAATACACTAGGCACAAAAATATATAGGAAATATCCTGAATATAACACATTGCTACATGCCTCAAGTATGCACCCCCGCCACACAGTCCGGAACATCCCTAAATCTCAGTTCTACCGTATCAAAATAATTAATTCCAGTAAGGAGGATTATGAGCTAGCCAACGGATCTGGTGAAGAGGTTCCTTGATAGAGGCTATTCGAGTTTGATATTAGATCTGCTAAATATGGGTGTGACAATTTAACTAGGGACCAGCTTCTTGAATATCAGGAACGCCAGAAGAACCAAAGAGGAGATATGGTCCTAAGATTGGTCACCACATATGGCAGAAACCATCAGATAATCAGAGAAATTGTGAACAGGAATTGGAATATTTTGATGGGCAATGAGGTTCTTAGACAACTTCTTGGGACACATTGTCAATTTTCCTATAGAAGGGCAAAACTCTTGGTTCAATTTTCTCACATTATAAACATCATGGTAGTGGAGGTGCCAGATACAAACAATTAACAATGACGGTAAAGAATTGATTGGCACTTTTCCTTGCGGGCATTGTATGTCATGCAATGAAATTAACAAAACCAAATCTTTTAGTAGTGCCAATACCAGTAAGGTATATGATTTAAAGTTTTTTGGGAATTGTTCCACGAGTTGGGTCATATATCTTGCTACCTGTCAATGCTCTGCCTTTTATGTAGGAAAACTTCCGTCCATTAAAAATTAGGATTGGGGAACACAGAAGTAACATTAGAAATAAGAAAGCAACTAATGCTCTACCAACATACAACTAAGCATCCTACGGCCAAATTCAGGTTCACCATTATAGATCGGGTTGTTGGCGATAGAAGTCACCAACTAGGGTGGGAGAATATTTTAACACGTAAGGAGAAATACTGGATTATACACTTGGGGGCATTATTTCCCCCAGGTATTAATGATCATCTTTAATCTATTCATATACCTAGGGTATACTGCTGACTAATGAGTGTCCATACGTACACATTATATATCATGTAGTGTTTATATTTATCCTAGAATATGTGCATGTTTTTCTTAATTTGTTTAATGTTTTTTATTTTTATTTTCTGGTTGAATTTATTTTGTATTTTTGCACTTTTGAATGCATTTGTATAACCTTTTGGTGCTTAAGGTCTAATCAGACCACAATAGATGACTCTGATTGGTTAACATTGGACCAACAGATACTATTTATAGTATCATATGTTTTGTTGGCTCTCTCTCTCTCTTTTTAATTTATATGCTCCACTGAAGAAGGGTAACCGAAACCGGTTTGGAGCTTGGGGATATCTTTATCCAATGTGAATCTGCTAATAAAACAATTTTGGGACATCATTTGCTGGCCGTTGTGTGTTCTTGTAGTTTGGTTGGCCGAGCAAAGCTCTACGTGAGAGGTTTGGTGTGGTTATATCTTAACCAAAGACAATTGGATTCTGGATTTGATAAACAAAGGCTACAGATTCCACTTCCACACATTACCAATAAGACAAGGCATGCCAAACCTGCCACATCATCAAAGGGCAGAGGCACTCTCTCAAGTTTCCAAGCTACTAAGTATAAAAGCAATAGAAAGGGTTCCTCCTCAGGAGCAAGGCCAGGGATTTTATTCAAGACTGTTCCTTGTTCCAAGAAAAGAAAACAAATGAAGACCCATACTGGACTTGTCAAATCTAAACACTTTCCTCATTGTGCCAAAGTTCAAAATGCTGGCGTTGCAGCAGCTTCTTCCCATGCTGGGCAAGGGGTCTTGGCTGGTCTCTCTGGACCTCAAGGAGGCATACCTGCATGTCCCAATCAGACAAAGCTGCAGAAGATACCTCAGATTTCTTGCAGGAACAGAGCATTATCAATTCTTAGCATTGCCGTTTGGCTTGTCTACTGTGCCCAGAGTGTTCACGAAATGCCTGGCATCAGTAGTGGACACTGCAGACAGCAGGGGATTCAAATATACCCCTACTTGGACGACTGCCTCATACAAGCAGACAACAGACAAACCTAAAAAGGGAATTTGGACTATGTCATGCATCTACTGCAGGCCTTGGGATACACAGTCAACATTCAAAAGTCAAAATTACTACCATCCCAACAGATTACATTCCTAGGAGCCAAACTGGACACGGAAACCCAAATGGCCTACCTCACAGAGGAAAAACAGCAGCATTTACCAGAGTACTTCAAAGGCCTAGCAAGGCTTTCCCAGCTGACTGCAAGGAAAATCCTGCAGGCCCTGGGTTTCATGGCATCTTGTATTCTTCTGATACCTTTGGCAAGACTTCATATGAGAAAGCTGCAGTGGTATTTAAAAAACTTATGGTCTCAACACAGCAACAGCATAGAGGACATAATCCCACTTATTCCATGCCTGCAGAAGGAATTTCTATGGTGGGCTCAAGCCAGTCAGCTAAACAAGGGCATGTCTTTCAACAGACCTCAAGCAGGCCAAATAATCACAACAGATGCCTCAGACCATGGATGGGGGGCACACATGGAGGGTAGATGCATTCAAGGTCTTTGGACGCCAAAGGAAAGACATCTGCACATAAACCAAAAGGAGATGTTGGCAGTGATGCATGCCATCGAGACTTTCGAAAAATCACTACAAGAAGGACATTTGCTAATAAGGACAGACAAACACCACTGTCATGTGGTACATAAGCAGGGAGGCACTCATTCTTATCCCCTCTGCAGACTAACAATGCTTCTCTGGGAAAAATCCCTGAGCCTGAAGATACACTTACAATCCCAGTTTGTACCAGGCAAGGACAATGTACTGGCAGACAATCTGAGCAGAAACTTCATGGATCCACACGAATGGATGTTGCACCCTCACATTTTCTCTCAACTGACAAGGATATGGGGAATACCGGACGTAGATCTTTTTGCTTCCCACCTAAATCATCACCTGGAAAAGTTCTGCACAAGGACTCATCACCCTCTAGCTTGGAAAACTGATGCTCTCTCCTTCAGCTGGAATTCTCTAAAAATTTATGCATTCCCTCCTCTGCCTCTGCTGACCAAGGTGATACTGAAAATAAAGGCAGAACAACCAACAGGCATCTTGATAGCGCCAGACTGGCCAAAGCAACATTGGTACCCACTGCTATTGACCATAACTCGGACCAAACCATGGCCTCTGACCCTATGGCTCCTGCTCCTAACGCAACACAATTACAGGACTGTACATCAAGACCTGAAAACATTGCATCTGACAGCCTGGAGACTTCCATGACTTCAACACCTAACTCTCTTTTCAAATCTGTTCAAGAGATCTTGCTGGAAGCACGCAGACCTTCCACCAGAAAAACCTATTCAGCCAAGTGGAAAAGATTCAGCATCTGGAATGCCAAAAAGGGTCAGGACACAGAACTACTGAGTATTCCTCAGATATTGGAATACTTGGCAGAACTGTTTCATACTGGACTCTCATACTCCTCAATAAAGATTCATGCCTCAGCAATCTCAGCAAAATACAACTGTGAGCCTCCAGTGTTTTCGCATCCTCTGCTAAGACAGTTTTTAAGAGGGATAAAGAATATCAAACCTCCCAGAAAACAGCCAGTACCTGCATGGGACCTCAACTACGTGTTGGAAAAACTAACTCTACCTCCCTTTGAGCCAGCAGCATCCTCAGAAATGCAATTCCTTTCATGGAAGACTGCCTTCTTATTGGCAGTCACTTCTGCAAGAAGAGTTTCGGAGATACAGGCACTCATGGCAGTGCCCCCCTTCCTCATTTTCCTTCAAGACAGAGTCTCCCTAAGAACAAATCCTACATTCATGCCAAACATTATTTCCAGGGTGTCTCTAAATCAAGCTATTCATCTGCCTACATTCTTCCCCAATCCTCAAAATAGGGGGGAAAAACTACTGCATACTTTGGACATACACAGACAACTACACTACTACTTGGACAGAACTAAGGCCACCAGAAAGTCTGACCAGCTGTTTGTAGCTTATGCTGCTGGAGTACAGGGAAAGGCAATCTCCAAACAAACAGTTTCAGAATGGATTGGACACTGCATCAGATTCTGTTACTCTTTCCATGGAAAAGGTGTGCCAGCCAATATTAGGCCACACTCCACCAGAGCTATAGCCACTTCCACAGCTTTCCTAAGAGGAGTGGCTACAAAGGACATTCTAGAGGCTGCTACATGGAGCTCCGTGCATACATTTACCAAGCACTACCACCGGCCATTATACTCCAGATCCCGAGCAGGCTTTGCTTCGGCAGTCCTGCAGGGGATTATAGCTACACCATCCTTATCATAGTTCCTTCCACCCCCAGCTTGGCTATGGTATTCAACCCATATGTTATGACTGCAGTTTCATTCTTGAAGGACATAGTACAGTTTTGTACCTACCATAAATGTAGATGTCCGATAGATATGCAACTGCAGTCGGATTTTCCCACCCTCCTACCTCTCTGTATCCTTCTTTTTGGGTCACTACCCCTCTTCCCTTCAGCTGGGGGTATCTCCTATGGTGTATCTGTTTATTACTGTTGTGCATGCTTGGGATTATTTTTTTATCCATTTACAAAATTTAGCCTTCCTAAGTGGGCACCTGACATCTGGGGCAAGAAACACTGAAGAAGATGGCGTCGGCTGATGCCTTTATACTGCAGCCGTTGTGACGTCGGAGAGGAGGCGACACCAGCTGACGCCGGACCCAGACTTTGGAATTCGGCCGACCGAGGGCTGCCTGAGGCAGGACAACCCACATGTTATGACTGCAGTTGCATATCTATCGGACATCTACATTTATGGTAGGTACAAAACTGTACTTTTCCCTCCCTCCTGTCCCCTCTTATTTTTACTTTTGTGTGGTTCCTTTTTTCACCATTCTTCTGAGATGTATTTGCAAATGATATGGGACCTTACTCATTTTGGGACTCCTGACAATCTGGGGCAAGAAAAACTGAAGAACATGGCGTCAGCTGTCGGCTTTGTACTCCTGGTGCTCTGACGTCAGGGAGCATGGCTGAACAGCCGACGCCGGACCCAGACTTTGGGGTTCTGGCCGACCGGGGACTGCCTGCCGGCAGGGGAGAACCCTACAGTCATGACTGCAACAGTGAAGACACTCGAACATCTACATTTATGGTAAGTGTACACAACTGTACTTTATAGTGAAGCCTAGACTCTCCAGAAGGGAAATAGTGAGGGAAAGATTCTTCTTATGTAGGTCTGAGCTTTGATTAGGAGGTCGTCTAGGTAAGGGAAGGTCTGAATTTCCTGCAGTCTGCAGAATGTAATGACAGCATCCAAGCATTTTGGGAAGACCCTTGGTGCCATCGAGAGACCAAAAGGCAAAGCACAAAAGTGAAAATGAGAGGAAGCAACAGTAAAACGTAAAACTTCCTGAAGCGAGGGTGAATGGGGATGTGAAGATAAGCGTGTCTGATGTCTAACGACACCTTGAATGCTTGCAGAAGAATGAGAGGAAGAAGAGGGCAAAGTCAATGAGAGGAAGAAGAGGGCAAAGTCAGTGAGAGGAAGAAGAGGGCAAAGTCAGTGAGAGGAAGAAGAGGGCAAAGTCAGTGAGAGGAAGAAGAGGGCAAAGTCAGTGAGAGGAAGAAGAGGGCAAAGTCAGTGAGAGGAAGAAGAGGGCAAAGTCAGTGAGAGGAAGAAGAGGGCAAAGTCAGTGAGAGGAAGAAGAGGGCAAAGTCAGTGAGAGGAAGAAGAGGGGCAAAGTCAATGAGAGGAAGAAGAGGGGTAAAGTCAACGTTCCTGAGGAGGGCACTTTCAGAAAGGTGCTTAAATGGGGAAAGGTCCAGGATGGGCTTCCAGGGGCCCATCCTTTTTGGGGACCAGAAACATCTTGGAATAGAAACCTTTCCCTTGTTAGGAGGAAGGGACCTCTTGAATTGTCCCCTAAGAAAGAAGATCTGAAATGACGTGGGAAGAATATCATTGATCTTTTGGTGGTTGTGGGATGCCTGTGAAGGAGGGGCAAGTTTCCCAAACCATGAAATATCCTGTCTGGATGATGGAGAGAGGACCAATAAGTCCTGTGTGATCTGATTACAAGCAGCGAGAGAGAGACACGAAGGGGCAGGGGGGTGGAAGGCCCTGGAGGCAGATAGTCCCAGGCTACCAAGCTTAGGTTGGGACTGAAAAGGATGTTCTTGAGCAGGAGTGGATGGGGCAGATTTAGAAGAAGCTAGTTTCCTTTGGCCTTTTACTTTGAGAGAAAACCTGTCATGCCTTCTTCCTCAAAGGCAGTCTTTGCTGGATAGTTCCTTTGGAACCTGGGGACAGGATAAACAAGGATATGCTTAAGATCCTGTAGCTCCTTACCTTTTTCCTGTAATGATTTAAATGTCTGCAGCCGAGCTACCAGATAAGGCTTTATTATCTAGGGGGGGGGCATCGATCAATTTGTCCTTTAAGTCATCAGGTAAAGGTTGTAGCCTGAGCCAAGGATTTCTCCTCAGGACTGATCCAAAGGCCACTGCCCTAGGTGAGGCATCTGCAGCATCGTAACTGCACTTGGAATGCCTAGTTACATGTACAGAGCAGTTGAGGGTGGCTGCCAGTTTTGCCTTGGTAGGAGAGTCCGGGAGGTCTGAAAGGAGCTCTCCCGCATCTGAAAGGAGAGCCAGGGTGTACTTGGCCATGTGGGTCTGGTAATTAATTGCCTGGAAAGTCAGAGTGGCAGAGGTGTAAACCTTTTTTCCCAGTCTCTCAATAACCTTGCTCTCTTTATAGGAGTGCATTAAGGAGGTGGAAGGTAGTAACTTGAAAGCTTTTTCAGCTGAAACTGAAATGGTAGCTGGATCTGTAATTGAGCTTTGAACAGGAACTTGGAGTCCTCAGGCACCTTGTAGAACCTGTCAGGACGCTTGTGAGCAGGAGGCTTGAGAGTCTGGGCACTTGGATACAGCTGTGAATGTGTCCAGGAACGCTGGGGAATGGCAGAGGGGGATGGAAAACCCATCTGCAAGAGGTCATAATACCTCTTTTGTATGTCTGTGACTTGAGAACAGTCCCACTTGAAAAAGTCTTTCATTTTCTGATAGTTTCTCAAAATGAAATATCCTCCCCAGGCAAATCTGTACCATTATATTCCTCTTCTGGGTAGGCATACCCGTGGGGGAAGCAATTTGGGTAGAGTAGCCCAAGGACTTGTCTCCTGAAGATTCCTCTTCATCCACTGCAGCTGTCCTCTTGAAGGTAATGGAAGGAGAGAAGGCCTGCAGGGGGACAGAGGAAGGTGAGGACTGGCACAGGGCCATAAAGGCATTGAAAAGGCTGTGAGAGAAAGTCTGCCAATCAAGAGTTTGCTCTTGTGGAGCAGGAACAACAACACAGTCTTTAATTTTTTCTTTTTAGGGGCTTCCATTTAGTGGAAGGGCCCGACATCGGCCTACATTCCACTATGTCAGTAAGCACAGCCTCTTGCACAGTGATTTGGGTGATGCCACGTGGACCCTTGGAAATAAGCTGTGGTTCACCCTTTTTGCCAGAGTTGGACACCTGCACTTCCCTCATGGATGTGCTGGTAGACTCCTTCAAGGCTTCCCCTGTGGTACCCGCTGAAGGGACATCCACTGCCTCTGGTATGGCCTCTGGGCCTGCATCTGCCTTGGGAGAGATGCCTGGAAGAGAGGGAGCAGTTGAAAGATCAGGTCGAGGTTTCTTGGCCTTTTTCGCTTAAGGCTCGTCCGAATGACCCGACATCACCTCTATCTCCCATGCCAGACATTTGAGGTGTTGGTTCTCTAAGTAGAGTTTGAGCGACGCTAAATGGCTCCTAAGAGTTTTCAGGATGAACAACTTACTGATGGCACAAGCATTAGGCAGAACAAGCAGAGGTCATAGGCATCTTTATGTGGAATCTGCCGTAAACACTGACACTTGCCCTTCCTAGCTGACATGAAATCACCCAACAAACAAGCAGCAGCAACAAATAATTTAAGAAAGAAGAAACCCCAGCAGGGTATTTATCTTGACCAAGGTTCACAACTGATCTGGCGAGTAAACATCTGGAGCAGGTGATTGAACAGGTGGCAGAAAAGATGATGTTCTTGTTTCACTGTTGCAGTCATCACATTTGTGTTATCTGCTTGCAGTAGCTCTGTCGGCCTGATTAACAAAGTCTTGGGTCCTGCATCAGTTGCTGTCCCTTCTTCCGTGATGTCAGGTAGTCGGGGGTATACAACATGCAGCCGATGCCATTACATCAGTCTTTCTTGCCGTGCGGTGCCCAAAGCAGAAGCAGTTCGCAAGTGCCAGTTGGCAGACTCTTGAAATTTTCATTTTCGAGTTTCAGAACCGAAGTCTACAACTAAAAGCGAAGTACCCCGTTGGGGAAACTTTTTCTTGCTCCAAACCAATGTCAGTAAAAGCAAATAATTGCATTACTTGTGGAAAGCAAATACCTCATAAAAATTTTCATTCGTATTGTATTCCTTGACTAGGCCCTGACCACGATGAACCTCACTGTCAGTTTTGTGCATTATTTAAACCACAAACTATCCGTTGTCGGTATATTTTCGCTTCTAAATGTTTTTGTGCTCGGTTCAATTATCCTTGTATGTCTTCGATAAGCCATCTGACTACCGACATTCTGAAAAAGCACAAAGATAGACAGAGACAGGCCGCCTAGGTCCAAAGCTGCCGACACCTCTTCTCCTAAAGCCAGTCGCCAGTTCACCTGTACTCAGTGAGGCACTTTTGCAGCCTCTGATACCCGCTACTTCAGATTCGCAGGTCTCTACTGAGACCCATTCGGAGTCCGGTATGCCACGATATGCTTCAGCTGTGGAACCTGCAGATGTTTCTACATTGGATGTGTCCGGAGCCGCTGTGCAGGCACCAGCTTCTGAGGGTGTATTCAGGCCTACTGACTTGCGTATTAAACAGACGCCATCTTCTTCTTCAAGGCCTAAAACTCGAATCATGCCTAGAAAACTGACATCCAGACCGCATGGTCAGGCCTCTATCCCTAAAACACAAATAAGAATGGCTGAAGACCTTATAACTTTAATCCGGAGAAGCCAGCCTTCCCCCTCTAAAAGATCTAGGACCGAGTTTGCTTATGATACTTCTGACCAGGATTTTGAAATTTCTGTTTCCTCTGATGACCAGGATTTACCCTGATCTACCTATGAGGATTCTGATGCTGAGGACTCTATTCCCTCTGCTTCCCCCCCCCAGAGGATTTCTCTTTTGGTGAAACCTTGCATACTCCTAGGGAGCATTTTCATTTGGAAAGTCAGGATTTCTCTCATTCTAAAAAGAGGCTTAGGGATTTCTTACTCCTGCCCCAACGCAGGCCTTTAGCCATACCTCCTTTACTAGACATTGTTGATGATGCCTTTTCAGAATCTAGCTTGGCCCCTGACTCTCTACCTCCTGCTCCCAGAAAACCTGATAGATATTACAGGGTCCCTGACTCTCACAAGTTCCTTTTTAAAAATCCTACTGCGGATCCTGAGACCATTTCACAGGGACCCAATGCATTAAAGTTACTAGTGCCAAAAATCCTACCCCCTCTGATAGAGACTCCAGGGCGCTGGATAGATGGGGTAAGAAGGTATACACTTCTGCAACTTTGGCCATTAGGGCCTTAAACTTCCAGTTTCATATGTTAAAGTATCAGCAGCATATTATTGGGTTCCTTAAACAGAAAATGATATTGATTCTTGATTGTGCTGAAAATAAGGATTTACAGGATTTACTGCATTCAGCTGAACAAGTTGGAAAACATACTTTGCAGTGTGGTTTTGACTCACTAGAGGCATCTTACAGGGCTGCTGTAACTGGGTCTGTACTTAGAAGGCATGCTTGGCTTAAGGAGCAATTCTTGCCAGATCATGTTAAAGTGAAATTACTGGATGCTCCCTTAAACCAGGACCGCCTGTTTGGCAACAAGGCAGAAGTTCTTAAAAAGATGGAGGAAAAAGCTAAATCTATGCAAACTGTTAAAGATTTTATAAAAGTACAACCACCAAGGTTTAGTAGGCATTGGCCTTCCAAGAGTTGGTCCTTTCCTGCCTCTTCCAGACCTTCTCAGTTCAAACCCAGGTCCAGCAGAGCTCCCAGGCTTCATTCCCAGGGTACGCACAGGACTAAGCAGTGGGGGGCCTCCACTTCCAAATCTAGGAGTAATAAAACTCCCCCTTATGGTAAACTGTCTCAGTGACTTCTTTTTAAAACTTCCAAGCACTTCCCAACTGACTGCCCCCTTGGGGGGAAAGATTGCTCTTCATGCAAAGAACTGGGAACTCATTACCCAGGACAAATTGGTTTTAAATAGTGTCCCAAAGATACAGATTTCACTTCCACACATTACCAACACCAAACAGGTGGCCAGATCTTCCCCCAAATCTGTGGGCAGAGGCCCAAAAGCAAGTGCTTTCTCTCTCTCAAGCATGGGAGCTATTCAGTTAGTACCAGAAGAGGAAAAGGGACAAGGTTTCTACTCGAGACTTTTCCTGGTACCCAGAAAGGAAAATTCATAGCGTCCTATCCTGGACCTGTCTACTCTAAACACCTTTTTGGTGATTCCAAAATTCAAGATGCTGACTCTTCACCAGTTTCTCCCTATGCTAGGCAAAGACGCCTGGTTGGAAGCACTAGATTTAAAGGAAACATACCTGCACATCCCAATCAGGGAATCTTGCAGAAGATACTTATGCTTCAAAGCAGGCTACACGCACCATCAGTTCTCTGCACTACCCTTTGGCTTATCTACTGCACCCATGGTATTCACAAAGTGCCTAGCTCCAGTCATTGCATTGTGCAGCAAAGAAATATTCAAATTTACCCATACCTGGACGATTTGTCTAATTCAGGCAGAAAGCCAGGACATCTTTTGAAACATCTGGCCCTTGTACAAAGGGTGCTAACGTGTCTGGGGTACACCATAAATGAAAAATCACACTTGGTACTCTGTCAACAAATTATATTCCTGGGCGCAAGCTTGAATACAACTTCCCAGCTGGCTTTCCTCATGCCAGAGAAACAAATTCATTTGACAACCTACTTCAAACAAGTGGTCACAAAAACCCTGCTATATCTGCAAGGCAAATACTACAAGCCTTGGGGTTCATGGCCTCCTGCAGATGTTCATCGTGCATACAGCTGCAGTCATAACAGATGGGTTCTCCTGCCGTCAAGCGGGTCCTCGGTCGACCGAATTCCAAAGTCTAGGTCCGGCGTCGGTTGTCATCGCTTCTTCCCTGACGTCAGTGCCGATGCCATTTTATTCAGTCTTTCTTGCCGCGTGGTGCCCGAAGCAGAAGCAGTTCGCAAGTGCCGGTCGGCCAGCTCCTGAAATTACGTAAATTTTGAAACCGAAGTCTTCTTGAAAGCTAAGTACTCCGTTGGGGAAACTTTTCTTGCCTCACACCGATGTCAGACAAAGTTAATTATTGTATTTCATGTGGGAAGCAAATACCGCATAAGGATTTCCATTCCCTCTGTATACCTTGTTTAGGCCCAGACCACGACGTCTCGGTCTGTCGCTTTTGTGCTACATTCGACAAACTTATCATTAAGCGTCAGGCGTAGTTCGCCCAGCATTATTTTGGAAAAACATTTAACTATATTATGTCGTCGGATACCCCGACTCCAGTTTTGTCTAAAAAACGCAAAGATAAGGACCGACACATGAGGTCTGCGGCCTCTACCGACACCATGCCAAAGGCGACTGCACGTGGTCCGGTTTTCAGCGAGGCGCCTACGCAGCCCCTGACTACCGACGAAACTTCATTGGCGGTGTCTCCTGTGCCCGAGGTCGCAGGCTCCTCGGCCCACACTCCGACTACAGATACCGAAGCCACTCTTGGCTTTGGACCTCAAAATGTGGACAGGTCTACCTCCACTCAAGGTGTCTTCAAACCTTCCTCTTCTTTTCCCATCAAGGCTTTCACTAAGTCTAAAGCAGCCATGCATTCTAAGAGACAAGCTACACAGGGCCCATCTCCAGGCCCCATGCCTAAAAAACAGATGCTTAAAATGGCTGAGGATTTAATTACTCTTATCAGGGTTTCTCAGCCCCCACCGGACAAAAGGCCCAGAGTGGAGGAAGAATCCCCCTCCTCTGATCAGGGCTCCATTATTTCAGAGCACTCTGATGATCAGGAACATTCTTACTCCCCTTTTGAAGACTCTGATGCAGAGGAGTCCATTCCTTCTGTATCCCCCCCAGAGGATTACTCATTTGGGGAAACTTGGCATACCTTAAGGGAGCACTTCCACTGGGAAGGCCAAGATTATTCAGATTCCAAGAAAAGGCTTAGGGAATTTCTCTTGCTACCCCAGCACAGGCCTCTGGCTATACCTCCTGTCTTGGACATCCTAGATGATGTTTACTCGGAGGCCTGCCTTAACCCGGATTCTCTGCCTCCAGCCCCAGTCAAGCCTGACAGGTACTACAGGGTTCCTGACTCACACCAATTTCTATACAAAAGCCATGCTGCTGACCCAGAAACCATCTCACAGGGCCCCAAGGGAATTAAGGCCTCCACTGCTAAAAATCCATTACCTTCCGAGAGATTCCAGATCCTTAGAAAGGTGGGGGGGGAAGGTATATACCTCGGCTACCTTAACCATGAGGGCCTTTAACTGTCAGTTCCATATGCTAAAATACCAACAGTTTTTGTTATCACAGTTGAAAAGTAAAATGTCACAACCTGAACAACCAGACTTGAAGGAGTTGCAGGATTTGATGCATAGTGCAGAACAAGTGGGTAAGCATACCTTACAATGTGGTTTTGATGCTCTAGAGGCCTCATGTAGAGCTGCTGTTACAGGATCAGTCATACGTAGACATGCCTTGCTCAAGGAACAAACCTTGCCTGATCATGTCAAAGCTAAATTACTAGATGTCCCTCTACAAAAGGATGTATTATTTGGTGCTAATGCTGAGGAGGTATTAAGGAAAATGGAGGAAAAGGCTAAATCAATGTAAATTGTGAAAGATTTTCTACAGGTACAACCCCCACGTTTCAGTAGAAATTGGCCTTCCAATAATTGGTCCTTTCCAGCCACGGACAGACCCCAAAGAGGTAGATACAGGCGCCCTAGGGGCAGAGGACAATCCCAAGGATCGTTTAGAGGCAGACAATGGCAAGCTCCTACACAAAGAGGTGGTGAGGATAACTTGCAATCATTCAGAAAGCAAGCCCAATGACTTTCCCCTTTGCATGCCAAGCAAGACTCAAATGGCAGCCCCCTTAGGAGGAAAACTGGCATTATTTTCAAAAAATTGGCATATTGTCACAAAAGACAAATGGATCCTGGACATTATAAACAGAGGCTACAGATTCCATTTTCACACCCTTCCAAAAATGAGAGGCATGCCAAACCTGCCACACAATCAAAGGGCAGAGGCACAAAGGCAAATTACAGATCTCATAGACATGAAAGCTATTCAAGAGGTACCTACGCACGAACAAGGTCAAGGTTTTTATTCCAGACTATTCCTGGTACCAAGGAAGGGAAAAGATTGGAGACCTATTTTGGACCTATCCATCCTAAACACATTTCTACTCGTACCAAAATTCAGGATGCTCACTCTACAGCAGCTTCTTCCCATGCTGGGCAAGGAGTCTTGGCTGGTAACATTGGACCTCAAGGAGGCATACCTGCATGTCCCAATCAGACAAAATTGCAGAAGATACCTCAGATTTCTTGCAGGTTCAACCCATTATCAATTCTCTGCATTGCCCTTTGGCTTATCTACTGCGCCCAGCGTATTCACGAAATGCCTGGCATCAGTAATTGCCTACTGCAGACTTCAAGGGATACAAATATACCCCTATTTGGACGACTGCCTGATCCAAGTGGACAGCAAGCACATTCTTCTGAAACATCTGGCTTATGTAATAATGTTGTTGAACTCTCTGGGATACACAGTCAACAAAAAGAAATCAAGGCTAATACCCTCTCGGAAGATAATTTTCCTGGGTGCCAACTTGGACACAAACACCCAGATGGCCTACCTCACGCCAGAGAAGCAGGGGCAACTAACTCAATACTTCAGAGCACTAGCAAATTGCACCAGGCTGACTGCAAGGAAAATCCTGCAGGCTCTGGGATTCATGGCATCTTGCATCTTACTAATCCCATGTGCAAAGCTGCATATGAGGAAACTTCAATGGTACCTGAAAAACCTATGGTCTCAGCACAGCCACAGTTTGGAAACAATAATGCCACTAATTCCATGTCTACAAAAGGAATTTCTGTGGTGGGCTCAAGCATGCCAAACAAACACAGGTCTTCCATTCAGCAAGCCTCAAGCAAATCAAGTCATCACAACAGACGCCTCGGACTACGCCTGGGGGGCGCACATGACAGATCGGTGCATTCAGGGCAAATGGTCCCAAAAAGAAAAGCACCTTCACATCAATCAAAATGAAATGCTAGCAGTAATAAATGCTATTATAGCTTTCAAAGACCTTCTGCAACCAGGTCAACTATTGATAAGAACGGACAACACCACAGTTATGTGGTACATAAACAGGGAGGAACACATTCATACCCCGTATGCAGACTGGCCATGTCACTTTGGAACATGGCCATGGACTTACAAATCGAACTACAAGCACAGTACTTGCCAGGCAAGGAAAACACGCTGGCAGACAACCTAAGCAGAAATATGACAGATCCACATGAATGGAAGTTGCATCCAAAAGTTTTTACAGAAATAATCCAAGCATGGGGAAGGCCAGACATAGATCTCTTTGCCTCCCACAAAAATCACCAATTGACAAAATTCTGCTCAAGGATTTTCCATCCAAAGGCCTGGAGAGTGGACGCTCTCTCTTTCAGCTGGACATCAATGACAGTTTATGCCTTCCCACCTCTTCCTCTGCTGCCCAAAGTTCTATTGAAAACCAGAGCAGACAGACCAAAGATGATTCTTATTGCTCCAGACTGGCCAAGACAACACTGGTACCCACTCCTGAGGAGCCTGACGCATTCCCCACCATGGACCCTGCCTCTAATGCCTCTTCTCCTGACTCAACACAGCTTCAAAACTCTTCACAGCCAGCTAAAACCACTCAATCTAGCCGCATGGAAGATTCCTTAGCATCACAACAGACCCTACTCTCCAAGGAGGTGCAGGATGTCATTTTGGAGGCCAGAAGGCCATCAACTAGAAAAGCTTACTCCGCAAAATGGAAACGGTTTTGTGTCTGGAATGAGAAAAAGGGCCAGGATCCTGGAAAACTGAATTTACCTCAAATACTACCGTATCTAGCTGAGCTGCTAAGCAGTGGACTTTTGTTCTCCTCCATCAAAATCCATGCCTCAGCCATTTCTGCAGAATACAACACTGATCCATCCTTATTCTCTCACCCTCTCTTAAGACAGTTTCTCAGAGGGGCTAAGAATCTAAGACCCCCAAGGAAACAACCAATACCTGCTTGGGATCTCAATTTCGTTATGGAAAAACTGACCTTGCCTCCCTTTGAGCCAGCTACCTCATCAGATTTGCAATATTTGTCCTGGAAAACAGCTTTCCTTCTGGCTATTACCTCAGCTCGTAGGGTATCGGAACTACAAGCTCTCATGGCTGTGCAACCTTTCATCATCTTCCATCAGGACAGAGTTTCCTTACGAACCAACCCGTCCTTTATGCCTAAAGTGGTATCCAGGGTAGCTTTGAATCAGGCCATACACTTACCTACCTTTTATCCTAATCCTCAAAACAAAGGGGAGAGATTACTACATTCCTTGGACATCCACAGACAACTGCATTATTATTTGAACAGAACAAAGCCTTTCAGAAAATCAGAAAAGCTCTTTGTGTCCTATGCTGTAGGAGCTCAAGGAAAGCCAATTTCCAAACAGACAATCTCAAAATGGATAGCCCACTGCAT
Source organism: Protopterus annectens (assembly GCF_019279795.1). NCBI lineage: Eukaryota > Metazoa > Chordata > Ceratodontiformes > Protopteridae > Protopterus > Protopterus annectens. Next base: position 964,473,645 of record NC_056733.1, on the reverse strand, counting down.
ACGCTTTTGCTGTTCTTTTCATGGCAAAACTGTACCTACAGACATCAGATCTCACTCCACAAGGGCCACAGCTACCTCTGCAGCTTTCCTCAGAGGAGTTCCTACCAAAGATATTTTGGAAGCAGCCACTTGGAGTTCTGTGCATACCTTCTCCAAGCACTACCACCTACCATTATACTCCAAAACTAGAGCAGGCTTTGCCACTGCAGTCTTGCAGGGCATCCTGGCTCCTCCTAGTTCCACCTCGTGCCTACCACCCCTTTCTTAGCTTTGGGATTCTACCCATCTGTTATGACTGCAGCTGTATGCACGATGAACATAGTACAGTTTTGTACCTACCATAAATGTAGATGCTCGAGTGCTAATACAGCTGCAGTCCAGGTTTCCCTCCCTCCTTCCCCTCTTGGGACAGGCCTATTGGCTAACACCTCCTCATACAACGTGATTGGGGTATTCATTTATGGTGTATTTGCTTGCAACCACTGTATTTTGATTATATTGCATTGCTTTATTACACAAATTTATGTATTGCCTTCCTTCTGGGGGCACCTGACATCTGGGACAAGAAAAACTGAATAAAATGGCGTCGGCTGGTTCCTTTATACCCCTGTTGCACTTACGTCGGGGAAGAAGTGACGACAACCGACGCCGGACATAGACTTTGGAATTCGGCCGACTGAGGACCCGTCTGACGGCAGGAGAACCCATCTGTTATGACTGAAGCTGTATTAGCACTCAAACATCTACATTTATGGTAGGTACAAAACTGTACTTCTTCAAATTCCATATGCAAGACTGCATATGAGGAAACTACAGTGGTATCCTGCTATATCTGCAAGGCAAATACTACAAGCCTTGGGGTTCATGGCCTCCTGCAGTCTTCTAATTCCATATGCAAAACTGCATATGAGGAAACTACAGTGGTATCTCTTAAGCCTATGGTATCAACATTCTCATGATCTAGAAGCAATGATTCCTATCCTACCTTGCCTACGGCTAGAGTTCCTTTGGTGGGCAGAGGCCTGCCACCAAAACAAGTTACTACCATTCACACTACCCTCTGCCGCCCAAACCTTAACAGATGCATCAGACTATGCATGGGGGGGCTCACCTGGCAGGGAAGTGCATTCAGAGCAAATGGAACTCAAGTCAAATGCACCTGCATATCAATCAAAAAGAAATGTTAGCTGTACAGAATGCTCTGACAGCCTTCAAGGACCACATTCTTCCAGGACAATTAATGGTAAAGACGGACAACACCACTGTTATGTGGTACATAAACAAGCAGGGGGGTGCACATTCTTACCCCCTCTGCAGACTAGCCATGGCATTATGGAACACAGCCCTGAGCTACCAAGTGAACCTACATGCTCAATTCCTGCCAGGAAGACTAAACACACTGGCAGACAAACTAACCAGAAACCTCATGGACCCACACGAGTGGAAACTGGAACCAAGGATTTTCAACATGTTGACAAGCAAATGGGGAATCTGAGATATAGACCTATTTGCCTCCCCCCAGTACTACCAGTTGGACAAATTTTGCACAAGGACTCCCCACAAACAAGCTTGGAAAGTGGATGCTCTGTCCTTCAGCTGGAAAAACCTATCAGTTTATGCCTTTCCTCCTCTGCCTCTACTCTCCAAAGTACTACTAAAGATCAAACAAGACAAACCAAGGACAATTTTGATTGCACCCGACGGGCCACGCCAACACTGGTACCCCCTCTTGCGCAGTGTGTCACTGTTGGCCCCATGGCACCTGCCTCAGACTCCTACCCTATTGTCTCAGCAGGAGAACAAGAATCTGCACCCTCAGCTTCAAACACTGAACCTAGCAGCCTGGCTAATTACTTAATCTCTCCTTTACCATCCCTCAGTAAACCAGTGATGGATATCATTTTAGAGGCAAGAAGGCCTGGTACTAGAAAATCTTATGCTGAAAAATGAAAAACATTCTGTGCCTGGAACCAGTCTCAAGGGATGAGCACAGCAGTGCCCAATTTACCTTAGATTTTACAATACTTAACCGAGATGCTTCACAAGGGCCTGTCTTTCTCCTCCATGAAAATTCACGCTTCAGCTATTTCAGCTCATTATAACACAGAACCTCCCCTCTTCTCTCATCCACTGCTCAAGCAGTTCCTCACAGGGGCCAAAAATTTACGACCACCCAGGAGAGCTCCAACTCCAGCCTGGGACCTTAACTTTGTATTGGAGAAACTCATTCTTCCTCCTTTCGAGCCAGCTGCTACTGCAGACTTAAAATTCCTTTCTTGGAAAACAGCTTTCCTTTTAACAATCACTTCAGCAAGAAGGGTATCAGAATTACGGGCCCTTATGGCAGTGGAGCCTTTCATCATCTTTCATGTGGACAGAGTGTCCCTTAGGACCAATTCCTCTTTCATGCCTAAGGTGGTATCCAGTGTGGCCCTTAATCAGTCCATTCATTTGCCGACCTTCTTTCCTAATCCACAGAACAAAGGGGAATGTTTACTGCACTCCTTAGATGTGCACAGACAACATAGATTCTACTTGGACAGGACTAAACCTCAAAGGAAATCTGAGCATCTGCTTGGTGGCATTTGCTGTATGGGCAGAGGGGAAGGCTATTTCAAAGCAAACCATTTCCAAATGGATAGGCCATTGCATTCATTTCTGCTATAAGCACCGTGGAAAACCTATCCCACAGGGGATCAGACCCCATTCAACCCGGGCTGCATCTTCCTCTACAGCCTTTCTCAGAGGCGTACCTACCAGGGACATCCTAGAAGCTGCTACCTGGAGTTCTGTACATAATTTCACCAAGCATTACCATTTGCCAATTTTCTCTCAATCTAAAGCTGGCTTTGCCACTGCAGTCTTGCAGGGCCTTATAGTTGGTCCTAATGCTATCTAAATTCTTCCTCCCATCCTTAGCTTTTGGAATCTACCTAAAAGTGATGACTGCAACAGTGAAATACGAAGAACATAGTACAGTTGTGTACGCTTACATAAATGTAGATTTTTGAGTGTATTCACTGTTGCAGTCCTTGTTACCCTCCCTCCAGTCCCCTTACTTCTTTTGGCTACAACTCTACTCTCTTTTACTATGCTCAAAAGCTTTTTGTGTATTTGCTTTTTTGTTGGAGGTATAACCTTGTTTATTTATAGATTTAATTGCTTCCCTTTAGGGGTGCACCTGACATCTGGGGCAAAAAAACTGATGTAATGGCGTCGGCTAAATGTTTTATACCCTTGACAACCTGACGTCACGGAAGAAGGGACAGCAACCGACGCAGGACCCAAGACTTTGTTAATCAGGCCAACTGAGGGCTACTGCAAGCAGATAACCCAAATGTGATGACTGCAACAGTGAATACACTCTAACATCTACACTTATAGTAAGTGTACACAACTGTACTTTGAGGTTGGTGCGTACTGACATCCACTTTATATACGATGCCTGGAACCAGTAGGAGTCTTCCTAAAAATAGTGGTCAGCAAGGTGTCACTAACCACCATGAAGTCAATGACCTGCTGTTGGCATCGGACCTTTTTTCCCCTGGCTTTGGAGTGGGAGCCAGATTAACCTTCTGCATGTAGTGTTGGCAGATGTTTGTGTGCTGGAGAGCTCATCTAGGCTCCCACCTGGTGTAGGTAGCACAGTGCCCATAAAGGCAGGCATTAGGAACACAAAGCATCCCTGAAACAACTTTTTCTTGGGTCTGTCCTGTTTTTGTCACATAACTGGTCTGTTATGTGATGTCTCGACAAACAAGTGGGCACAAGGTTGTACTGTTTTTGCAGACAAGGCCAGGGGGTTGATCCTTAGTTCACTGGACTTGATATAATGTCATTGTGGGCAGATCACACTCACAGGGTGGACAAACTGGTGGCGCTGTGTGCCGTGGATATTTTCATGGATCCTTAGTTCACTGGACTTGATAGAATGTCATTCTGGGCAGGTCACACTCACAGGGTGGGCAAACTGGTGGCACTGTGTGCCGTGGATATTTTCATGGATCCTTAGTTCACTGGACTTGAATGTCATTCTGGGCAGGTTACACTCACAGGGTGGACAAACTGGTGGCGCTGTGTGCCGTGGATATTTTCATGTTGTTTCAAATAGAAGCTGCACCTGGTTTATTTATTTATTTTATTTATTTCCAGTTTGATTAGGGTTGGTTAGGGTATTTCAGGCAGAGGGCACTCTGATTGCCCCATTTGTCTCTTGGGAGATTGTAGTCCTTCCCCTTTTAGTTTTGATGCAGCAGGGAAGGAGGAAGGTTGAGATTTGATGTTTCCCTTCTTGGGGTCAGAGGTTCATGCTTGCATTCACACTGATCATAGATTTTGTCAGAGGTCAGATAGGAAAGGCCAAAAAGTCCATTCTCTTTGCCGCATTATGGCTTGGAAGTGCAAGGTTTCATGTCTTAAGGTCCTTAGCGGTAAGGAAGCCACCCATGTTCTAGCCTAGGATCTTCCCCAGAGTTGGTGCCCCTTTGCTTTAGCTTGTGTTCTGTTTCTGATAAAAAGCCTCTCATTCTGCAGGACTTGGTGGTCATTTGTGTGATTTATTTTTGTGTGATTTATTGAACCTGCCATGAAGTCCTGCACTGAGATTTGTGCATCCAAGTGCAAGTGGTTCTTGGCTTTGTCCATACAGCACCCTGTACCTCCCTGGTCCCTCTGTTTTCAGCTGATACTACAGTTCATTCTGAGTTACCCCCGAGTCACTGTGCATGTCAGATGTGCTATACTCATCATGCCGTTGTGAAGGACAGAATTTTGGGCAAACAGTAGCCAGTTCCTTAACTTGCACCATTTTATCCACTGTGTGCAATGCTTGTGCTGGCAATGTTGCTATGCCTGCTGCTCAGAAGAGTGATTCTGAATCAGTCTGATCTATGCGAATTAATGCAGTTAATCTGCTGAAATATATTGAATAAGAAAATGACCTTGGTTAGTAGGACTGGAAATTAGGGCCTACCTGGACTGGAAAAAAACTTGGCCTTAAGCCACATCCCTGGAGACACTTCCACCTGTAGCTTGCAGACCAGAATTTTCAGAAAATAAAGCAAAACAAGAAGACACCATAAGACCAGTACCAAAAGGTGACCACATGGGGCGATAAGATGCCTACATCTTTAAGTGGATGCAATTAAAAGGCCTTGCCACCCTTTTCATACACTTCAGCAATCAATCCCAAATTGAACTGGGCTGTATCTAACGCTACTGTAAAACTGATAGATGTAATGGGATCCTATCTCGCCTACATTCACAACAGATGGGTTCGGAGCCGATCCATCGGCTCCGACTCGGCAACTAATACACTAGCACGAAGTCTCTCATTGGCTGGGCTACTCCCTATCCCAGGATGCACTACACCTGCTTCCCCATATCTCGTTTGCCGCTTAACAAGCTGGACGTGGTCTCGACTTGGCTGGAGCTAAGTGGTTCTTTTTACCTTATTGGTCCTTGACCTAGGGAATTTTTGTCTATATTAACCAAACAGCTGTTTTAACAGCTATTTCTTACTATTTCTTACTATTTCTTATTTTTTTTGAGTGCTTGAGTGTTTCCAAAAAATTTAATTTATTCAGTCGGGTAAGGCCCGTTTAAGTTAGAGGGCCTTTGCCCTACCTTTGAGTGCTATTAGGTTTAATTATCTTTTGGTTAGTTGTTTTTCGGGCAAAGCCCGTTTAAATTAGAGGGCTTTGGGCCGTTTAACTTGTTTCTAATTGTTGTGAGGTAAACTTTCACCAGTACTGCGCCAGTGTGTCTCGCTTTTCAGTTGGCGCAATTTGTGTATAGTGCTATACTTGTTGTGGTAGAGTAAGAGTTCCATAGAATTTTTACTTGTTGTGGCCTGTATCATGTCTAAGGAACAAAAGTCAGGTTTTAAAAAATGCACTCGGTGCAATTATAAAATGTCCATTACAGACAGTCATTCAGTCTGTGTTTATTGTTTGGGGCCGAAACATCTGCAAGAGACTTGTAGCATCTGTCATGCGTTCTCCTCTAGAGTTCTTCAAGAACGCAAGAACAAGTTAATATTGAAAGGGCTTATCAAACCTTCTTTTGAGGAAGCCTTAGATCTACCTGTTGCTTCCAAAAAGAAAAGATCGTCGGCTCCGACAAGTCCGTCAGAGCCGACTTTTAAAAAGACAAAATTGACCTCTTCTTCCTCGGCTCCACTGACTTCGGGGCCGAGGGTCGAAGGGTCTGCCTCGATACCTCCTACCCCGGCTCCATTGCCTTCCTGGCCGCAAGTTGGAGTATCGAGAGGTGAATCACCTCCATCGGTTCCAATGGCTTTGGAGCCGGTGGAAGTGTGCAGCTCAGACTCTTCCCCCTCGGCTCCGAAGAAGACTCCTTCGGTGCCGATGGTGGTCCATGATGTGGTGGAGTCGGCGCCGATAGCATTGGAGCCGTTTCGGAGCCGGTCCCCTTCTCTCGGAGCCGAGAGGAAAGTCTTCTCGATTGTCTACCTCCTCTAAATCATCGAGACTTTCAGATTCGGACCTGGATAGGGTTTTACAGAGGCTATTCCAATCTCCAGTGTTTACTAAATTGGTCTCGGCTCCAGCACAGTTTGCTTCGGAGCCGATCCCTCCTCCAACACATTTGATTCCTCCTCCAACCTCTTCGGAGCCGTTGGAGCCTGTGGTGGTGGTGGAGCAAAGTGGAGCCATTCGGTCAGAGCAGAGACCCCTTACAGGCCTCTCTGTTCCGACTGTGCTTCCTACCCTGTCCTCCGGTTCAGGGTTTGGCACTGCGACCTCTTCAGCCGGAGCCGAAGGGAACACTTTGGGTTTGGGTGCTTCGGTACCTAGTCTTCCTCTTGGAGCATCGGCTGCTGGAATTCCTGGTGCCATCGTGGCCTCTAGACCAGTGACCTCCTTGGATTCTGGAGGTCCGGCCTTTGAGGCCATGAGGAGCACGCTAGCCATGTCTTTGCCGGTTCAGCAAGATTCTACCTCACCGTCCCTAGATTTGGAGACTGGTGCCTCTGTTGTGTTGCAGCTCCCGGCAGCGGGGCCCCAGGGCCTGAGGATACCCCCATCGGCGGTTCCTTCTTCGGGTGGTCCGTCCGAATCTGCTTCGGACGAACCCCCAAGGAAGAAATTGTGTAAGAGGAAGCACGTAGACTCCCAAGATGAGTCTGTTACATTGGATACTGACCTCGATGACGCAGAAGGGTCTCCCAAATCATCTTCGGATGATATCTCCTTCTCAGACATCTTGGAGATTCTGAGACAGAGAGGTGACTGGCAAGCCAAAACCCCTTCAGCTGAGGAGTCAGTCTTCCTCAAGGCCTTTGGGGCCCAGCCTTCCGCCTCCTGGGTGTCTCCGCCCTTGATGAACTCCTTGATTTGGTTTCTCGAAGGGTGGAACACCCTGATTCTGTGGAACCGGTGCCTCATGAGGCCCAATAAATTTTGTCAGCCCCCAGAAGGAGTTTCTCACAAAGGGTGTGCCTGTAGATGCTTTGGTGGTGGCTTCTGCCACACAGCAGGACGTGGCAGAGGCTTCGACATCTGTTCATCCTCCTAATAAGGATTCTAGGAGCATGGATAGGTACGGGAAGCGTACCCTGTCTTCAGCGGCCTTTGCCTTACGGTCGCTGAACTACTTATGTCATTTTACGAGGCTCCAAAGGGATCTTCTCAAAGAGCTAAATGACTCTCTTGTTGGTAACCTACCTGAGGCGCTGGCCCCGACTGTTGGCGCACAGATGACTACCCTCTTTTCTATTGTTAACTCGTCCATGAGGCTCATTTCATATGCGGCCGAAGGGGCGAGTAGAGCAGCGGGAACAGGCGTTGCCCTCAGGAGACAAGCCTGGTTACGCTTGTGTTGTCGGAGGCCTTCAAGTCTTCCTTCGACACCAGCCCCTTTGATGGGTCATCTTTGTTTGGACCCAAGGTGAAGGACACACTAACTCGGTGCGAGCAGGAGGGCAAGACTTTGACTGCCGTTGGGGCCCGATTTTCCGCTCCTTCTAGGCCTTACCCCAAGGCTCGGAGAGGAGGGAAAATGTGGTTTAGAAAATCTCAGAAGTCTTTCCCTACTCCACCCAGTGATTCCCCCTCCAGAGGCAGGGGGGGGGGGATTTTGGAAGACGCCGCCCCAGAGGTGGCAGAGGCCCCCGTAACTCTGGAGACCGCGATTCTTTTCGTGGTTCTTCATACAACCAGCGTCCCTGAGTTGTTGCCCGACTGTGCAACTCCAGAGCCAGTCGGGGGTCGTTTTGCGGCGCACCCACAAGCTTGGGAATCCATAACAAGCGATCAGTGGGTGCTTCGCATTATTACCGGAGGTTATATCATCCCCTTCAACAAACCCCCCCTTTCTTTAAGGGAAATCCCAGACGTACCACCCAGTCAGCGGGATCAGGCAGCATTAGAGGTTTCAAAGCTGCTAGAAAAAAGAGCCATCCAGCCTGTCCCCATCGACCAGATCGGATCAGGAACTTACTCAAGATTATTTTTGGTACCAAAAGACAGGGGACTTCAGGCCCATTTTGGACCTCAGTTCATTGAATCGTTTAAAGAAGTCCAAATTCTGAATGGTCACTCTTCAATCTATTCTTCCTTTGCTGGAAAAAGATGCATGGATGTGCTCCATAGATCTCCAGGATGCTTACTATCACATTCCCATAGCTCAAGAGTCCAGGAGACATTTACGCTTCCGCCTCGGAGTCAGTCATTTTCAATTCGAGCACTGCCCTTTGGTCTCACCACAGCCCCCAGGTTGTTCACCAAGTGTCTGGCAGTGGTAACTGCTCACCTGAGAAGTCTGGGATTCCAGGTGTTTCCTTATCTAGACGACTGGCTCCTTACTGCCACCTCCGAGCATCTACTACTCCAAGCGCTCAGAGCCACGTTCACCTTGGGCGTTTCTTAGGGATCACGTTCAATTTGCAAAAATCTGTACTACAGCCATCTCAGCGTATTACTTTCATAGGCGCAGACTTAGACACAAAAGAATGCGCCTTTTACCGGCAGCAAGAATTCAGGTCCTACAAGATCAAGTCAAATCCTGTCTTCCCCTACTAAGAGCCCGGCCCATCGGATCCTACAACTGTTGGGCTCGATGGCGTCAACCATACTTTTAGTTCCCTTGGCCAGACTTCACATGCGAATTTTACAATGGCTACTGTCGGTTCAATGGTCTTATCAGGAACTTCCCTTGAACCACTTAATCATAATCACGGAAAGTTGCCGTCGAGATCTGCATTGGTGGCTTCTCCAATCAAATCTCGACCAGGTGCGACCCTTTATACCTCAACGTCCCGTTGCCACTGTGACTACGGACGCCTCCCAGGTAGGGTGGGGGGGTTATTACCTGGACAGGTCGGTCCAAGGCACATGGCAGATCCAGGAAACGCATTTGCATATCAATGTCCTGGAGATGAGGCCGGTACTATTGGTACTCCAAGCTCTCCATCACGCTCTCCCACAGGGCCCGATTACTATCCTATCCGACAACATGTCGGTGGTGTGGTACATAAACAAGCAAGGTGGAACCAGGTCTTACCCACTATGCAGAGAAGCCATGAGACTTTGGCACTGGGCGGTAGCTACCAACTGCTTTCTAATGGCAACGCACATACCGGGGAAGTCCAATGTGATTGCGGACAGATTAAGCAGGACCATTCTTTTACCCCACAGTGGTCCCTCAACCAGGGTATAGCTGCGAAAATCTTCGACAGATGGGGTCTTCCTTGCTGCGACCTGTTTGCCAGCCCTCACAATGCGAAATGCAGAGAGTTCTTCACACTGTTCCTTCTCAGGGACAGATTCCCAGGGATGCTCTGACTCACATTTGGCCCCGGTCTTCTCTCGCCTTCCCTCCGTTCCCCCTCCTACCGAGGGTGATACAGAAGGCCATTTACATGGAGGCGAGATGATTTTGATTGCCCGCACTGGCCTCGTCAAGTTTGGTTTCCTTTCCTACAGAGGCATGCGATAGAAGGTCCATGGTTTCTGGATCCGTGCCAGACCTGTTGACTCATCAGTTAGGACGGCTTCATCCGTCTCTCAGGTCCCTGAAGTTGGCAGCATGGTTACTCCACTTCCATCCTTAGTCCGAGACAATGCTCTTTCGCGGACGTGGTCCACATACTGTCTTCTTCTCATAAACCTTCCACCATCAAACTTTATTCCAGTAAATGGAAAAGGTTTGCCTTCTGGGCTCAAGAACCGGGTATAGATCCTCTCACTGCACCAGTATCGGAGGTTCTGAATTTTCTGGCCTCCCTTTTTCAGTCGGACTCTTCAGTTTCTACCATTAAGGTTCAGCTAGCGATCTCTAATTTTCATGCTTCATTTGAACCTTCATTGATGTCTCACAAACTTTGTAAGGCTTTCCTTAAAGGGGCTTGGCTCCTTAGGCCTCCTTTATCTCATCCTGTCCCCCCTTGGGATTTGAATATGGTTCTTGCTGCCCTAACTGCCCGTCCTTTCGAACCAGCTGCTACTTGTGATTTAAAATTTCTGTCTTGGAAAACGGCCTTTTTAGTAGCCATAACGTCTGCTAGGCGAGTTTCAGAACTTCAAGCTCTTTGTTCTGATCCTCCCTATTTGATTTTTCACAAGCATAGAGTTTCATTGAAATTAAACCCTGCATTTATACCAAAAGTGGCCTCCTCTTTCTGTATTCAACAAACTATAGAACTCCTTGTCTTTTTTCCCGAATTCTCTAATAACGCAGAATATACTTTGCATCAATTGGACGTACATAGACAACTGCGTTTTTATTTGAATAGAACCGCTCAAATGCGGAAATCAAATCAATTGTTTGTTTCCTTTGCAGTGAACAAATTGGGTCAACCAGTAACAAAAACCTCCATATCTAAATGGATTAAAGATTGTATCATTTTTATTTATTCACAGGCTAACAAAGACCTTCCCTTTCCAGTCAAGGCTCATTCTACCAGGGCAATGGCTACTTCCGTAGCTTTTCACTCCAAGTTATCAATAGATGATATTTGTGCTGCGGCAACCTGGACTTCTCCGCACACTTTCATTTCTCATTACAAATTGGATGTGGTTTCTCGAGGCAGAGCTTCCTTTGGTTCCACAGTTCTCAGGAGTGTTTTCCAATGAGCCACCGGGATGTAGGTGCTAGGGGCGCTGTCCCATCTGTTGTGAATGTAGGCGAGATAGGATCCCATTACATCTTTTAGTTATGTACTTACCATAACTTCGGATGTATGGGATCCATCTCCGCTACATTCATAAGTACCACCCTCCTTCCCCTTCCATTCGGATTTAGAGGAGCTGTAGTCCCTTTTTCTTGGCGATCTTTCTTGAAGAACTTTAGTTGGTTATAGTGACTACTAGTTTTTCTGTGTTTGCATGGATGTATGAAAGCGAACAAACAAGATCTGGGGAAGCAGGTGTAGTGCATCCTGGGATAGGGAGTAGCCCAGCCAATGAGAGACTTCGTGCTAGTGTATTAGTTGCCGAGTCGGAGCCGATGGATCGGCTCCGAACCCATCTGTTGTGAATGTAGGCGAGATGGATCCCATACATCCGAAGTTATGGTAAGTACATAACTAAAAGGTACTCCAGGCAGAGAGAGTGAGAGCCCCTAGCAATTTGGCTAGTTCCCTGGGGTTTTGCAAAGACTGACGCTGTTAAGGTTCTGCTTCTTATGTGGCCCCAGGGGACCACTTTGTCTGGAGAGTTGCTGCTGTCCTGCTGCCTTTGAAGGCAGACAGTGGGATAATTTCTTTTGTTGCTAGTTGAGCTTAAGCCTTGGAGAAGGTGGCAAGGACATTTTAGCTAGATGTTAGTTCCCAAGTGCTGCATTGGACATTCACACCTTCAGATATTTGGTTTTATCACCTTAAAAATGTAAAACTTTAGAAGTTCCTACATAATCGGACAGTGCATGGCCTGTTTTGACAAGCTCAATGTGATCAGAAAAGTAAGCCAGATGCCTCATTGGACTTGATTGCAAAAGGTTTGTAGAGGAGTATGTCACAGTGAACCAAAGGAATACATCCCCATAATGCTGTAACCCTTTGTTTTGAGAACACCCCTTCATCTATGAAAATGAACGGTTCCTCACCATCTTAAGTTGAAGTAGAGGATTTGGTCTCTTGCCAGCTTTCTTAGCATTTAGGATGTGATAACCAGTTCTGAAGAAGCGGATTATTTTGGTCCTCACACCTCCCAGAGATTGTCCTCTTTGCAGCGACACCCTAATGCAAGTATTTTATATAGGGGCTGCAGTCTGGTATGGGAATCCAAAAAAAGAATATTGTTTGGATTTCATAGGTAGTTACGAGGCTGTCGGCCCAAGGGCCTAAGTAAGCCTAGCCAACAAGGTTCCCTGGCTTACGCCACCCAAGAAAGTTATTTTCCTGTGCCCCTGTCGAGCAGAGCCACAGAAGTGAAACCTGGGGTGTATTTCCTATTTCCCATCCACTCATCAAGATTTTTCTTGAAGACTGCTAATGAGGAACCTTGCTTGACATAGATGGGTAGCCTGTTCCAGAGTATGGGAAGTTTCTGGGACAGGAATCTATCCCTCCAGCATGTCCTGTTTATTGTGATGACAAGATTTAGGTCCCTAGAGTGTGTAGCTTTGAGAGATTGGGATTTCTTTAGGTGTAGCATGTCCAACAGCTTTGGGTTTGACATAGCTTTATATGTTAGGCAGAGATCACCTCGGAGTAGGCGATATGCTACGGAGTAAAGCTGGAGTTTTTTGAGATAGTCAGTGTAGGGCATCTGTTTGAAGCCAGTAATCCTCTTTGTGAGGTACTTCTGTGGCTTTTCCAGCTACTGCAGATGTCTTGTGAGGTACATTCCAAAAGGGGCATTGTACTCTGTAATGGGTCAAATGAGTGTCGAGTAGAGGGGAACAATGACCTCTGTTTTCCAAGATGAGAACCCTTTTGTGATGGTGTGCCATGTAGGATTTCCTGACTACTGTGGCAATGTGATTATCAAAGGAGACTACTGTCCACCTGGGTCCCCAGGTCTCATATCACACATTCGGTGTTTAGACTGCCACCTATGTGGTAGTTCATGGGTACAGAGATTTTACCAAAAGGGATGACAAACACTTTTTGGCATTGAGCTTGAGGCCATGGGTCTGACACCAGGCATTTGTTTCGGTGAGGCCCTTCTGTAGGATATCCACATCATTTGGGGATTCAACTATGGCTCCAAGTTTACAGTTATCTGTGAACTTCATTAGCCAAAGGCCTTCTGTGTTAGCCTGTACTTCATAGAAGTAGATGCCAAACAGGAGAGGTTCCAAGACTGAAACTTGTGGTACTCCACTTGTCACTGGTTTGAAGTCAGATTTGGAGTCTGCAAATTTTACAGTGTGGGTTCTGCCAGTGAGCCAATTGGCAACCTATCTTGTGACGTAGGGATTTATACCTAGTTTAGTGAGTTCAGCTATAATTCCAGAATGGGGGATGGTGTTGAAATATCCGGTTCAGGAGGCATGATCTGCCTTTCACAAACCCGAACTGGGTGGGGTCCAGAGTTTAGAGGTTACCAATGTCTTTGTTTTGAGTTCCATGATGATACGTTCCATGGCCTTAAGACAAGGCTCGTCGGGCTAATAGGGCGATAGTTCCCAGGATCAGTGGTGGCTTCCCCTTTGTGGAGTGGAATAACTGTTGCTGTCCACCATTCAGTAGGCACAAAGCCTGATGTGAGGCTATGATTGAACATGGTACTTAAATGGGGAGCCAGTTCGTTCTGAAGTTCGTGTAAAACACAATCTGGGATGTTGCCCCGTCCCATGGATGCTCCACTTTTGGCTTTGAGTGCAACTTTTGTCTGCATAGTTGTGATTACAGGGACTCTGCATTCTTCTTGTATAGATATGGGCCCTTTAGTGGGTGAGAGGGGGGTAAAGTTAGCAGTGAACCTATCTGCCAGGACGTTGGCAATATCAGTTGGTTCTGTAATTTTCATGCCGTTGTGCTGCAACTCAGAGCAGATCTGGGTGTTGCCAATGAGATTCTTGACATAGATATAGAATGCTTTGTGGTTGTCCCTAGAATCAGTGGCGATTTTGTTTTCGTAGTTAGCTTTGGAGGATCTTATAAGGGATATCAGCTTCTTACTGAGGCTGACCAGGGAACTTTTCCACTCATGGGATTTTACTCTGTTGCAACAGTTTCTTCCTTCTGTTGTAGAGTTTGTTTATGACAGGGGACCACCAGATTGGCTTCCTGTTTTTGGAGGATATTGTCTTGGTTCTGTTTGGGGTATCACGATCCATGCACTCGTGTAAGTGCTTATAGAGTGCATCTGTGTACGATTCAGCAGTCGTAACTGTATTGGCCATCTGCATGGGTGTCATGAAGTTCGCCACTTCTGTCTTAAGAAGCATAAAGTTGGCTTTGGAGAAATTTTTTTACCGTGATT
>NC_056733.1:963909252-964154252 GCF_019279795.1 Protopterus annectens | reverse complement strand
TGTGCAATATTTGTTTTGAGAATTGCATTGCTGTATGACTGGCCGTTCATGTGGTGTTTAATCTTTTTGTTTAGATTCACACAGCTTTATAAAATTTGACCATAGAAACTTTGAAAAGTCTGTTTAATTTCTTTCTTATACTAGTCCATTAACATCTGGTGGCAGTATACTATAAGAAACAAACCGAATAAAACTGCACAGTACCCTAGATTAATTTATTCAACCAAAGATTCAGATATGGCTGCAGAACATGATTGTAAATTTTAATAGTGCCAAACGTTCCTTCTTTCCTTCTTCGAAGTAGTGACAGCTGTACTGTGAAACAGGTTACATATTTTACATTGTACAATTTTGCACGTGTTCACTTCAGACCCATTAGTGTGCTGATTTCCATATCTGGTTTGGCTCTGTCTACAGGATGCTTAAATTATATTTTGTTGTGGAAGTGTGCTCATAATCTTAAAGGTCGGACCTGACTGGTACTGTGTTAGATTACATTATGTCCTTTCTGTTGCTGTATGTCATTAACTGGACACTTGTCGACCCTTTCTCTCTCTTTCACTTTTAACAAAAGTTTGCATGCTCCAAAGTGAGTTAATGTTGCTTCTAGTTTGTTCCTGTCTCTAGCTGGTTGTAGTTTATGTAATGGGATGTGCAGTAACGTTCTGTGGTCATGGCTGCACGATTAACAGGCTTGACCGCATTTTGATGGTTTTGGAGGATGGACTCATCTTGAGTAAAATTTAGTGAGATCTGATGGGTCTAGTGTAATTCATGTTCTTGTATAGCAGCACAGGTGTAAAGATTTCTTCATTGTTAAAAACTGAAGTGTGGACTCCAAACTGTCAGCTGAGCTATCCGTTTCTACAGAATGGGAAGAACACCAACATTCATAGTAAATCTGGCACTTTTTGGGGGGAGGGGATAGCTTTGCTATAAAAATGTGGTGTAGGTGCCAGAGCAGACAACAGAAGTTTGCTTCATTTAATAGATTTGTTTGCCTAGCTGCCAGTAGTGGGACAAGGCTTTCTGTACTGTGTAATACACAGCCCCCTGTAAAGTAGTCGTTCTATACCAAAGGTTACCTGTTAAGTAAGTTGACTATTCAGGCTTCTGAAAATATTCATCTTTAGAAAATGTTCAGATTATTGTGACTGGCAGCCTAACAAGTGGACAGCTGCATTCATTAGCTGCCGTCTCTCCCGATGTACACTGTTTAACACATAAACGGTAAAGTTTGATTTAAAACATGAACGGTAAGGTTTGATTTGCGCTCAACATCAGCTATATGTCCAGACTATACACCAAATGCAACTCTACAGGATTTCAAAATTTTGAGCAAAATGCCCCATAATTTATGTGTGCTGAATTGAATTGGTCGATATTCAAATGGGTGATTATTTTATTTTAGGTTACAGTGTTTCAGTACCATAAAGCATTGTCCTTGATTTCAAGTTATTTTTTTAATTAAAGTTGGATGTCCTGGTTTTGTTCATGTAGTTAAGTGACGGAAAATAGGGGTTAGCTAGTCTTTGTTCACAGTACTTCTGTAAAACTTGTAATGCACTGGACAAACTCTTGTTTACCATTCATTAAAACCAGCAATTTTTATCTGCACTATGCTCTAAAGAATGTTGCATCTCTCCATTGGCAGCTGTGTAACAATAAATGGAGAACTAAAATGGTCTACTGGTAAACAAGGGCTTTTTTTCCCTTTAACTGTTACCTGAATGGAACATTTGTGTTTTTTTTTTGTCTGACTTAGAAATAGTATTATGTTTGTATACAGTTTTTTTCATACACCAATGTATTTTCCTACTACTGGTTGGACAATAAATTCTGTAATTTCAGAACTGTGATGTGTATGTTTATAATTCACACAATTGAGTAAAACCTAGGGTTGTAGATTTTTGGAAAATGAGTAATTATTGCACTCAAGCATACACTAAGCTGTGCCATGCCCTTTAATTTTTTAAAGGGATATGTTTTAGTAATTGCAAGTCAGGATTCCATATCCACCAGTTAAGATCCTTTAAAATGACATTTAAAAAGTGCAGATGACATAGAGAAGGTAAGTGCAGCTAGGGTGATGAATGCTTCTTGCAGTACAAGATAGTCAATTAAAGCCTTCTGGTGCAACAACAAAGGTGCTATGTATGCATTGCGTCAGTATATGCCATTGAAAAAGGTATGTTTGGGAGATAGCAACACTGGAAGTATTCATTGGCTGTTTGTTGCTTCGTAAGCAGGACACAGCCCAATCAGCCTGCTTCAGTCTTTGGCTCCCTCCCCACACTTTCCCTCTGGTTGCTGATTGGTCAGCACCAATCAGATAAATACCAGCCTGAAGGAAGTGACTTCAGTAATCTTGCTTCCTCACAGGAAGCAGCTTAAGAGCTTCTCAGGCGCAGCAGATCTAGCTACAGCTTCATTTAATTCCCCTTTGGGGAACATTCCCACACATAATTCATTGCCCTTTTTAGGATCATAGCATATTTTATTCTAATTTTTGTCTAAAAGTGGTATTGTGTGTCTTTAAAAAACACAGAATTTGTTTAAATGTCATTTCTTGTCTGGAACAGAGTTACTAGTTTTAGAGGCTTATTTTTTTGTGTTAAAAAGTTAACTATGTTTGCAGCTTTTGAGTTTAGGTGTTTTAATTAAAGGGAGTGTTAAAACTGTGGACATCGTAGTATTTTTGCACTTTTACTGACTAGCTACATAAACATTTTTCATTCTAAACAGTGTAGGGAGAAATTATTTTTCATTCATATATTTTATGTACTCCTTGCACGTTTACCATTGTTTGGGGAAGTGTCAGTCTGCATGTCTGTGTGTGGTACTTGTGGACACTGTGACAACTTTCCTTCCAACCAAGTCTTTCCCACAGTTAGGTTTCTCGCTGTCACAGAATGGATATTCTGATCTTTCTGATTCTCCTAATCCTGCACCTAAAAAGAAAAAAACTTTGTAAAAACAACTCTTTGCAGTCACCACGGGTTCAGTCAGTCCCCTGAAATTCTGGTGGGGGATCCCGTAGTGTCATTCGTTATTCCTCTGCTGGTCTTTCAGAGTTCCTCTGGTGTTTATTCCACCATCATGACCCAGTGGGTCAGACATGTCCTGTACAGCTGTTCCAATGTCTGGTAAAGGTATGGGTGAAACATATTCCTTTTTTGGTCTGGGAGATGCACTGGTAGATTTTTCTTGGAGTATTCGGGGAAATAAAACTCCAGCCTGGGATAAATAGCCATCCCTCATTTGATCATCTTATAGGGATACTTTACCTAGTAAAAAAGAAATAAATTGTTAGAGATTGGACTTCTAAGGAGTCACTTATAGTACATAAAAATGATTTTTACCTTAGCCAGGAGTGTAATGCCGGAGGTTGGTCTTTTAATTCACAGATCTTTACTTGAGCACTGTTGTGATACAGAAGAATTCTGATTGTAGTCAGAAGATTCAGACATTGGTAGGGATTAAATTTCCTCTCTTCTGGATTCCCAAGGCCAGAACTCTGATTCTGGGGAAAATGCACATGCCCATTTCCCTTGGATGAGTTTTCTTTTTGTGAGGCTATTTCCTGGATGAAAGCTGTATTTCTGTGGTAACTAGGAGTGTTCCCCTGACATGAGATGTAATGAGTTATTACAAGTGGAAGTATTACGTTACTCCTGTTCCTCCTAATTTGCCAGCCTTGGAGGATGTCTTTAATGTTGCCTGCAATAACCCTCATTCCAAGTCTTCAGTCCCTAATAAGGCAGACTTTGTTTCACAAGCTGACAATTTTTGTATCTGTCAATTTTCATTCTGTCCTCAACTGTGAGTTTGGATCTGAGTCAGCTGTTACTAAAGCTTGTGGCCACCGAAAACGGTCAAGCTCTTCTACCCATAATGCACCACCACCAGGAAAAAAACAGTCCAAATCCACCATTCGATAAATAGTTTAATAGCTCAGGACATAAACCGCATAAATAGCAGAACAAAGCTTTCGAGTAAGACTCTTCTTCAGTGTTTAATAAAATTGTCCTATTGTAGCACAAGCATATATACAACCACACAGCCAGTCAAAGTACAAACTTAATAATAGCAACATTTACATCCTTAAAGTGCCTCGTATCTTATAAAAGTTCCCTTAAAACTGAGTCTCACTGAGGCTTATATTCTGTCATGTCTATCTTTTAAAATAGGTTTTATACTATTATTCACATTCAAACTTAGCATATGGTCAGCATTAAAAAAAAAAATAATCCATTTATATTCGGCCTACTCCATTTTATTTATTATATCACCCTCATTTTTATTTTTAAACACAACTTGCAAGATTCTAAACTAAAGTTTATGCTCAGCATCTGCAGTTGCTATATGTTTAGCCAAAGCATTTGTAAGGACATTTCTACGAATGTCAGAACAGTGTGCACTTATTCTCTCTTTTAGTTTATTTGTTTTACCAATATAGAAACATTGGCAGCATACACAGCAAAATAAATCACATTTTCTGTGTTACATGTTCTAGCAGCTCTAAATTCAAATAGCTTTTTGACTAATTGGGTATGTTGTTGTATCTTTCGGCTTTTCCCGGTTAGGGGTCATCAAAGCAGAACTCCGGTCCGCTAATGATTGGCAGTAGATTTTTACGTACCGACTTGCCAGGCCTGACGCACAACCTTCAACAAAGGTACGCCCATTCACGCATGTCTCCACACAGAAGACGCTTTAGCTGAGAATCGAACAGGACGTCTTACTGTGAGGCGACAACTCTACCGCAGCACCACCACCACGTATATAAAACATAAATCCATATTAATATCTGCGCAATGTTTCCAGCTGTAACACGGTTTAGTGCCAAATTTATTATTTTTTTTGTAGCACATTCTCTCCTTATATCCTTATAGCATAAATGTTGCTTTAAATTCTTTTCTTTTAAAGACAAAATGTGGTGTCTTACCTACTAGATCAATCACTTCTTGACTGGATGTAAGTATAGTCCAGTTTTTTTTTTAATTATTTGCTTAAGACCTGTGTGTCAATTATATTTCATCATATAATTCAATTTATCTATAGTTCTATTTGGTTTGGCTCTCTCCACTACAGCATTATCAACCTTACCACTCAAATACGGTCTGGCTGTGTCATTCCTTAGCCCAGTAACTCTCCCCTTCATTTGTTGTTCTATAACTTCATTATAACCCCTTTCCATAAGAGTCTGCCGTCTCATTTATTTCCAGCTCAAAAATTACATCTTTCATACTAAGTCTGCTAGCTCGCATAAGCTGTCCTTTTACTACCCCTTTAAAAATATGCTTTGGGTGTAAGCTTTGTGGGTGTACATACTGACTTGTACATCTTTCCTATGAATTTTGGAATTAAACTACACCTCTCTAGAAATTACTATATCCATAAAGTTAATCTCATCCAAAGATGAGTTCACTTCAAATCTCAAAACGTCTGTGATGGTGGGCAAGAATTCTGCAAATGAAGTAAGTTCTTCCTTAGTGCCATTCCATAACAGGAAGACATCATCCACAAATCACTTGATGTTCATTTTTATAACACATCTCTATTTCTGAGAATATGTATTGTTCTTCCCCTCTAGCTAGAACTATGTTAGCGTAGGTGTTAGCTGTTGGTGTACGCATAGCCACCCCCAGACATTGATGGTAACCGTCATCATTAAACATAAATGTTATTATTCAAGACACAATCCAGCATAGAACATAATAGGTTCACTTTCATTGCATCATAAACCTTGTGTACCGTGAAATATCCCCATACTGATTCAATTCCATATGCATTGGGAATGACAGTAAAAAGTGACAGAAAATGTGATTGATTTTGCTAATTGTGTATGCTGCCAATGTTTCTATATTGGTAAAACAAATAAAAAAAACTGAGAGAGAATAAGTGCACACTGTTCTGACATTCGTAGAAATGTCCTTACAAATGCTTTGGCTAAACATATAGCAACTGCAGGTGCTGAGCATACATTTCAGTTTAGAATCTTGCAAGTTGTGTTTAAAAATAAAAATGGGGGTGATTTAATAAATAAAACTGAGTTGGCCAAATATAAATGGATTCATTTTTTTAGAGCTGACCATAATTCCACGTTTGAATGTGAATAATAGTATAAAACCTATTTTAAAAGATAGGCATGACAGAATAAGCCTCAATGAGGCTCAGTTTTAAGGGAACTTTCATAAGATGTGGGGCACTTTAAGGATGTAACTGTTGCTATTATTAAGTTTGTACTTTGGCTGGCTGTGTGGTTGTATTATATGCTTGTGCTATGGTAGGACAATTTTATTAAACACTGAAGGAGTCTTTTACTCGAAAGCTTTGTTCTGCTATTTATTCTGTTTATATCCCGAGCTATTAAACTATTTATTGAATGGTTGATTTGGACTGTTTTTTCCTGGAATTCTGACTGCTTTTCATCCAAATCCTTTGATTTGCTGAAGACCTGTTACTTTGTATAATGCACCACCACCTAACATACCCCAGATCTTGTTTGTTGCTTTTCGCAAAAGACATAGTTAGCCATATCTATATACGCGCGCACACATACGCATGCACAAATTTCCCTTTTACACTTTAGCTCTTTTATATCATTGTTTGTAATTTTCTTCCCCTACTTTTTCTGTTACCTTATTTTGTACACACTGTGTAATTCTCTTACCATAGTTGGTATTTTTCTCCCATTTTTATCCTTATGTTTTGCGTATACATAACATTATACAATCCAAAATCCCCCCTCCCCTTCTGCTTTTTCTTTAAAATCATGTCTGACAAAGTGCTGGCAGGCTTTAAAAAATGTCAGTGGTTTGGGCATAAATTACCTTTGTCAGATGCCCATCCTTTAGGTGTATATTGTTAGCCCATCAGTATTTACAGAAGGATTGTATTATCTGCAAGAATTTCAATCCAAGGCCCTTGGCAGATAGGAAAAATAAGTTAATATTAAAAGATTTGCTTCCAGCTTCATTTGGAGAGGCTGTCTCTGGGGCTCAGTCCCCCAAAACGAAAGTTAAAGAGGCCGTGACTGTCTCCAAGGTCATATACTACTCCCACACCTTCATCGGAGCCACCAAGGAAAATGTAAATAGATTCTAAAACTGCTCAGATCCTCTGTCCTTCAGATCCAAGCTCTCCCAATCCAAAGATTCTTCAGAGGAAAAGATATTGTCTGAGGTTGGATGCAGTTCCTTTTAGGGTTCCATCTCTCTTCCTGGAGAGATGCTGTTCAAGGTCACCATCCCTTGCATCATCTTTTCCTTCCAGGAGTCTGAGGAAGATGTGCACAGGATGATGAGAAAGCTTCTCTCTGTGCGGATTCAGATGGGTGTTCTGCTGGCTCCTACTCCCTTGGGTCAGGGAGCCCATCCATCTCTTACACCACCATTGTCTACCCCTTCTCTGATCCCACCAGTGGTTTGAGTCCCAGGATCTGAACCTTCCGGGTCCATCTGGCTCAGATCAGAAAACTTCTCTCAGCACACTGGTTCTGACTTCTTTGGATCCAGATGACTTTCAGAGCCAAAGGTTCTTCATCAGGTCCGGGGCATTGGAGTTGACTCCGAGGTTTTCACAGGCATCGCTGTCCCTCAGAGCTTCGGAATTTGATAGCTTGGCTCCAGCTTCTGCCTTGGGGGGGGTTGCTCTTGGGGCAGAAGGGGGCAGTGATCTAGAAGCCCGTCTTCTCGGAACCACTATCTTCTTTCTGTCCGAGGCGGTCTGCCTTCGAGGTTGTGAAGAGCATTTTCTGTTCCAATAGGCCGGACAGATTCACCTCCTTCGGATCTACAGTCCAGTTTCCAAATGTGTCTGTGCTTGGAGCCACATCATTCTGCACCACAGGGACAGCTAGCCCAAGTCCACCAGCTCACCCAAAAGGTATTACAATTTCTTCCAACACTTCACCGGATCATCCCATCAATACAGTTCCTCAGAAGAGGAAGTGCAAAAGGAGGCCAATCGGATTCTGGCTCCACCTGTCTGGAAGGAATTGTGGAGTAACGGGGTGCCATTGGATGCCATGGCAGCAGCCACTAAGAAGGAACTTGCTGAGCAAAGTTCCTCAGTCCATCCCCCAACAGGGAGTCTAGGGAGATGGACAGGTTTGGTAGGTGTATTTGTGCTTCAGTGATTTTTGCCCTTGGGTCAATGAACTATTTGCCACATTTTACCAGACTACTAAGGGATTTGATTAAAGAACTTATAAATCCCTTTCAGGGACCACCACTACCGAGACTCAATCTTCTCTGACCTATCAGCTGGCTACCCTCCAATCCATTTCAAATTCGTCCATGAGGCTTAAGATCCTCTGCAGTGGGCACATTTTTTGATTCAAAGATCCTTTTTTAGGAATCAACAAGTTAGTAGGAAAATGCAGTTCGGAAAGTTCCAGGACACAGGTAGCGATAGTTCTCCTAGGGGTAAAAGGGGGATGGACTGTACTGGACTATCATGCCCACGTGGCAGAGGAGGTCTGCAAAACCAGGAGAGCAGAGATTTTCTCTGACCGAATTAATCAACGCTCCTGAAAGGAGGTCCAATCTGTCCACCTCTGGAGGCAATCTGGGTTTGACTCTCTCTGCACCAGAGAGCATGGCTAGATATCATAAGAGATACTTGGGTGCAGAGTATTATTTCCAGAGGCTATATAGGTTCATAGGTGTTTACTAGGCTAACAACCACAGGGGCTTTTTTAAGCCTAGCCATGCATCCCAAATCTCTGACAAGTTCTGATACCCTTGATAAGTGTAAGCATGGGTCTGGGAGATGAACCCTTTCCAGGTTACTTGTGTCCATTAGAGACATAGGTGCCAAACCAGGGATGAATTTGCAGTTTTCCATCCAATTGTCCAAGTTGCACTTGAATTGGGTTAGGGAGAAACTATGCTTCACATGGATGGGGGAGCCTGTTCCATAGACTGGGTAGTCTCTGGGATGCATACCTCTTTCTACAGCAGGTCCCGTTTGTCACAGGCAAAGTTTGTCTTTAGACTGGGTAATTCTGGTGCTGTTTGTTTTGTGGATATACAAGAGATCTTTCAGAGTGGGGTCTGACAATGCCCTGTAAGCCAGGCATAGATCTCCCCTCAAAAGCATGTAGGAGACAGAACACAGGGATAGGGCCTTGAGGCAGTCTGCATAGGATATATTACTTACGGTCTGTATTCTTTTAGTGAGAAACCTCTGTGGACGTACCAGTTGTTGGGTGTGCCTGGTTAGGTACATACGAAAGGAGGCATTATATTCAATGATACGTCTGATGAATGCCAAATACAGTGGAACAATGACTTCCTGGGACTTAAAAATGCCATACCTTTGTTTAAAAGTTGCACAACATAGAATGATTTCCTCACCACTTTAGACACATAATGATCAAAGGCTAGATTACTGTATGTGTCCTAAGTGCCTGACTACTGGGTCAAAACTCGGGGGTGTGTTGTCAATATGATAGTTATCAGGGCTGGATGACTTCCTAAAGAGTACGGTTATGCATTTATTGGCATTTAGTTTTAGTCCATGGCTCTGACACCAGTTTTGTCTGTCAGCCCATCCTGGAGAACATTTGTGTCCATGTAAGATTCAATAACAGCTCCTAATTTGCAATCATCTGCAAATTTAGTCAGCCAGAGACCACTGACATTGGCCTTGACCTCTGAGAAGTAAATGCTAAAAAGGAGTGGTTCAAGGACTGATCCCTGAGGGGCTCAACTTGTGACTGGCATCTGTGTTGGATTCCCCAATTCTAACGTCCTGGGTCCTGTCTGTGAGCCAGTTGCCTATCGGTCGGGTGACATATGGGTTTGTACCTAACCTCTTGATTTTGTCAACAATGCCCAAGTGGGGTGTAGTGTCAAATGCGTGGTCAGGTCAGGGTAGGTAGTGTGAACAATTTTGCCCTATCCATTGCTTTGGTGACCTTCTCAAAGAAGTCCATTAGGTTGAGCAGGCATGATATGCCCTTGATGAAACCAAACTGGGTTGGGTCCAGCGTCTGGAGGTTTATTATATCTCTTGATCATCTCCATGATAATTCTTTCCATGGCCTTACATACAAGACTACTGAGACTTGTGTTTGTAGTTTCCAGTGTCTGTAGATGGCCCACCCTTGTGCAGAGGGATGACTTGCCTTTTTCCATTCATGAGGCACAAAGCCTGTTTGGAAGCTACAGTTAAATAACTCCAGAGGCCCTGATAGATCATGTTTCATGCTATTTAGAAGACATCCTGGGATATTGTCTGGGCCCATTGATGCAGTGTTCTTGGTCTTAGAGAGAGCATTATGGACCTGTTCCCTAGTGATAGTAAGGGAGTTGTATTTGATGGTATTTCCTGAGGGAAGGTAGAGGGGAGAGAGGAGTAAAGTTTGAGCTGATTTTTTATCAGCCAGGAGGTTTGCTTTATCTTCTGGCTCAGTAAAGGTGGGTCCATTTACAATGAGCTCTGCACACAATTGTATATTGCCTTTGAGGTTGCGGACATAGCTAAAGAATGCTTCTTCCTGCCATTTCCAGCTGTATGCAGTGTTCCCAATGTTCCACTCAGAGGGAAGAAGCAGCAGTAGAAATACACAAAACCTGCTAGAATCCTGCAAGAGGTTCCACCAGACCAGATAGAATCTGGAACTTAAGATTCTTTTTAGTGCCAAAAAAACGGGACTGGGGGCCAATTCTGGACCTCAGCAAATGTAACACATCAGTTTGAGTTATAAAGTTTCAGATGGTCACAGTTCAGTCTGTTCTACCCTTTCTGGGCAAGGATGAGTGGATGTGCTCAATAATTTATGCTACAGGCTGGGAGCCAGTCACCGTCAGTTCAGAGTACTGCCCTTTGGCCTCACCACAGCCCTAAAGGGTGTTCACCAAATGTATGGCAGTAGTAGTGGCTCACTTGAGACTACAGGGATTCAGTGTGTTTCCATATCTAAACAACTGGCTCATTACCACCCTGACCAGGCAATCTGTTACTAGCAAAAGATCAGATAACCCAGGCTTGTTATCTAGGGATAACCATAAATTACAAACAAATCTCAGTTGCAGACAACTCAAACCTTGAAATTCATAAGAGCAGTCTTCAACATGACTTCAGTGACAGCTTCTCTTCCTGTTTCAGGAGTGCAGACTATCCGGTTCCAGGTCAGAAAAATAATTTGCAGTATCAAAATTTCAGCCCACTTAATTCTTCAAGCCTTGGGATCACTGTCATCTGCCGTTTTCTTAGTCCTTCTAGCAAGATTTCATATGAGAATTCTCCAGTGAGTGTTGGCAACAGAATGGTTGATTCTTTCCCGTTGTATGTCAACACAGATTATCTTTCAGGCATGCAAACAAAACCTTTGGTGCATTCAGTCAAGTTCAACAGGATCATACTTTTATTCTCCCTCAACCCAAGGCTATAATGACCATGGACACTGCCAGATTTAGTGAGGGGGGGCACTTCCTGGGGAAACCGATCCAAGGTACATGGTCCCCCAAAGAGGCCAATTTGCATAGCAGTGTTCCTGAGGTAAGAGCAGTGCTCTTAGTATTGCAGGCTTTCCATGATGCTCTCCCTTTAGCAACAGTTGTGATTGAAACAGACAATGTTAGTTTGGTACATCAACAAGCAATGAGGAACCAAATCCTACCCCTTGTGTCAAGAACCACTCCGTGCAGCAATGGGCGAGCCCATCCAAGTGCTTTCTCATAGCAGCTCACATTCCAGTGAAGTCCATTGTGATAGACTGAGCAAGTCCCTTCTACCTCACAAGTGGTCTGTCAACGAGGCTAGCCTTGTTGCAATCTTTTTGCATCTCCCTTGAACAAGTGCAACAGCTTCTTTTCCCTGATCCCCCCCCCCCCACTGGGGAAATCACCTAGGCACACACTACTCCACGATTTGCCCCGAGTAGTGTTTTTTGTGGTATCCCTTTGTTTTGGCAGGCTAGGCCCATTTAAATTAGAGGACCTAGTCCTCTACTGTGTTGTTTTTTGTGTAAACTTGTGTTTGGTTTTTTGGTCGGTAGTTAGATTTTCCTTGCTGCACCAAAGAAACGTTTAAATTAGGGTTTCGTAGTTTGGTTTTTCCCGCCTTCCTCTTGTGTTCGTTATCAGTTGAGTGGGTTGTGATTTACTATGTCTAAAGAGGAGAAAGAGCATAAACCCTTTGGGTTTAAAAAAATGCTCAAAATGTGGCTACAAGATGTCCATTACAGATGGGCATTCTATCTGCATTTATTGTCTTGGTGCTATTCACCTGCAAGAGTCCTGCAGTTTTTGCCACGCTTTCAGCCCACGGGTACTGCAGGAAAGAAGAAATAAGCTGATTTTGAAGGGCCTGGTTAAGCCTTCTTTTGAGGAGTCCTTAGACTCTTCTTCTAGTACTAAGTCTAAGACTTCCAAGGCCAAGAAAAGATCTCCGGCTCCATCTGTCTCCTTGGAGCCCCCGGAGAAGGTTTCGAAAGTGGATACTGCCTCCTCGGCTCCCTTGTCCTCTGGGCCACAGGAGGTATCTGTTGTACTGGAGTTGACCTCGGCCCCGATATTATTGGAGCCTATTCGGAGCCGGTCACCCAGTGTTAGGCATGAGTCTCCAGGTAGGAGATCCCAATCTCCTCCTATTTCCTCCAAATCCTCTAGGCTGTCTGATTTGGATGTGGATAGGGTGGTCCAGAGGCTCCTGCAGTTGCCAGTGTTAGAAAAATTGTTCTCTGCTCCAACCCAGTCAGCCCCAGAGCCAGTCCCTATTCTTGTACCGATGATTCCTCCTCCGAGCACCCCTGTGTCATCTGAGCCGGAGTGCTCTGCGCCAAGTGATCTTGTCAGCTCCAATACCCCTTGCGAGTTTATCGGAGCCGACGTCTGCTCCAACCATGCCGGTTCCATCCTCTGGTTTCGGTACTCTGGTTTCCTCAGTCAGACCCGAGGGAGATACCTGGGGACTCTTATCGGTTCCAACCCTCCCTCTCAGTGCATTAGCTCGGGGAATCCCGATTCCAGTTGTGGTCTCTGAGACGGGTCGGTCCTCGGATCAAGGGGACCTGCCTTCGAGGCCATGAGAAGCGCACTGGCCAGATCGTCAGTTACATCACCTGGATCGGTCACTCCTTCCCCCTACACCCCGGCTAGAGCCTCTGACGCCCCCCCATCCATGGATTGCAGAGCCCGAAGGTCTGAGGATACCCCAATAAGCGGTCCCCAACTTTCTGAGGGCCCCTCAGTGTCGGTGCCTGAGGAGTCCCCTAGAAAGAAGTTGTGCAAGAGGAAGCACATAGACTCCCAGGACGAGTCCCTCACTTCTGATACTAACCTCGAGGAGTCCGAGGGGTCCCCTAAGTCATCCTCCAATGATGTCTCTTTCTCCGACATCCTGGAGATCTTGAGGCAGAGAGGCGACTGGCCATCCAAGACCCCCTCTGAGGAGGAGTCTATATTCCTCAAGGCCTTCAGAGCTCAAGCCTCTGCCTCCTGGGTGTCTCCACCCTTCGATGAACTCCTGGATTTGATTTGTCGAAGGGTGTGGGAGAGCCCTGATTCCATGGAACCGGTGCCCAGATGTCCAAATAAGTTTCTTTCTGCTCCCCCGGGGAAAGAGTTCCTGACCAAAGGGGTTTCTGTAGATGCCTTGGTGGTGGCGGCAGCCACTCAGCAGGAAGTTGCAGAGGCTTCTTCTTCCATCCATCATCCTAACAAGGAGTTCAGGAGTATGGACCGGTACGGGAAGCATACCTTGCCTTCAGCGACCTTTACCTTGCGGTCGCTGAATTATCTTTGTCATTTTACTCGGCTCCAGAGAGAGCTCCTTAAGGAGCTAGACACACTGACGAGTAACATGCCAGAGGCAGTAGCGCAGACTGTTAACGCCCAGTTGTCTACCCTTGGTTCCATTGTCAACTCGTCCATGAGGCTCATATCCTATGCAGCTAAAGGGGTGAGTAGGGCAGCTAGCTCAGGTGTAGCTCTCAGAAGGCAAGCCTGGATGCGCCTGTGTCATTTCGTGGAGGCCTTTAAGTCGTCCTTCACTGACGCCTCCTTTGATGGGTCCTCACTCTTCGGGACCAAAGTGAAAGACACCCTCACCAGATGCGAACAGGAGGGGAAGACCCTATCTGCTGTAGGGGCCCGTTTCTCTCTTCCTTCTAGGCCTTACCCCAAGGCTCAGAGAGGAGGGAAAATGTGGTTCAAGAAGTCACAGAAGTCTTTCCCTGCCGCTCAAGGTGAGTCCCCCTCCAGAGGAAGAGGAGGGGGAAATACTGGCTGAATGATTCAATTCTGATACCTTTTAGGCATTTCTTTTATGAAGACCTGCACAGATACTAAAAAAGCAGGAAAACATGCTACTAGGAAGTGTATCTGCAAGTTGAAATGATTTTCTAGTCTGTGCCTAGCTAATAACCAGGGTCCTAGTACAGATTATGGACTGCTGGCACTCAAGTATTTGTGAGTTTATTCCAGCCTTATTCCTCTATCAAGTTTCATCCTGTGGCCATTTCAGCAACTCTGTCCATGACTCCACCGCTGTCCACTTTGCTTCTTGTTAAACATTTCCTGAAAGATTTTATAGATGCCACCACTTAGAAAGAATGTGGCTCCTTCTTGGGACTTTGTGATGTAAAAACTATTGTCTCCATTTGAATGTGCTCATGTGACAGATTTATGGTTCATTGTTTGGAAGGCTGTTCTTATTGCTGTGACATCTGCAGGAAGAGTTTCTGAGCTGCAAGAAATCTTGATGGGTGAACCCATGTCCAGTATTCTACAAAGACAGGGTTACTTGAAGACCATATCCCTCATTATGCCCAAAGTAGGCTGAGTTTATTTTGGATCAGGCCATCAGTCATTGTATGTTTTACCCGGAACCTCAAAACCAGGGAATAAAAATTCTACATTCTCTAGATGTACACAGACAGCTCTGGTGCTGCCCTGACAGAACTAAGTCCTTTAGAAAAGCTGATCAGCTATGTATATCTTATGATGGGACTAAGAAAGGGCAACCTGACTTGAATCTAATTCTATATGGCTATCCTCAGCTATTGCTTTGATGTTCTTCGTCTCACATTGCTGCAGTCATAACCTGTGGGTAGTCCGCTGTCCTCGGTCGGCCCGAATACCAAAGTGTTAGGCTGGCGTCGGTCATGGGCGCTCAGATCTGACGTTAGTACGCAGTAGTACTTAAGCGCATGACCAACGCCATATCGTCAGTCTTTCTTGCCGCATGGCCCGAAGCAGAAGCAGCGTTTGCAAGTGCCGTTCGGTGTCCTGAAATTTTCGTATTTCGAGTTTCAGACCGAAGACCAAGTTGGGCTAAGTACCCCGTTGGGGAATATTTTTGTCTTTTCTTGCCTCAGTTAATCCGGATGTCAGAAAAAGTTAATAATTGTATTTCTTGTGGGAAACAGATACCTCATAGGGACTACCACTCTCTCTGTATTCCTTGCTTGGGGCCTGAGCACGACGTAGTCGGGTGTCGCTTTTGCACTAGATTTAATAAGCGCACCATTAAACGCAGGTTAGATTGTGCTAGGCTTGTTTTCGGTAAGCGGTGTAACTACAACATGCCGTCGGATCCTCCGACGCCCGCTACCGCAAAGAAGCGAAAAGATAAATCGTTACAGTCTAAGCAGGATGAGTCGTCCGTTGCGGACGCCGGTTCTATGGACACTACGGTTGAATCTGTGGATCCAGCCAAGGTTTCAGCTGAATCACAGGGGGACCCTTTAATTTTACAGGAATTGCCCTCTCAGGAGTTAGGTCAGGCCGAGGGGGCTTCTCAAGTTTCTGTAGTTCCATCATTACAAAAGGTTATTAGACCTTCTACTTCTGTCACTAAAGGCCCTACTAAAGCTAGACCTGGTCTTTCTGGCACAGGCATCAGCCCTAGTTCTTCGGGCTCTGTTCCTAAAAAACATATGCTGAAAATGGCAGAGGATTTGATTACTTTAATCAGGGGTTCTATGCCCCCTCCAGACAAGAGGCCTAGGGTGGAGACAGATGTGGAGGGGTTGGAGCATTCCTCAGATTACTCTGAGTCTTCAGCTGAGGACATTCAGGATTTTCCTCCCTATTCTGATTCGGATGCAGAGGATTCCTGTCCTTCTGCTTCTCCTCCAGAGGATTTTTCCTTTTCTGAAACCCTGCACTCCATGAGGGAGCATTTTAAGTGGGAAGGTCAGGATTTTTCAGATTCTCGTAAGAGGCTTAGAGAATTTTTGTTTTTGCCACAACATAGACCTTTGGCTATTCCCCCTGTTTTAGATGTTGTTCAGGATGTTTTTTCTGAAGCTTCCCTTAATCCTGATTCTTTATCCCCTGCCCCTGTCAAGCCAGACAGGTATTACAGAGTTCCAGAAGCTCATAAATATTTGTATGTGTCCTAGAGCTGACCCGGAAACTATTAGTCAAGGACCTAAGGGTGTCAGGGCTTCTGTAGTTAAGAATCCAGTACCTCTGGATAAAGATTCTAGGGCTTTGGATAGGTGGGGTAAAAAAGTGTATACCTCCACGCTAGCTATGAGGGCTTTAAATTGCCAGTTTCATATGCTGAAGTATCAGAACTTTCTGTTAAGTCAGTTGAAATCTAAGGTAGATGCTTTAGCTGAGGGTATAGAGTGTAAGGAATTGCAGGACTTAGTTCATGCCTCTGATCAGGTTGGTAAGCATTCCTTGCAGTGTGGCTTTGATGCTCTTCAGGCTTCTTCCAGGGTGGCTGCCACTGGTTCAGTTATTCGTAGGCATGCCTGGCTTAAGGATCAAAATTTGTCAGAGCATGTTAAAGCTCGAATTTTGGATGCTCCTCTTCAATCTGAAGTTCTTTTTGGTTCTCCTGTGGAGTCAGTTTTGAAAAAAATGGAAGACAAAGCTAAGTCCATGCAGACGGTTAAGGAATTTTTACAAGTGCAGCCCCCTAAGTTTAGCAGAAATTGGCCTGCAAAAGGATGGTCTTACCCTTCTTCCGATTTTCAGTCTAAGGGCAGGTCTAGACGTGGTAGGGGCAGAGCTCATGCTCAGGGTTCTTTCAGACCTAGGACTTGGAGTTCTCCTGCACAATCTTCTGGTGAGGGCAGGGGTCAGCCTTTTCGTAAGCAGACCCAATGACCTGTATCTCCAGCTGCCCGATTCTTCCTGTCTGGCAGCTCCTCTAGGAGGAAAGTTGGCACTTTTCAAACAGAATTGGCTTTTGGTCACCCAGGACAAATGGGTGTTGGACATTATAAATCAAGGCTACAAGTTTTATTTTCATACCTTGCCTCCTTTCAAAGGCATGCCAGATGTACCTCCTCAGCAGAGGCTGGAGGCTCACAAACAGATTTCTTTACTTTTACAAATGGGGGCTATCCAGGTGGTTCCTCCGTCAGAAGTAGGCCTAGGATTTTATTCTCACCTATTCCTTGTGCCAAAGAAAGGAAACACTTGGAGGCCAATTCTGGATTTGTCCACTCTCAATACATACCTAGACATTCCAAAGTTCAAGATGTTAACTTTACAGCAACTTCTGCCTCTGCTAGGCAAAGATCACTGGATGGTAACTCTGGATCTCAAAGAGGCTTATCTTCACATTCCTATCAGGCCCAGCTGCAGGAGATTCCTGCGTTTGGCTGGTACTTTTCATTATCAGTTCTCTGCATTGCCCTTTGGCTTATCTACTGTGCCCAGGGTGTTCACAAAGGTCCTGGCTCCTGTGATAGCCTTCTTAAGACTGAGAGGAATACAAATTTATCCTTATCTGGACGATTGCCTGATTCTTGCTCAAGACAAAGTCAAGTTACTTCAACATCTACAGTATGTAATGGCAGTTTTAAGGTGCCTAGGGTATTCTGTGAACAAAACAAAGTCCAGTCTAGTACCCTCTCAGGACATGTGCTTTCTGGGTGTGAGACTGAATACAGCCTCTCAGATGGCCTTTTTGACCCCGGACAAACAAAGAAATCTTCACCTATACTTCCAGCAATTATCACTAATGTCCAGGCTGACTGCAAGGACAGTCCTTCAAGCCTTGGGGTTCATGGCATCTTGCATTCTGGTACTTCCCAATGCCAAACTGCATATGAGGAAGGTACAATGGTATCTCAAGAGTGTATGGACTCAACACTGCCACGATTTGGACACTGTCATTCAGATAATACCTTGCATCCAGAAGGAATTCTTGTGGTGGGCTCAGGAATGTCACCTAAACAAGGGACTCTCTGTGACCCGACCAGAGGCGAGTCAGATCTTAATGATGGATGCCTCAGACCTGGCTTGGGGAGCACACTTCAATGGGAAATGGATTCAAGACACGTGGCCTCCCAGACTACAGCATTTGCATATCAACATGAAGGAGATGTTAGCAGTCCAATTTGCCCTGATGGCCTTCAAGGATCTACTCCAACCAGGACAGGTGTTGATTCAAACAGACAACACAACAGTCGTGTGGTACATCAACAAGCAGGGGGGAACCCATTCTTACCCTCTTTGCAGACAAGCTATGATTTTGTGGGAGACTGCTCTGAGTTTGCACGTCAATCTTCA
This sequence comes from Protopterus annectens, assembly GCF_019279795.1. NCBI lineage: Eukaryota > Metazoa > Chordata > Ceratodontiformes > Protopteridae > Protopterus > Protopterus annectens. Next base: position 964,135,758 of record NC_056733.1, on the reverse strand, counting down.
AGCAAGGTTTCTGCCAGGAGCACAGAACTCCTTAGCAGATGTTTTGAGCAGACAAATTGTGGATCCCCACGAGTGGAAATTGGATCCTCATGTATTCCAACAGTTGACAGTGGCTTGGGGAACTCCAGACATAGATCTGTTCGCTTCTCCACTAAATTTCCAACTGCCAAAATTTTGCACAAAGATGTTTCACCCAAAAGCTTGGAAAGTGGATGCTCTATCTTTCAGTTGGAACAACCTTCACGTCTATGCTTTCCCTCCTCTGCCTCTCCTTCCCAAGGTACTCTTGAAAGTCAGACAGGACAAGCCTTGCATGATTCTAATAGCACCAGATTGGCCACGTCAGCACTGGCATCCTCTGCTGAGGAGTTTAGTACAGGAGCCTCCTTGGCCTTTGCCACCAATTCCACACCTGTTGTCCCAGGCAAGCAATCATTTTCTCAATGTCAGGGTACAGTCCCTGCATCTGACAGCCTGGCGTATTCTGTTCTAGATCCTGGGAAGTCTCAACTTCCTCAACAAGTTTTGAATGTTATTTTGGAAGCCAGACGGCCTAGTACTAGAAAAGTTTATGCGGATAAATGGAGGAGATTTTTTCTTTGGAGCACAGCAAAGAGCTTTGATGTTTCGGTGCCTAATTTGAGTTTTACACTACAGTACCTTACTGAATTATTAGACAAGGGTTTGTCTTTCTCCTCCGTGAAAGTTCATGCTGCAGCCATTTCTGCTCACTATGATTGTGCCCCTCCATTGTTTTCTCACCCTTTGTTTAAACAATTTCTTAGAGGGGCAAAGAACATAAGACCCCCACGTAGAGCTCCTACTCCTTCCTGGGATCTCAATTTTGTGTTGGAAAAGCTTACTTTACCTCCTTTTGAACCTGCAGCTACATATGAGTTGAAGTTTTTGTCTTGGAAGACTGCTTTTTTGTTGGCCATTACGTCTGCTAGGAGGGTATCTGAATTACATGCTCTCATGGCAGTTGAACCCTTCCTGATATTCCATAAGGATAGGGTGTCCTTGCGTACTAACCCTACTTTTATGCCTAAAGTTATTTCTAATGTGGCCTTAAACCAGTCTATTCATTTGCCTACTTTTTATGCTGATCCCCAAAATAAAGGGGAAAAAGTCTTGCATTCTTTGGATATTCACAGGCAGTTGCGCTATTATTTGAGCAGAACTAAAGAGTTCAGGCAGACTCAACAGTTATTTATTTCTTTTGCTTTGGGTTCAAGGAAAGCTGTTTCAAAGCAAACTATTTCTAAGTGGATTGGCCATTGTATTTTTGTTATTCTCATCATGGAAAGGATGTTCCGGCTGGGATCAGACCTCATTCCACTAGGGCTACTGCCACATCTACTGCCTTTTTAAGGGGGGTAGCTACTAAGGATATTTTGGAGGCAGCTACTTGGAGTTCAGTGCACACTTTTACTAAACATTACCATCTCCCTCTTTATTCCAAGTCTAGGGCTGGGTTTGCCACTGCAGTTTTACAGGGCATGTTGGCAGCTCCTAATGCTTTTTAGTTTTGTCAGCCTCCCTTTACCTTTGCTTTGGGATTCTACCCACAGGTTATGACTGCAGCAATGTGAGACGAAGAACATAGTACAGTTTTGTACCTACCATAAATGTAGATGTTCGAGGATCCACATTGCTGCAGTCCAATTTACCCTCCCTCCTTCCCCTCTATAGTTTGGGGTTGCTGTGTTTCTTTTGGGATAATTATTATTTTCTCTATATTGGTTGTTGGGTATTTTCTATTTTTGGCTATGGCCTTTCCTTTTTAGGCCTTCTGACATCTGGGGCAAGAAAGACTGAGGATATGGCGTCGGTCATGCGCTTAAGTACTACTGCGTACTGACGTCAGATCTGAGCGCCCATGACCGACGCCAGCCTAACACTTTGGTATTCGGGCCGACCAAGGACAGCGGACTACCCACAGGTTATGACTGCAGCAATGTGGATCCTCAAACATCTACATTTATGGTAGGTACAAAACTGTACTTTATTCCCACCATGGCAAATCAGTTCCACACAGTATCAAAACACTATACAAGAGCCTTCTCCTCTACAATGGGATATTTTAAGCCTGTGGACTCTAGAAGCGATTACGTGGCCCACTGTACATTTACAAAACATTACAAACTGGATTCCTTCAGATACTTCGGGTGCAACTAACATTGGGTAAGACTGCGATTCAGGTCGTAGCCTGCTGTAGGTCCCCAACCATGTCCCAAGACACTCCATGTTTCTAAGCACCCTGGAAACTATTAGAGTCCAACCCAACACTCTCATACTAGGTGACTTCAACTATCCCTCCATCCACTGGAAAAACTACTCATGCACCTATACACTGGCCCAGCACTTCCTGGAATTCATTAGTTCCAATGCCCTGGATGAGCTCATTCTTACCCCCCACTAGAGGAAGCAACATTCTTGACCTGGTTATTACTAACACGGGCAACCATTGCTTTACACCAGTAGTCAATTCCTCCCTGGTTAGATCCGACCGCATACTAATCACTATGGAAATCCACATCTCACCCACACCCCCGCAAAGTTAACCACCATGAAAAAAATTTCTCCAAAGCTGTCTTTGGGCTCCTAAAAATAGAGGTGGCTAACTTCATAGCACCCATGTCAATGGAAAATAATTGCATGACTGACGAATCATACACCAATGCACTGTACGAACACATACATAAATGCATGGAGCTAGCTATACCCAACAGAACCAAGACGCTCTCTTCCAAAAAAAAAAGGATGCCAATCTGGTGGTCCCCTGCCATTAATAAACTCTACAACAGAAGGAAGAAACTGTTGCAGAAAAAGGTGAAGTTCCAAGACTGGAAAAACTCCCTTGTTGGCCTGAACATAAAATTGAGATACCTCATCCAAACCTCTGAAGTCCGCTATGAAGGCAGAATTGTGGCAGACACTAAAAACAACCATAAAGCCTTCTATAGTTTACATAGGTAGGTACTATGTTATCAGCCCTAGGGCCTATACAAGCCTAGCCAAAAAGGTACCCAAGAAAATTATTTTCCTGTGCCCCTGTTGAGCAGAGCCACAGAGGTGACCCCGGGTCAAGAATCTCCATGGCAATGCCCAGGTTTGCTCTGAGTTACATGCTCAATGGCACCCTCCTATACTGAGGCAACAGACATTGCCAACATACTGGCCGAAAGATTCTCTTCCCCCTCCAAAGGACCAAACCCAATACCAGAGGAATGCCAGGCACTCAGCGTTACTGCAGCACAGGTTAAAGCTGCATTGTCCAAGACCAAGAATACAGCTTCCATGGGACCCAACAGTATCCCTGGATGTGTTCTACATGAACTACAAAGTGAACTGGCACCACATCTGTGTGCCCTGTTCAATCACAGCCTCACCTCAGGCTTTGTCCCTACAGAATGACGCACTTCTACAGTCTACCCTCTCCTTAAAGGGGAAGCGACTACAGACCCTGAAAATTATTGCCCCATTAGCATGGCAAGTCTGATAACTAAGGCTATGGAGCACATTATCGTGGACCTAATTAACAAGGCTATAGGGAATCTCCAAATCATGCCTCTGCTCAACCTGATTGATGACTTTGAGTCAGTCACTGGAGCTGTGGATGAGGGCAAGGCAGTTCATACAGCCTACCTCAATCTGGCCAAGGCCTTTGAGTACCATTCCCCACTCAGGAATTATTGATACTCACCAAACTAGGCATCAACCCCTATATTACTAGGTGGGTTGTAAATTGGCCCACAGTGTGAAAGTAGCAGACTCCAAGTTGGACTGCCAACCAGTCACTAGTGGAGTCCCACAGGGATCAGTCCTTGATCCTCTCCTGTTTGGCATCTATTTCTCAGAAGTTCAGGCCAACATGGAGGGACTGTGGCTGACCAAGTTCACAGACTGCAAGCTGGGAGCCATTATTAACTTCCCAAATGATGTAGATGTCCTTCAGAGAGGCTTCACTGAGAAGTGGCTGGTGTTAAACCCATGGCCTTAAGCTTAATGCCAAAAAATGCGTTGCCATCCCATTTGGGAAAAACTCAGTTCCCACTAATTACTACATCTATGGGAGCCCACTTGAACACTGAAGGCATTATAAGAGATCTGGGGACACAGGTTGACAACAACCTCTCCTTCGACTACCACATTGCCACTGTGGTCAAAGTCCTGTGTAGCACATCTCATTACCAGGGGTTTTGCATCCAGGAAGAAATAGGTCATCATCTCTCTCTACTCTTCCCTCATTAGACCAGTCATAGAGTATAATGCCCCATTTGTCATGTATCTCACTAGACACATGCAACAGCTGGAAAGGCCATAAAAGTACCTCACAAAGAGGATCCTAGGCCTTAAACACACGTCCTACACAGACCTACTCAAAAAAAAAAAAAAAAACTCAAGCTATTCTCTGTCTCGTATCATCTACTAAGAGGCGATCTCTGCATGACTTAGAAAGTCATGTCTGACCCAGTTGTGTTAGAAATGCTACATCTAAACAAATCCCAATCCCTCCACACCACATGCTCCCGAGACCTCAACCTCATTGCCACAATCAGCAGAACATGATGGAGGGACAGGTTCATAACCCAGAGACTGCCCTTGCTCTGGAATAGACTTCCCATACATGTCAAACAGAGCACCTCACTGACCCTCTTCAAGAGAAATCTTGATGAGTGGATGGGAAATGGAAAGTTCACCTCGGGGATCATTCCAGTGGCTCTACTTGACAGAGGCACTGGGGACTAATGGGCAGCACAGTGCCAGGGTACTTCTATGGGCTGCGCTTGTGAAGACTCCAGGGCCATTAGTCTAGTACACACCTATGAACCTAAGTCCAGAGCTAGCTTTGCAAGGACCATTCTCCAGGAGCTTCTGGATCCTTATCTTTCCTCCTAGGTTGGATAAGCTTTGGTAATCATCCCAAATAACCAAAAGATATTGCAGCATACCATAACTGCTGTTCAAATTCCACACTGCTGCAGTAGCTGCACCCACCCACTGTCTGTCCTTTTCTTTCCTATACATTGTTTTTTGTATATTCGATCAGAGTTTCAGGATGAGGTTTTCTATGACAAGTCCTCAACTCAGTTCTGACAGGCTCCTGTTATTTGATTGGTGTTAGCCAATCAGCAACCACTGAGAAGGTGTGGGAGGGAGCCAAAAAGTCATTTCCAACAGGCTGCTATTATGATTGGTGCTGGCCAATCAGCAGCCAGTGAGAAGGTGTGGGAGGGCACCAGATCATTTGAAGCAGGCCAGTTGCTTTCTGGGCAGGAAACAACCCAAATAGCCAAAGGTACTGCAGCATTGTGGAATTTGAATATCTACTGTTATGGTAAGTTCTTGTGTGAAACCGCGGTGGTGCAGTGCTAGCATTGTTGCCTCACAACAAGAGGTTCTCCCGTTCGGTTCTTGGCTGGAGTGCTGGGGGGTGCCTTCTGTGTGGAGTCTGCATGTCCTCCCCGGTGTTGGGTGGGCGTTTGAAAAATGTGCAAATGGACGTGCTTTCATTGAAGGTTGGACATCAAGCAGACACCTCGGCGTTCATGAAAATCTACTGTCAATCATTAGCGAACCAGAGTTCCACTGTGGCGATCCCTAACCAGGAAAAGCTGAAAGACAACAACAACTGTTATGGTAAGTTCTTATACAACTGTAATTTTTGTTCAATAAATCAAAAAAAATGTATGACTTCTGCGAATAAGTCCAGAACTTAAGCAGTTTTAGTATTTTTGACCCAGTTTAATCCTCTGCATACTGCCAGTGTCTACTGTTAAGCCTGTAAAGTGATTGTGGCCACAGATGTTATGACCAGTTCACTTACTCATTTGTGCTGCTCGTTTAGTAGCAAGAACTGAACCATTTTTCCCCACTTGTTCTACTTTGCACATTGAAGCAATTCACATGTAACGGTCTGTGGTGTCTTGCTTTAAAACCAAGTCATATCGGTTAACAGTTCAGGTTTCATTTGTCATTGGAAGGATAGGTTTGATGACCCTTTTTAGCCATGATCTGGGATGTGAAAGCACAAAGTTTAAATCAAGTGCGCTTTATGCAGTGATTTTTTTTCACAAGACTCTGCATAGAATTAAGAGCAAAGCCAGGGTTAGGCTGCACAGAGTAATTAAGACTTCTACTTTCAGCTTTTCCTGGTTAGGGGTCGCCACAGTGGATCACCTGTCAGCTCATGATTGGCAGTGGAGTTTTACACTGTCTAGTTGCCAGCCCGACACCCAACCTTCCACAGAAGACACACACACACTCACACCTAGGGCCAATTTAGAGTGTCCAATCCACCTACAGCATGTCTTTGTGATGGAGGAAAACGGAGCACCCGGAGGAAGCCCACGCGACCACAGGGAGGGCATGCAGACTCCGCACAGAAGGCACCCCAGCCAAGGATTGAACCAGAGAACCTCTTGCTGTGAGGCAGCAATGCTAACTGCTGCACCACCGTGGCCACCCTGCTCAGAGTAATTAAGACACCAGTTATTATTCATCATTCCCACTGCTGCAGTAGCCTGTAAAATCAATGGGTTGTGTCTTGCCTATGACACAACTGTCCAGCTTCCAACAATGCTAGTTCCTTCCTACACTTATACTTTTGCTGATTAGTCCGGTCTGAGGAGGGAAAATCAGCAGTTAGTGAAAAATCTTCAGTACTTTCTTGCTACCTTGTGAAGATGCAGCTCAGAGGCTTCATTAGAGCAACAGCTGACTTTCAGCTCCTTTCTGGTGGATATTTCCCTTTTGGGAAATCCTTCCACACAGCTTTTAACTGTTGTAATTTAGTTATATATAATTTTACTTTTACTTTATTTTTGCAGTTCTGTCCCTTTTGGAAACCTGGTGTTTCTCAAATGTCAGAAGTTTCCTTTCAGGGACCACTGTTTTTCAACTTTTCAACTTTGGCTAACTTGGGATCTGATTTGATGACTAAATTTGCTGCTTATGTGAAAGTTTTATTTTTTAAAGATTTGTTTTTGTGGAGTAAGTGTTTTACTCGGGTGGGGACAACTGCAGGTTATGTAGTGCTTGTTCTCATGCTGTGACAACTTGCATGCTATCTGTGTGTGAGAACACTAGGTTTCTGTATTAGTGTTCTGGGGCCTGTGTGTGTGCTGCTTGTGCAGATGGTCTGCTTGCCTTCAAACATCCAAAGCATTCTCCTCAGTCACAGCATTGCTAGTCTGATTCCATAGGCCCTAGAAAGAAAAAATAATGCACCAGAGAGCTCTTGTGAACTCTGCGGACTGAGTCTTTGCCTCAGCTAATGGTGGTCACTCTGCAGTGACCAGCAGTTCCTCAAGCCACTTGCCTGTCTCGCCTCTTCTGATGTAGCCCTTTCAGCCATCATGAACTGGGGGAGTTGGCCACTTCCTCTTCAACTATTGCACTGTCCAAAGAGGGCATGGGAGAACCATCTTCACTGGGACACAGCTATTGTGAGGATGCTGCTGGATATGGCTGAGGGAAGAGATCTCTTGATGGGGGCGACATTACTTCTCTTAGCTGGTCATCAGGGATACTTGTAAACAAACAAAGTTAAACCTGGATCATTGCAAGACAGTGCGCCTGTAGGATTATTTCTTGCCGTAGACAAACAAATTGTCAGCAGTCCTGGCACACACAATACAGAACCAAGAAAGCAGGTTAACAAAACATTTGCGAAGAAATAGACAAATTGTCAGCAGTCCTGGCACACACAATACAGTACCAGCAAAGCAGGTTAACAAAACATTCGCAAAGGAATAGACAAATTGTCAGCAGTCCTTGCACACACAATACAGTACCAGCAAAGCAGGTTAACAAAACATTCGCAAAGAAATAGATAAATTGTCAGCAGTCCTGGCGCACACAATACAGTGCCGGCAAAGCAGGTTAACAAAACATTCGCAAAGAAGACGTGGATGATTTTTCTTAATTTAATTATTGCCATTTGGTTTGTGGACAGAGGGTTTTTGGTCATTGGATTACAATAACAGAATGGGAACGTATTTTTATTTATTTTATTTTGCATTTGTTGACAGGAATAGTCTGACTGGATACATGTAAATTTTCAGTGGAGTCCCAGGGAGAAAAGTTCCATACAGATGAACACAAGACAGAAAAGAACAAGATAGTACAAATTACAGTGCAAAAGACTGATCCAAATTTACATATTACACATTATCAATCTCAAAACATATCAAACCAGATAAACTCAAAACGAAACCAACTAAAAAGTCCCAAGCACGATAAGACTGGTTGCTGCTTCTAAAAACGAAAATAAATTCTAATAAGCAAGTAGCGTTTATTTTGACATAACACAGCAAAAACTCCTTAAAATGAGCGCGTTCGTTTGGCTATGCCAAACTTTTTCAAATACAATCTTTTTCAAAACATATCAAGATGAAAACTTTTCAAATATATATATATATATATATATATATATATATATATATATATATATATATATATATATATATATATATATATGGGATCTGTACTGATCCCCTATGGCACTTTCTGCCAAAGCAGAAGTCAACGAACATACTTAACTGAAAGTGCTGTTCAGCAAAGCAGCACTTTCAGATAAGTATGCTCGTGCCGGTCACACTATGGTGTGGATAAGGGAAAATTCCCTTTTCCCCACTGTAGTGCGACCTCCAAGTGAGAATATTAAAGTTGGGGAGTGTGGAGGGTGCAGGGGGCTTGCCCCCGGCATAAAAGTAGATTTATGATTTTTTTTTTTTTGGTAACACTTTAATGAAACCACTTTTTCAGTGAAAGCGCTTTCATTAAAGTGTGTTCGGTTATTGTGGATTTGGGATGTTGAAGTTTCATTCAACAGTCCTAGATCCATATATATATATATATATATATATATATATATATATAATTCCTTTCCTAGTTCCAGCACTAAATTCCTATACATTTATATATCAATTATTGGATCTTTGCAATTTTACATACATGGAGAGGAACTAGTCCTTACTTATTCAGACAATTGGTTCAGATTTATTTGGCTAGACACTAAGGAGAAAGGCCAAGGAGACCTCTAAGGTACACAGTATAAGGGGGTAAAAATTAGTCAAAGGTTAAGATCAGACGTGTGTTCTGCCTGGTAGAGGATCTTGTGGGCAATAGCTAGTTGGTTGACCAGGAGTAGATTAGGTAGTTCAAGCCATCCTAGTAGTTTTAGGTTAAGGCAATGATGAGTTCTATGGGCAGAGGCAGTGGCAAATCTGACAATATGATTATACCAGACTGTGTACTTGTTCAGGTCAGTTTTACACAAATTTGTGAATAGGGGAGACATGAAGAGAGTAAATGCATGCGAGCAAGAGTAGTTCTGGCTAGGTGAGTTAAGAAGGGTTTGATCCTGTATAGAGCACCCAGTTTGTTTTAATTGCATGGTTGATATGCAAGTCAAGACTCCGGTTATTGTCAGCTGTTACACCTAGGAGCTTAGTAGAGGGATCCCACGAGATAATAGTGCCATCTCTTGATTTAATAGAGAAGGTTAGAGTGGAGGACCTGCGAGATGGAGAGAACAGCAGCAGTTTAGTTTTTTTGGGATTTAGTATAAGACAGCGAGGAGCCAATTTTCAACTGTATTAAAAGTATTTTGGGATAAGGCCAATGGCTCTTCAGGGGATGTGGCAGAACATATTAGGTCAAGTCATTAGCATACTGAATGCAGGTCGCATGTGGTATTACCTTGTGCAAGTCATTAATGAATGAGGAGAATAGGAGGGGTCCTAAGATGGATCCTTGGGGAACTGAGTGCGATGGGTAGAAGGGTAGACAAGTTATTTTTCCAAAGGATAGTTTCGTAAATAGGTACTAGGCTGTCTGCCCAAAGGCATTTATAAGCCTAGCCAGAATGTGTTGGCTTTTGCCGCCCCCTTAGATTAGTTCCCTGTGCCTCTGTCCTGCAGAGCTACTGAAGTGATCCCCGGGGTAAACTTCTGTTTCCCATCCACGTGTCAAGGTTTCTCTTGAAGAGTGTTAGTGAGGAGCTCTGCCTAATGTAGATTGGAGTCTTGTTCCAGAGCATGGGAAGTCTCTGGGACAGGAATCTATCCCTCCAGCATGTCCTATTTACTGTTGTGGTGAGGTTTAGATCCCTAGAGCATGTGGCTCGAGTGGATATGGTTTTCTTTAGGTGGTGCATTTCCATCAGCCTTGTATGTCAGGCAGCGATCACCTCTGAGTAGGCGGTATGCAACCAGGTACAGCTGAAATTTCTTCGGTTGAGCTGCATAGGATTGCCTGCTATCTACCATTCAGATATGATTTAAACCATTGTATGGTCTGGGTATGTAGGGACTTAGATTCTAAGGTTTGCAAAAGCAGTTGGTGGTTTACCATGTTGAAAGCCTTGGAAAGGTCTAGGAAGATGGCTGAAGAAAGTTTATAACTGTTTTGGTTTATGACATTTGTAAATGAGAGTAGGGCAGTTGTGGTACTATGATTCGGTCTAAAGCCATGTTGAGAGTTTAAAATGTTAAAATACATAATGGAGAATTTATTTATTTTTTTATATCTGTCCAATGCCTTCAGTTTTAAAATTAGGCTAATGGAAATATGCTCATTCAGGCCTGGCCAGTTCCCAGCATTCAAATGTAATTGCCAGTATAATTCTCTTTTCTGAAGTAATAGTGAACATGCACCACCCCTCTTGTTGGTACTGATATCTCTAATAAAAATTGGAACTTATAGTCATTGGACTCCAAAACATGTTTGCTAAGAGGATTTGTTTCTTTTTTATTCCTTATGTCATATAGGTGTTCGTATATGTGATTTTTTAACTTTCTATCAGTCTTGCTTATGTAAAAGCAAGAACAGGTGGTACACATGGCACAGTAAATCACATTCTCAGCGTTACAATTGTATTTCTGATTTCGATATTATTGATGTCAAAAATATTGCTTTTTATATAACTGCAATAATTACATCTGCCACATTTGTTCATAGAAACTGACCTTTGGTTTGCGTAGGAGTTACTGCTCTCAAATATGTTTTTCATATTCTTGCCTTTCCTATATACCATAATAGGGGGTGGGTAATGGACCCCTTGGAGTCTACAATGGGTCGCATGGGTGGTTGGCTAAGATTTTTATGCAATTTTGGCAGCCCAAACATGACTGATATTTTAGGGTAGGGAACAGAGAAAATTAAGCACATCAATAGAAATTGAACCCTCTATAAATAAATCTTGGAGTTCATTCCTTATATGCTGGTAAGAAGTGTTCAGTTCATTAATGGATGATTTTTAAAATGCTTTTCTTTATGGAATATAAAGCATTTTCTTGTTATAATCATCATAGTCCATCAAGACACCTCCACATTTATCAGGTTTCATAATTCTAATAGTTTGTGAAAAGATTTTTATTTCATCCATTACATTTTTCTCATTCATGTCAGAGTTCCTACTAGAAAGCTTAGAGTTACGTATGTCTAACTCTCATATGTTCTCAAAAAGTTGGACATGAGGGGTTATATGTACTTGAGATGGCTAAAGGGTTGTCAAAGGAACTAGGTGCAGAATTTTTAAAAATAATATTCAAGTTCAGCTTTCGTGCATACATTCTTAAATCCATAAGAGTATTAGAAACATCTAGGTGTTGTGGGGGGGTACAAAGGTGAATCATTTGGCAAACAAGTCAGTGTTCAGAATTAACAGCAATGCTGGAAAAAAAGAGAGAAATTGAAATATGTAATAATTTCATAAATAGAGGTTATAGTGCAGAATATGTATAACAAGCTAAAAATAGCCTTATGCTAGGAAGTCAAGATAAAAGAGTAGTGGAGTATAAAGGTAGATCAGATGGGAACAAAAATTAAACCAATGGATAAAATATTTTTTGTAACCACTTATGGTGTTTATACGGAAACGGTTAAAATAATCATAACCCATTGGAACTATTTAATACAGGATCCCCTTTTGGGAGAATTATTACCTCAAAGACCTATGGTGTCATATAAATGGAGGAAAAGTATTAAAGATATGATGGTGCATGCTCATTTTAATTTTCCTGCAATAAGGTTGAATAAACATATAAACACAAAAGCCAGAAGAAGTAGCTGAATTGAACCCACTCAAAATATTGCAGGCTGCAAATCACCACACAGTTGTAGAATGCAGAATCCACTTTATTAACTTCAGATAAAAAATCCAAGGATGAGCGCTTTCATCCAGAAAGATCTAGACTTCATCAGACAGTTTACCCCACATAGTTACTTCCTTCTTATACAGTCCAAACAGGAAGTTCCACCCAGTTATAAACTAATCAATTATGTCATTAAAAGCACAATATTTACAGTCACTGAATTTAAAAAGCAAACTATACAAACTGAAAAAGTTCATGGAACACACCACCCTAAAAACATACTATATATAAACACTGCTTCATAAAAATGACAATTTACAATAAATATTTAAATATGTTGAATGTGTTAAAACAATAAATGTGTGTGATTAAGTACTAAAAACTAGATATAGTAGAAAATGTTGAGAAATAAATACACAACATAAATACTGAACATGTGATATTAAAATGTTTAAATGCCTTAGAGACCCATCATAATCTGTATAAAGCAACATTCAACTGTGCTAGCAGGTTTGAAATAAAATAATGGACAAATAAGCTTAGGATAGTCTTAGCAGTGCATACAACCATGTAAGTTAACTAGATTATGCTATATTTCTCAGTCGCAGTAGGACAATCTGTACTGCTGAGAGTTGCTGTTTTTACACAATTGCTTAGGTAAGTTATTTAAACAATGAGCAACCACTTAGCAATTGCTTTATGCATCAGAAAAATAGGATTATTTTGCATAGCGACAGAATGCATTCAATATCTATAACTACAGAGCATGACCGCCACAGCACACATAAAGTTCCGTTTTCGCTAACGGCTAAGCACAACTGATCCAGTTACATTTATTTGCTTAAGGTGGCTTAGGCACTCCAGAAAAACATACAATATGTTCAGTAGAGAAATACCAAGAAGGTTGAGTCAAAAACATTAATTGTACACATACCGCTAGCTTTAGGAAATTGCCAACTGGGTCCAGGAGCACTGGGGTTTTGAAATTTGGCGGTTTTGCATGGTATATATAAAACCTTGTTGACCTCACTGATCAGGGGATGCATTAATGATCTGATTGGCTTAACCAGACCACGAGTATCTCAGGGTCTGAGAGTCTTGCGTAAGTTCATTTTTTTTATCTTAGTTTTCACTATGGATACGTTTCTAACCTTGTTTCCTTTGCGTTTGAATTTTGGTAATGCCCTTAAGGATTAAGCTCACTAACTGAAATCACTGTAGGATTTTCTTGATTTTTAGGCAGTGTAAGGAATATAGATAGATACATAGATTTGTAGAATGGTATGTAGTAAAGAAAACAGCAAAACAAGCAGACAGCCCAAAGAATGACCTGTGTGGCATGATATAAATTCAAGTTAAGCAGTAAACACACACAAACATGACAGAGTAAAACAACCACCACGTAAAAGCAACATATTTAACAGTAAAACTGGTAAGTGCTTTTGCTACATAAAATAGCTTCTTCAGACCAAAATTAAGAGCCTGCAAAATCCACATTTAAATAGTTACATCACTGTGTGTTGCACAACTAACCAATCATAGGAATCACATATTTAAATATACAAGTACCTGATTTTTATAAAACATGAAACAAACATACTTCTGAAAAATATATAAAATAAAATAGTCTAAAACTATAAAAAAAACTTAGTGTACAGAAATTACTTCTTCCTCAAACCCCTAGCTTTTAAAATTGGGCATAGAGGGATATGTTCATTTAATTCATGTCCCTTATGGGACTGCAGTGAGATTATCCATCTAATCTCCCTTAACGCAGTCTCACTTTGTAGATCCCCCATTCTAATGTCAATCCCCACCACATCTATGGCTGTAAATTTAAAAGCGTGGTTGGCTAGGGTATTGCCGTTGTTTCCCTTGTGTACACAATAAAGATGGTCTCTGGCGCTTTCTTTAAACTTGCAATTGTTTTGGCAGCATAAAATTAAAATGAAAAAATACCTCACAAAAAGTGAGGTACACCACATTGATGATATTATAATCAGCTGAAGCAGAAAAGTGAAATTCCTGCACCATATTAGGGTGAAAAAAATTTCCATCAATACTTAGAAAATCACAGAAATTACATTTTCCGCATCTATGAGTACCTAAGCCAAAATGCCTGTTTTGGTGCCTTTTCAGGTGACAAAGAAGCCTTTTCATATTCTTCTTAGTCTTAGTTTTGGGCTGTCCTATTTTTTTATTGTTATATCTCAGATGTACAGGGATCCGTAAGTAAAATATGCCAAATTTTAGAAATTACCAGGTGCATTTGTATTGCTACTAAAAGTGAGGAGAATTCTGCACTGCTGACCCTAATACTCCTGGCATTATCTTTTGTTGGTGTAGCAAAGAAAAGCTCAGCCCTGTCATTCCTTAGCATAGTGGCTTCCTTATTACCCTTCTCTTATTTCTTCAATTTTGTACCCCCTCTTCACAAAGTCACTGCATAGAACACATACTATTCTCAAAATCAATTTCATCAACATGGAGTTGTCATGCCCTCATGACCTGCCCCTTAACATTTTGAAGTATACATGAGGGGCATATACTATTCTGATGTCCATAAGCAGAACAATAATATTCATTTCTAAACAGACTAGTCGAAAGCTTATTGTCCTGAGTCTAAAACACCTTTATATCAAGAAAGTTAATTTCACACAGAGATGACTTCATAGTAAACTCCAAAAATGAGGTTGTACTATGTAGATATTCTAGGAATTAATGTAAACCTTGCTCATTACCACACAATATCAAAAAGAGGTCATCCACGAACCTCCTAAAGAAGAGAATACGTATTCCGATTTCATAACAAATTGCATCTCCCAGCATGCTAAAACTGCATTGGCGTAGCTCTTGGCACAGTGTCCATAGCTATGCCAGAACACTGATGAAAGAATTGCTCATCAAAGACAAAAACATTATGTTCAGAATCATCTCAAGTAAATCAACTCAATACGAGAATGGTCGTAACTACTATAGTGCAGTAACAAATTTTTTACCATCATGATTCCTTGTTCACTTGGAATTTCTGTGAAAAGTGATCTCAGATCCAAGGTCACTAACATACATCCCTCAACATATAAACCATTCTTGCTAAACATATATAGATCATTCAGAAAAATGCTCTGTGTCCCTCAGTACATAATCATATCCATCCAATATGGGATGTAGTAACTTTTCAACATAAATAGAGAGTGGCTCGGTGAGCCACCCTGCCCCCGCAGCAATGTGTCTAAAAGTGGGAATCAATGGATTCTTATAAATCTTAGGTAATCCTTGGAAACACAGAACCAGTAATGTTTTATAACAAAATACTTCTACAAATCTTCAGTTATTGCCCCCTCAATCCAAGTAATGTACAATGAAGCCCTAAGATTGGGTATCGTACTTTCAACATCAGTTTGAGAAATATTAATGTGTGTGCTAACATCACTCAACATATCTGTTGTTTTAAAATAATAATCAGAATTCATAACTGCAATTAAACCACCTTTATCTGCTGGTCTAATAGCTATTAAAACAAGTGTCAATTGGTTCAGTGCCTGATGTTCTGCAAAAGTTAAATTATTAAAACCATACCTTCTATTATCAAGAAATCTGAAAAATCTTTTTCACATAACTGGAGAAGATGGGTGCTTGCATAATTTGTATCTGCGATAAGAACCTATATATATGTTAGTTGATGGGGTATTTCTAACCAATTTAGTCTTACTGTTATACACTTGCGGGTTCTGAAAGAGGTATTTGCTGCAAATGTAATCACTTTATTATAACATTAAGTTTTATCTTTAGAAATGCCTGGAGGTTAGTAAGGATAGGAGCACCATAAAGTACTGAGGGGAGGAGGGTAAGTAGTGGAACGTTTAGTTTTAGTTGCATTGGTGAGAAAGTTTTTCATCTGTGTAAAGCTTTCCTAGTTTTGTTGAATTTTTTAATGTGTTGTATATGCAGGTCAAATTTATGATTATCATCCGCTATCATCCCTTCATCTAATAATTTGTTATGAGAAGTGATTTCACTGGTATATTGGTAAGAGAGAAGATTTTGAATTTTTTTCATGAGTGTGTGATTTGGGGTGAGTGGTACTTTTTTTTTTTTTTGGGTGGTGGTGAGCATGAGTTGTTACATCTACTGAAAGATGTCTTTGTTAAACCTTCCTGAGTATTTTTTTTTTTTTTTTGAGATTTGTCTGGGTGTTTGATGTTCATGTGTGTGTGGAGTCACGTGCTTATTGTATCAGAGAGGCCAAATGTATGGAGAGTGTTGATAAGAATGTTAAAGAGGAGGGGACCAAGGATAGAGTTTTGTTATACACTGGTGGTGACCACAAGGTATGGAGAGAGGGTGGAGTGCCATTTTACTGACTGATGCCTATTGGACAAATAACCTTTGAATTATAGAAGGGTGGGCTGAAATAGACCTAGTAAGGACATTTGAGGTAGATGTTTGCTGTGATAAACTTTGTCAAAGGCTTTAGACAAGTCTAGATACAAGGAGACTTGTTTGCTGTTATCTCTAGCTTTATTGACAGTATCTATAAAGGTGAAAAGTGCACCCAGACAGTTCCAATAGTAGTAGATGTAATGGGTCTCATAAAATAATTTACAGTTGTATTTAGATATGTTACCAATACAAGGATCTCTAAGTGGCAGGAGGAGTCATTACTGGGTACATTGCAGGTGCTGCGAAGAGCACTCTTGGCTAACATCAAAGATTGAAACAGTACTAATTTCATGAACTTTAATCATACTTTGACTTAGGAATGTGGTCCATTCCAGTCATGGTATTAAAAATCCAAATGTCTTGGAGAAATTAAAAAGTAAGAAGTCTATTGTTAGTACTATGGGAAGGATGGAAGCCTTGTTGTGTGGGAGATATAAACTCTTCCTGCAGGAGATTGTTATAGTTTAGCAATTATTTTTGAATATGTTTTTTCAAGTATTTTGGAAGGGGTGTTAAAATTGCTAAAGTTAGTGATGTCTGTTGAATTTCCACTTGTTTGTAGAGGAATAATCTGTGATTTTTTTCCAGAGGGAGAGGGAACATGAGATTTCTGGGCTGTCCTAATTATAAGGATTGAGATAGGATAGGCAATACTATTGGCTGCTATTTTAAAGTACTTGGAAGGTCATTAGCTGAAGTAGTACATGGCTTGAGTTCAAGTGGTTTTATATAGGATGTGGACACAGGTTTTGAAGGTGAAAGTGGATGTGGTGATATGTGGCTTTGGACAGGTTTGATTAGATGTAAGACCATCTTTGGTTAGAGACACTATATTATCTGTGAAGTAGGAGTTGAATTCTTTTACAGTTTCAAGTGGTCAGTTCCTGAGAGACGGGTTAAGGTTGAATTTTTGGCCAGGATTTAAGATTTCTTTAATAGATGACCAGAATTTTTAGGGTGTTGTTTATTAGTGTTTTTAATTTTGTTAGTTTTATATTATTTGTTTGGTGTGGTTGTGGAGCATTCTGAAGTTTGAGATATTGTGATTTTTTTTTTTTGACATGCTTTCCACACTTTCTCTCTATCTTACATTAGGGTTTTACTCTCTCTTTGGGTAGCTCAATTGCATTGTTTGTAGTATCTTCTTTCTAGGGGGTACAAGGCTGTTTAGTATATTTAGGAAAGGGCTGTATTGAATTCATTTGTCATCATCTAAGGCAAAGGATTTTTACGATGTTCCAGTTAATAGATGATAGGCTAGCAGTGAATATTTCTGGATTAAACTTGTACAAGTTGTTGCTTTATAAACATCTTGCATAAGTGGATGAGTAATATGTCTGGTTGCAAAGAGTGGGAAATGGTCACTGAAAGGGTCTGACATACCTGTGGTGGTGAATTTGCTACAGTCTGATAGTATGATCCAGTCTAATAAGGAACTTAATGTATTGCTATAATGTGTGGGGGCTAGTGATTAGTTGTGTGGAACTGTACAGGTTCATACTACGTGTAGGGGAGTTAGTGGTTCTGTACAGCCAATTGGTATTGACATCAAGTAGAAGGTTTGTTTGTGGAATTGTTATGGATATCCAATGTAGGATATCTTACAGTGCAGCTGTATTGTTCCCAGGAGGGATGTAAAGGACAGTAATATATGCTTGTTTTTAGGAATGTAATAAGCTCTGCTGAGTTGAATTTTAATATTCGTTTGTTACTGGGGGAGGGTAGTAGTTGATGGGAAATGTTAAGGAAATAATGCCATCTTTCCTCTTTATATGGTCCTTATGGATGATGATATAGCCAGTGGATATAATTTCAGTCAGCTACGCTTGGGTTTAAGCCAGATTTCAGTTATTCTGAAATAGCCTGGTGTCGAGTAATCCAGGCAACGTAGTTCAGTAGTTTTATTTCTTATGCTTCTAATATTTATGGTGGTGAAAGTTAGATTACCAGGAGTGTGAGGAGGAGGGGGTCACCATTATGGGGTAATAGTAGTGTGTGGACGGGACTGTATTGTTGGTTGTGATAGCTGGGGCTAGGATTAGGTTGAATGTCATCTGCTAAGAGGGTTTAGTAAATTGGGGTATTATTGATGCTTGTTTTTAGGGAGTATTTTTTCCACTTTAACTGCATTTTAACTCAAATCAAAATAAATCAGTCTATATTTGGGGTAAAGGTGAAGGGGTATCATTAAATAGGTTTGGTGAGATTGTGAAGAGTTTAGGGAGGAAGTATGGATAGGTGGTTGGGACAGAGTTGGAGAGATGAGAGCGATTATTGAGTCAAGGTAGGATGAGAGATGGCCTAGTAGGAGGAGGAGAACAGAGAACCTGACGAGTAGTGTGATTAAGTAGAGGAATCTGTATTTTATTGATAGCAGGTAGTGGGAAAGTAGGAATCAAGAAGGTACGTGGCTGTAGGATGAGTCTGACAGCTGGTTGGCAGGAAGGAGGTATTTTCTCTGAAGGAAGAACGTTTGGTTGTCCTGGTATTTAAAGAGAGGTGTTTGAAAAGCTGCAGTATGAGTATGTAGTTAAGATAGGGAGTAGTTGAGGGGTTTATTTGTGGAAGGTAGAAGTTGAAATGTAGAGTAACAGGTACTTTTGGGGAGGGATCGGAGTATGAATGGTGCAAAGGCAGTATGAGAGGGAGTTTAATCTGTAGATTCTCAAGTCCAAACCTCAGATGCGAAAGATGAGTCTAAAAGCTGGTATTCTTCTCTTGTGCCATCTCTCATCCCACCATGACTCACAACCTCCTTTGGGAATACTCTCCTTGCCTGAGTTTATAGCTAGGATGCATTGGGCGTTTCTATGCGAATAATGGATGTTCATCTGAAGTGAGGAGAAATTGATATATCACAAATGGTGCGCCTATTCCTTCACTAGCTTTGGAGGATGTATATAATACAAACGATATCTGAAAGTGGTAAACCAAACAATGAAAAAAGATAAAACCACTAAAAAGCTAACTGCCAAAGAGATGAAACCAGGAATTTAGCACACAAACTCTTTCTTCTCCACTTTTGTCTCACTGACTTTTTCAGAATACTACCAGTAAATAACTTTGATCTTTTTATGCAAAAGTAAACCAATAGCAAAACAGTATCTCAACAGCAATAAAACAGCACTAAAACCATTCCATCATTTTAAAATTCCTATAAAATGTGACAAAAATTCAAGACAATTGTATTTGTAACCTCCTGTCTTTCAAAAATCATTCCACATTAACCACGTCATTTAGCCCAGGAGATTTTATCTGCATCTGATTTGAAGTCCCATGAAGTTTCTTTTTGCTCTAATTTATTCGTATAATCTGCTCCCCTCATGTCAACTAACACGTGTTCTATTACAGAAAACAGAAATATCTTGCGATCTGATGTCAATCTTCATTCATTCATGACTGATTGGTTTCGGTTCCATCCTAGGAACTGAGTCAGGCAATGTAACAAGCTCACACCAGCCAAAAACTCTCGAGCTAAGGTTTCCCACAGTGTCCCTCTCCTTGTCTCCTCAGATCTCGTTTGCTGCGTAGAGATTCAAGACGTGTCAGGCCTGGTCTCCTTCCTTTCTTTTACCCTCTTGAGTGTACGTTTGCTACCATTGTTGGTAATATAAAAAAAAAACTTTCCTTTTGTATTTGTTGACAATGGGTGACAAAAAAGGCACCTCTGGTTTTAAGCAGTGTGACAAATGTGGCAAGAAGATGGCAAATTCCAATGGGCATTTCTCCTGCGTATACTCCCTAGGAGTAGCACACTTGCAGGTTCAACCCCCATGCGAGCTCTGTAAGGGTTTTAGTGCCCGCAACTTAGCAGAGCATAAAAAATAAACTAATTTTAAAAGGTCTGCTAAAAAACCCTTTTTCGGAGGCTTTATCTGAGGCGGAGGTATCAACCCCTCCTAAGACAGAGACAAAGAAAAGGAGTCATTCAGTTCCAATGTCTCCTCAGTCACAGGAACCAAAAACTTCTAAGACACAAGCTCATACTGAACGCAAGACAAAACTTGTCAAACTGACACTGACAACTATCTCTGTACCAGAGCCTAAAACTCCCTCCATGGTACCATCTTTGACTACAGAACTGACTACTGCAACAATTGCCATGGTACCAACCCCTTCCATGGTAGTGCAGACTCTGTCAGCACCAAAAATAGTTTCTCCCTCAAAATTGGTCACCCCCCCAATCACAACTTTCAGGTCATTTGACTTCAGTGCCAAAGGTTGAGACACTAGCCAGGACCTGATACACCCCCACTTTCGACCCCTATGTTGGACAACAGTTTAGTCCTTTTCTTAACTGTCCAGAATCTCCATCAGGGATGTCCACCAGAAGCCTTTCGGAGCTTGCCGTAGTGAGACCTGTGGATCAGTTCCTAGTGGCCAGAGGCATCCCAACTCTGTCCAGGACCTCACTCCCAGTTGGAGCTGAGGGTTTTTTCCCATAGACTTCAACCTATATTCCTCTTTCAGCTGAACAGGTCTTGGAGACTTCGATGCAGATGCCCCTCCCAGTACCAACTTCTTTGGTTCCACTGGTGGATCTCACTGTAGTTCCGGAACTGACCCTATGGACCATGGCTCAGTTGGAACCGACCCACCCATAGGACCATGATTGGTCTGTTGGCACCATGATCCCTAGTACAGCACAGATGTTTTCTGTGGCACTGTCTGCAGTTCCAGTTGCTTTGACAACTCCAAGTCCTCTCGCAGCTCCTTCCCTGGAGGTGGGCTCATCAGAGCAGGGTGTGATCCCGGTTCTGAGGTTGTCTTCTCAGATCCAGGCTCCCATCCTTCTTCAGGCAGGCCTACCTTCCAGGTTATGGAGAAGGCACTTGCCTCAGCAGGCTCATAGTTGGCTTCTTCGGCACCAGAATGTTATTTATATATATATATATATATATATATATATATATATATATATATATCCTCTGGATTGCAGCTGACACAGTCCACTACACTGGGGCAATGGGCACAGGAATAGGAAGAAACCCTACCACAGGGTACCCTCTCTTTGGAGTTCTCTTCAGACCTTCCCCCTGATGAGCTACCCCACAAGAGATTGTGCAAGAGGAAGCATGTTGATTCTCCTGAGGAATCTCTCACCGAAGATGCAGATTACGATGAGGGGAAAGGTCCCCATGGTTGCCCCCGAAGATGTCTCATTTGGAGACATACTAGAAGGGTAACTGGAAACCCACCAAGCCTTCCTATGAGGAAGCTGTAGTCTTCCAAGCTATCCATGCCCAACCCTCTACTTCCTGGGTGACCCCACCTACAGATGAGTTGGTCAAGCAACGTGCTTGGAAGACCCCCGACACCATAGAGCCAATCTCCCAGAGACCAGACAAAATACCCCCCCCCCACAGAGGATCACCCTCATTGGTCCAAAGGCTTGGCAGTAGATGATGTAGTGGTGGCAGCCACAAAGAAAGAACTCTGAGGAGAGTCCTGGTGTCCATCTTCCAAACAGAAATTCTTGGAAGTTGGACATATTAGGGAAGCGGTAAATATAACAACAGTCCCAAGAACAAGTCCCAAAAAACAGGTGGAGTGAGTAGATAAAATACTAGCAAATCCCAAATAAATGAGAAAAGGCAACTATAACGACCAATATAAAGCCGACTTCACTCTGGATATCAAACGTTTAATCAGCATAAGCGCTTTCATAACATAATACTTCATTAGATGCATGCATCTAATGAAGTAACTTATGAAAGCGCTTACGCTGATTAAACGTTTGATATCCAGAGTGAAGTCGGCTTTATATTGGTCGTTACAGTTGCCTTTCCCTCATTTATTTGGGATTTGGTAGTATATTAGGGAAGCGGGTTTATGCTTCAATAACTGTTGCCATTTGGTCGTTGAATTGTCTGCCACATTTCACCCATCTTCAAAGGGACCTGATCATGGAACTTTCAGGAACCCTGGCAGGAGCAGTGTCTGATGAAGTACGTGACAAAGTTGCCTCCCAGCTTGCCACCCTAGAGTCAGTATCTAATTTGTCCATACAGTGATTGCGCATACAACTGAAGGGACAGCCAGAGCAGCGGGTTCAGGCGTTGTCTTGAGATGTCACACCTGGATGCGCTTGTGCGACGTTGCGGACCCCTTTCAAGTCTTCCTTCGACAATATGCTTCCATTGATGCTTCTTCTCTATTTGGTCCAAACGTTGGATGTGTTAACCAGGTGGGAAAAGGACAGCAAGACCCTGTTTGCTGTGGGCATATGTTTTTCCACTCTTCAACGATCCTACAACAGAAATCGGAGAAGTGGAAAGATGCAGTTCAGGAAATCCCAAGGGCCTTTTCATGGCACACATGGTGAGTTCCCTCCTTCCTGGGGCAGAGGGGGGAACTAAGGGAAGACAACCCCTCCTGAGGCAGAGGGGGCCCACATAACCAGGGCTTCAGAGATTTCTTTTCTAGGCAGCCCTACCAGGTCTCCTGAAGAGCGGCCTGATTGCTTACCTCTGGAAGCAGTTGGGATGATTCTCTCTGCACCACTTAGCCTGGCACACAATAACATTAGATTCCTGGGTGCAGACGATAATTACCAGAGGTTACCACATTCCATTTGACCTTTACCCAAAGCCGCAATGGCAATTCCCCGATGTTCCACCCAGTCAGAAGGATGCAGCAGCAGTGGAAATTCAAAAGCTACTCGAAATAAGAGTCCTCCAAACAGCAGTTCCACAGACCAAGTAGAATCCGGATTTTACTCAAGGTTCTTTTTAGTGCCAAAAAGATGGGACTGGAGGCCAATTTTAGACCTCAGTATCCTAAACAAGTTGGATAAGCAGACCAAATTCTGGATGGTCACATTTCAGTCTATCCTTCCATTCCTGGAAAAAGATGATTGGATCTGCTCAATAGACCTCCGGGATGTGTATTGCCATATAAAAATGGAAAAAAAAACACTCCAGGAGATCTCTGCTTCTGTCTGGGATCCAATCATTACCGATTCTGAGTGCTGTCCTTTGTTCTCTCCACAGTCCCCAGTGTTCACCAAATCTATGGCAGTAGTAACAGCTCACTTGAGACTGCAAGAAATACCGGTGTTTCCATATTTAGATGATTGGCTCCTTACCACCCCCACCAAGCATCTACTACTACTCTCACCTTGCACCACACCCTACAGCTGGCACAGCTCTTGGGTATTTCAATCAACAAAGAAAAGTCAAAGCTAGAACCTTCTCAAAGTCTAGAATTCATAGAAGCAACATTCAACATGAGGACCTGTCTTGTCACTCTTCCTCATCACAGACTACAGAGGCTAAGATTGAGACTCCAGGTGATACTCTCTCAGGACAAAGTTCCAGCTCATTTAATCCTTCAACTGCCAGGGTCAATGGCAGCAACAATCACCATCGTTCCCCTAGCCAGACTCCATATGAAGCTACTACAATGGCTCCTAGCATCACAGTGGTCTCTGTTGACACACCCCATGTCCTATCCAATCCGTATAACAAATCAATGCAAGCAAGATCTAAATTGGTGGATGAAGCCAGAAGAGGAGTTATGGAGTCGCCCCTTTTCACTCCCTCAGCCTAAGGCCATAGTGACCATGGACACATCCCTGATGGGGTGGGTGACATTTTCAGGGAAAGACAGTCCAAGGCACTTGGTCCCCCCTTAGAGGGCAATTTGCATATCAATGTCCTAGAACTGAGGCCATTGCTTCTGGGGTTGCAAGCATTCCAATCTGCCCTCCTATCAGGGACAATTGCTATCCATTCAGACAATATGTCTGTTGTCTGGTATATCAACAAATGGGAGAACCAGATCCTACCCATTACGTCGGGAAATCATGAGAGTAGTATGGTAGTGGGCAATAGTTTCCAACCTCTTTGTGGTAGCAATGCACATTCCTGGGAACTCCAACATGATCACAGACAAACTGAACAGGTGCATTCTCCTGCCTCATGAGTGGTCTCTCAATCCCAAAGTAGTGTCTGAGATTTTTTGTAGCTGGGGTCAGCCTTGCTGTGATCTACTTGCATCTCCCATCAACCACAAATGCAACAGCTACTTTGCTCCAATTCTCCCTCAGGGGGAGTCCCCAAGAGACTCTCTTTTACATGATTGGCCCCAGAAATGCTTTAGGCCTTCCCTCCATTTCCTTTGATTCCACTATTTCTAAATAAAGCACATTGGTTGAGAAGCAAAGTAATCCTCATTGCTGCAATTTGCCCTGCCAAATGTGGTTTCCCTTCCTTTGGCCTCACCTAGTTCACCACCCGTGGACTCTGGATCTGGCTCCAGGATTACTGTCACATCCACAGAGGTTGGTCCATCCAAACCTGTCAATCCTCAAGCTGTCTGCTTGATTCCTCCACTTCCAGTAATTGTCAGGCAAAATAAATCCATCTTGCCCCGTACAGAAAATACTTCTAGCTTCCCATAAACCATCCACTAGAAAAATGTATTATAATAAGTGGAACAGATTTGTGTTGTGGTCTCAAGGAAAAGGACTTGACCCCTTTTTAGCTCCTATTAATACAGTGCTGGAGTATTTGTCAACCTCCTCCGTTCGGGAGCCTCAGCTTCTACTATTAGAGTCCATTTGGCAGCTCTCTCTAATTTCCATAATGGTTTTGACAATTTCTCTTTGATATCTCACCATCTCTGCAAAGCCTTCTTAAAAAGGGTCATGCATTTAAAACCACCCTTTAAAGAGCCCATTGAACCTTGGAATTTGACACTAGTCCTATAAACCTTGACTCGTCGACCTTTTGAGACAGCTGCCACTTGCGATATAATTTTTTTGTCTTGGAAGACTTAATTCCTGGTAGCCATCACATCAGCCAGGAGAATATCAGAATTACAGACCTTGTGTGGAAAACACCCTTACATAATTTTTCACTAAGGTAGAGTATCCCTTTGGACTCTAACCCCTCCTTTCTACTCAAAGTTGTATCAGACTTTGATAATAACCAGTCCAGTGAACTGCCAGTTTTCTTCTCAAATTTATGAAACAAAGGGGAATATTGTTTGCATTTGTTGGATGTACACAGACAATTAAGTTTTTATTTGGACAGAATAAAATCCTTCAGAAAATTACTGTTCCTGTCCTTTTCAGGTCCTCGACTAGGCAATCCAGTTTCCAAAGTCACCTTGTCAAAATGGCTGAGAGATTGTATCACTTTTGTTCATCATCAAAATAAAATGAGTCTGTCAACTAAAGTCGAGGCTCACTCTGCCAGGTCAGATTCCACTTCGGTGGCCTTTCATTCTACAGCCTCCATGGATGACATTTGCACAGCAGCTATGGGGGCTACCAATCATACCTTTATCACTCATTACAAATTGGGCATGGTCTCCAGGGAGAAAGCATCTTTTGGCTCAATGGCGCTCAAATATATCCTTCCATAGGGCCTCACAGGAAATAAAGCAGCTAGGGACTCTGTCCCATCACTCATAAATGAATGAAGATTGACATCATCAGATAAAGAAGTTATGTACTTACTGTAACTTTCCATCTGTGTTGTCGATCTTCATTCATTCATGACATCCCACCCCCTACCCTTCTCCAAAGGCTGCTGGAGGTTCAGGTTTGGTTCTGGTTGCTTGTTGGGGCATTTGCTCAGACAAAGCCTCCGCTTTCTCATTCTTATGGGCAAACTCAATCTGAGGAGATAAGGAGAAGGGCACTATGGGAAACCTTAGCTCGAGAGTTCCGCTTTCTCATTCTTATGGGCAAACTCAATCTGAGGAGATAAGGAGAAGGGCACTATGGGAAACCTTAGCGCGAGAGTTTTTGGCTGACGCAAGCTTATTATATCAGCCGAGTTTGTTCTGAGGACAGAGCTGAAACCTATCAGTCATGAATGAATGAAGATCGACAATACAGATGGAACGTTATGGTAAGAACATAACTTCTTTTTTGTGCATTCTGTGGTATGTTTAAAGAGAGCATTTCTCATGTCCTTACTTTTAATACTGTATAAATGTTCTTTGATTCTGTCCTGTCATCCTCTTATGGTCATACCTGTATAATATGCATTACATCCAGAACAAACACTTGTATACATTAGCCCTCAGGTCTTGGAATTAGACCTACTAGGGACAGTTGAAGTATAGGATAGATGGTTTAAGGAAATGTATGGCCCTTCAAGAATATATTAACAGACCCTACAACCTCCACATTTAAACTCCCCTTTGTTCTTCTCTGTGATGGATTTTAATGGGATAATTTTAGTGCTATTGTTCTGTAATAAAGACTTAATGTTAACTGAATTTTTATATACAAAATTTGGAACACTTCCTCTTACTTTGTATAAGTCTCTTATTACCTTCTAAAATTTTCCAGTTCTGCATAATTGTATGGATGGCTTGGCTTTCCACAGTCATACCAAAGTACAAATTAAACCTTATCAAATTTTGGATTCTTTACCTGTTGGGCCTCTTTTCTACTAGCAAAAGGTTGTCTCAAGATGAGTGGAAATTTAATCTCACAAAAAACGGATGGTGAAGCAATGAACCCAAAGGAAACCAGTTTATTTAGCAGTTTCGTCCACTCAATACACAGGACTTCTTCAGAATAAAATACCACATCCCTCTACAAACTTATATATACAAAACAGCCTTAATAAATGCCTAATTAAAACACAATTGATTATTAAAGGAACAGTCCATTTTCCTACTCAAATATATACACACACACATACAACTATAATAAAAAAACTCTGCTTATACTAATGCATTTTATAAAAACATGATTAATAAAAATAAGTTCAAATATACATAGCAGCCTTTAATTTTAATACACTAGAAATGCAGATATATTAATTTATATAATTTATTAATTTATACCGGGAACGCAGGGGCCCTAGGTTTTAATTGCCATTTACATTCCAAAAGTTCTAGGATGTCCTTCACTGGACCTCCTCTCTGGCCCAAGTCTGCCCTGTCAATAACACAAAATCTGAACATATGTCCAGCATTCTGTGCCAGATGTTTATATAAAGCATTTCTTTCATCTTTCTTTGTAATATCATAGCTGTGTTGGTAAACTCTCTTTCACAAACTTTATCTATATAGAATGCAGAACAACATAAACACTGGGCTAAATATACCACCATTTTGCTCCCCACAATAAGACCTACAATGAAGTTTAATTGTCCCATATCCTTCCACTATCACTTCTTGACATTCAAGGATATAGGGACACTTTGAACAGTGGCCACACTTCACCATTTTACCAGGCCCTTCCACTCTCAAAGGCCTCTCAAGTAGTGCCTTAAAACACACATCCTTCTTATAAACCAACAATGTTTTTTTTCCCATATATTTTACATATCCCAGATCTATCCCCAAAATGTTCCAATTAGGTTCAACTTTTGCCCTAAGATCATAAAAATTAGCATTAAATGTAATAACCATAGACCTGATAAATGTGTATTGATCTTCTATATTGCTTAATGCTGCTGGAGTACCACAACCTGTACCTAAAAGAGGAACAAAATGTCCCACTTCTCTTTTCACCCTCACCTCATTAAAGATGTTTAATAAAAAATTCTCAGAATATTCCCTGACTTTAAACATATTAAACAATTTATCATACTCTCTATTAAATTCCTCTGCCCCAGTAATCATCTTAGCCAACCTCACACATCGTCCTTTCATTAAGGCTTTCTTCGGGTGGCTAGGACGCACCCTATCAAAATGGAGAAAAGTATTTCAATAGGTCGGTTTACGAAAAAGTGTAGATTTGAAACAATTCTTTGACCTGTTAATTCTAATAGTAAGGTCTAGGAAATTAACTGAATTACCTTGTACATCCATAGTAAACTTAAGAAAATCTGTAGTGGAATATATATAGCCATAAAATTTATTTAACCTCTGCTCACTGTCCTTCCAAAAGAATATATCGTCAAGGAATCTTCTATACTGTACCCGGGAATCTTTAAACACGGAAGTAACTACGCAGTTTAGTTCCCAAACTGGAAGTACTGCATTTGCAAACATGGGGGCACAAACTGCCCCCATAGCTACCCCTTTCTTTTCTCTGAACAATTGGTTTTCATATACTAAAAAGTTATTCTCTAATACCGTTGTCATAAAGTTATTCTCTAATACCGTTGTCATAAAGTTATTCTCTAATAACGTTGTCATAAAGTTATTCTCTAATACCGTTGTCATAAAGTTCCTCATTATCTCCGGTTTATTCTTGACGACAGGATCCCCCACCTTATAAAAGATTCTTGGTCTTTTTTGGGGAAATTGTCTCCTAATTTGTGGAGGGATGATTTAATTTTTTTAACTATCGATGTCGATTTGTTTTCTTGCATCCCAAGGGATGTAGGGTTGGAATTTATTTTATTTATTTTACATTTGTTTACCGGGTTAGTCCAACTGGATACATATCCATTTTCAGCAGAGACCCGGGGAGAAAAGCTCCACAGTAAAAAAAAGACTTTGAGTTACATTTCAATGATTTCATAATCACATGGTAAGGTAATCAAAAGTTTAAACATATCAGTTACAAGAAAGTTCAAGGAGAAAAACCTCTACATAAATAAAAAACAAGACTTAGGTTTGCATTACATAATAAAAATTCTGGATAACATAGTAAGAAGAGACATCAATTTAAAACTTAGCTATAATTTGAGTAATTCATGTAGTATGTGGATTAGTGAAGACATAGGTTCCCTGGACAATATTAAAGATTATATTATAGGCTCCAAGAGATGGGTAAAGATTTATCGAATGCCATGCTCATAGGGATTAATAAGTAGAAGGGTGTTACAGTGAAATAGAGATCATATAACATAGTTTAGCAGGGCGGTAGTGTAATAAGAGAGAAAAGAGATGGAAATAACATGGAGGGTATTGGGATTTTTAGGACTAGTCGGGTTTGGTACAGGGACATAGCCAATGAGCTTTTAGGAAAGATTTGAGGTTACTTTTGAACTGGCTAAGGGAGGTAGTTAGTCTTAGGTTGTTAGGAAGGGAGTTCCATAGTTTTCCGATGGAATTAGCATAAAGAGCATCCCCACCTAAGTTATTAGATTTGATAGTTTGTACTAGTACACTATTGGAGGATCGAAGGCAGCTGAGATTAGAATAGGGGGTAAAAAGTTTGTTCATTGAGGGGGTTTTATGTGGTTCCTTGATTATTTTAAATGCTTCAGTAAGTTGATTAAGTTTAAGAAGATTGGGGAGTTCTAACCAGGCGAGTTTTTTTAGGTTTAGGCAGTGATGAGTATGGTACGGTTCTCCTGTTACGAATTTGGCAATATGATTATAAGTCACAGAGAGTTTGTTGAGCTCAGTTTTATTGAGGAAGGAGAATACTGGGGAGGCATACAGTAGGGTGGAGAGAAGGTGTGTACGTGCAATGGTTAGTTTGGTATTGGGAGTTAGAAAGTTTTTAATTCTATACATAGAACCTAGTTTCTTGTTTACAGTTTTTATAGTTTGACTGATGTGCATATCAAATTTGAGCTTGTGATCAATAGTGACTCCTAGTAGTTTGGCATTTGTGACAGGCTCTATGATGGTACCATTAGTGGACTGAACATGAAAGGTCATATTATTAGTAAGTGGAGGGTGTTGTCCTAAGGAGGTGGCTGAGGTGGGGAAAATTAGTAGTAGCTTGGTTTTTGTTGGATTCAAGATCAGTTTCCTCTCTATGAACCATGTTTCAACTGCAGCAAAGCAGTTTTGGGTAATTACTTGGAGATTATGGAGGCAGATCAGTGTGGAGTCATCTGCATATTGAATGCAGGTTGCTTTCGGGATGACTGAATAGAGATCGTTTATGAATACAGAAAAAAGAAGGGGACCAAGTATAGAGCCTTGGGGAACTCCTATGGTGTTAGGTAGTAATTGAGATAGCTTGCTTTGCCACTGGACAGCTTGTTGTCTACCTGAAAGGTAGGCATCAAACCAGCTTAGGGCTGAGTAGTCAAGGTGAGGGGTTTCCAGGGTGTGGAGCAGTGATTGGTGATTAACCATGTCAAAAGCTTTTGACAGGTCCAGAAAGAGAGCAGAGGTAATTAGTTTATTATTACGGTTGCAGTTGACTGAGTCAACAAAGGAAAGGAGGGCAGTGGTTGTACTGTGATGGGGGCGAAAACCATGTTGAGTGTTAGACAAAAGATTATTTAGAGTAAGGTAGTGCAGGAGTTGCTTGTGAACACACCTTTCCATTATTTTTGCTATTGGGGACATTATTGCTATAGGTCTGAAATTTGATATTTCCGTGGAGGAGCCACCCTTGTGAAGTGGGATGACATATGATATTTTCCACATAGAGGGGATTTTAGACTCTGTTATGCTTCTATTTATCAGGATGGAGATAGGGTAGGCTATAACATCTGATGCTATTTGTAAGTATTCAGCTGGGAGTCGATCGGCCGATAAGCTGGATGGTTTAAGTTTCTTCAGTAGGGAGCTAATGTAGGAGGTGGATATTGGATGAAGGCTAAAGGCAAGTGGAGATTTACCAATAGCATTGGTTATGGAGGGGGTAGGATTAGTTGTGGAAGGTGTGGAGGAAGGTAACTTGCAGGCTAGGGACTGGATGGTCTCAGTAAAAAATGAGTTAAACATATTAGCTATTTCTTCTGGATCTTTACCAGTAAGTTTAGCGGGGGTAGGAGTAGAGGGTTTCCCAGAGTGAAGGAGGTTGTTAAAACCTGCCCAAAACTTTTTTGGGTTATTCTGATGTTTGTCCTGGAGGTGACAGTAATATTTCTTTTTATCTTGGGTGATATCTGACTTTGTAGAATTTCTTAGCTGCTGAAATTTAATGCGATCTAAGGGCGCTTTCGTGGATCGCCACTTTTCCCATGCTTGGTCTCTGAGCTTAATTTTTGATTTTGTTTCCTTAGTTAGCCATGGTGCTATGCG
Source organism: Protopterus annectens (assembly GCF_019279795.1). Classification (NCBI taxonomy): domain Eukaryota; kingdom Metazoa; phylum Chordata; order Ceratodontiformes; family Protopteridae; genus Protopterus; species Protopterus annectens. Next base: position 964,104,355 of record NC_056733.1, on the reverse strand, counting down.
AATCTTTGATCTTATAAGGCGGTTTGGTGCATGGGAGTCCAGTATTTTTAGAAATGTGTCATTGAAGTAACCCACACTCTCATCTAGGGGAAGTGACTTTAGCATGAACCAGTTACAGGATTTAAGTTCATCTGGGAAAAGTGCTGGAAGAAATTTCTTCTTATTTCTAACAAGTCTATATATAGGAGGTCTTGTGATCACCATTTTGTCCTTCATTATATAAGTGACTAGGTGGTCGCTGAGATCATTGGGGAGGGTACCTGTGGTATAGTTATGTGTATCTTTATTGGTAAGAATCCAGTCGATGGTGCTTTCTTTTTGCTTAGTATTACCAATTCTTGTAGGAGAAGTAATGTTTTGGGAATAGCCATATAGGTTAATGGGTAGGGGATTTGTCTGGTCAGAGAATTGTGTCCAGTCTATGTTGACATCTCCCAGTATGATGGTCTCTTGGGGGTAGTTCATGGTTAACCAACTTAGGGTTACTTCCAAGGTTTCTAAGTTTTTCCCTGGAGGAATGTAAACTACAATGAGATTAATGGTCTTATGTTTATTTAGGCATATTTGTAGGGCAATTAGCTCCATATTAGAGACCTTGGGAGGTTGTAATGGGTTCAAAATGATATTCAGAGTATTTCTAAACATTACAGCTATTCCACCACCCTTTTTTTTATCTGATCAACCCTCAACATATTATACCCAGGTGGGAGTATCTCTTCATCCTTTGTGGATGGTTTAAGCCAGGTTTCAGTTAGGCACATAATGTCTGGGAGATGCATGGCTAATAATGCATGAAGATTCTGAACCTTGTTATTTATACTTCTTAGATTAAGATGAAACATAAGGAGAGTGCTGGAAGATTTTGAAGCTAATTTTGAGGAAGTGGGATCAAGGTTGATAATTGGGCCTGGGTTGGGGTGTATATCCCCATCTTTGGCAATACATTTTTTTCAGTCTGTCTATAAGTCTTTGTAGTTTAAAAAGTATCTTTTTTTTCCAATAGTTTAAGAAACATTTCTGACTTCACCTGGGATCGTATTTGTGTGTTGGTAGACATGATGTCCCTTGTTTTGGATTATAATTTTATTTCATTTCAAGGTGAATTTTATAAACAAATCAAAGGTGTAGCGATGGGTGCCTCTTGTGCACCCATATTCGCTAATTTAGTGATGTTGGAATGGGAAAAACAATTTCTGTTTCCCAGTAGATTTTTTAAAACGTATCTTTTTATAGTAGATACCTTGATGATTTGTTTATTTTATGGAAAGGGTCCATTAATGATATGCATTTATTCATAGAATACATTAATCAAACAACTGATTTTTTAAAATTCACACATCATTTCGATCTTAAAGGGATAGATTATTTGGATACCTTTATTAGTCATTCCACAACTGGTTTTGAATCCCGGATTTTTCGGAAAGACACCTTTTCCAATGACTATCTTCATTTTTCTAGTGACCACCCTCGTTATACCTTCAAAAACGTGTTCAAAGGTCAATGTATAAGAATAGCCCGTATGTCATCTAACAAGGATATTTTGTTCCATGAACTTGATGTTATTAAATCTTTATTCTTGGACAGGGGCTATCCTAATAATATGTTAAATTATGTGATTTCATATGTTAAAAGTGAATGGGGTAATACATTTTTCCCCATTTTAGGAAAAGGTGATCTTCCTAAAAAGAACCTAAAGCCCCCCTCAGTCTATGGGTCCAGAGTTTGTGTTTTGACTTTTTCCCCCTATATACATTATTTAAAAAATATCATTTTTGAATGTTGGAGGGTATTTATGGGGGACAATGATTGTGTCAGTGTCCTTGGTAAACATCCTAATTTTGTGTATAGAACTGGTCCCAATATCAAGGACTTACTTGAGATGAGGAAAAAACCTAGGTTCATTTCTGGTATGACAAAGAAATGTGGACATTGTGGACAATGTTCTTTTATACACGAAACTCCAGGGGTCAGGTTGGGAAGTTTTAATCCAGTGGTTATTAAAAGTAAAGGTGGTAATTGCCAGACTCCACGTGTGTGGTGTATATTGCAACCTGTTCCAAATGTCCTGTATTCTATATAGGGAAGACCGAAAGGTCTTTCAGAAAACTTATCTATGAACATTCATATAAAATTAGAACTGGGGACCAAAAGAATGCATTATCTAGGCACACTGCACTTTATGACGATACTCATATTTTTAAGTTTTTTATAATAGATTGGGTTGAAATTGTTCCTAGTGGTGGGAACTGGAAAGCAGATTTGGCTAGAAGGGAAGCCATCTGGCAAATTAGAACTAATGCCACCTGCTTTCCAGGTATTAATGATTTTATTAGTATTAAGCCTTTTTTGCAAATAGGATAAATTATTTATTTTAAAGCTGTCATTTATTCATTCATGCATTTTTTTGAAGTTTGCAAATATTATTTATTTATTCTCTAATAATACACTTTTTATTTTATTTTTGTGTGGTCCCCTTTTTAGGAACCATTGAATTAAATACATATATTGTTATAGATGATAAATCAAGCTTAATAATTTTTATATATGTATTATTTATATGTATAGGTATGCATTAGTATGGTTGGAATTTACAGTATGACAGTTGTTTATTATGACACACTATGATATATGTGTTTTACATTTTATTTTGCATGTTTTTTAGTGGACCTGGCACTTTAAAAATTTTGGGCGCCAAAATTAATGCATTTTGTATAAAAAGGGCTTGATTACTTCAATCAGGGTTCTGATGAAGTCTGATTATTCAGATGAAAGCGCTTAACCCTGAACTGTATTCATACGTAATTCTTGTATCTGTTTTATTCTGAGGATCGAAATAAATTTCTTATATATTTTACTGAAAACGGACTTGTGGTTTCAAACTTTTGGCTGTGGATACAACACCTGGCTGTGGATATAATGTATTTCTATCATTTTTTCTGGTTGGATCTTGTAACTGTGTTTCTCCTTTGGGCAGGCTGTGCTCGTGTTTCCTGACCGTTGTCATAAAGTTATTCTCTAATACCGTTGTCATAAAGTTATTCTCTAATACCGTTGTCATAAAGTTATTCTCTAATACTGTTGTCATAAAGTTCCTCATTATCTCCGGTTTATTCTTGTCAACACCTGCATGAAAGACTAAATAGTCATTAAACCAGTCCATCCCTATATTGTGTGGGATAACAGAATATAAATCCTGTACATCAATAGTAAAAAAAAATCAAATTGTCATATTTTACTCAAAGGATCCCACGAGTCCCTCAAAATGCAGGTGTTAACAAAAATATTCTTCAAGCCAATGTCCAAAAACTTTACTAGAAAGAATGTCTTAGATGCTTTAGCATCTACTATAAGATGCATTGGTGGGTCTGTGAGACTTTTATGTCTTAGGAATACCAAAAATTGTGGGGATTTTAGGGTTATGCACCATGACATAATCAAAGACCTCCTTGGTAATCTCACCATTAAGGAACGTATCTTCTAAACAAAGGTCAATGTTCCTATATGCTATATTCAGCTGATTAACAGAAATTTTTCATAAGCATCTGTACAAAGCAAACTCAGCATTTTATTAACGTAATCATTCAATTCCATAACCACTAACCCCCACCCTTATCCAGCTTCATAATCCGTGTTTGTTTATTGTTCACAATTTCCTGTAACAAAAGCTTTTCTTCTTTACGAATGTTTTCAACAGCAGGCACAGCTGCAGAATTCAAAACACTCCTGAAATCATTTTCACATAGTTTTTCAAAAATTAAAACAATGGGATGTGAGAATAATTTCAGGAGTGTTTTGAATTATCCTGCATGTGTGCCTGTTGTTGAAAACATTAGTGAAGAAGAACTGCTTTCGTTACATGAAAATGTGAACAATAAAATTAGGATTATGAAATAGTCTGTGTTTGGGTCACATTAGCAGTCCTCTGCTTTGCTCTTTGGTTATCTCCTGTTGCAAGAGTGTGTACAAAGTGTCTAGGTTCATAGCTTATCACAGACTGAATGGCATTCATATCTTTTCCTTATTTGATGATGTGCTCATCTTTAAGAGCCATTACAATCAGTTTTCTGACCAATGTGGAGTTCCCCATAAATATTCAGAAATCTTCACTGACTATCACACAGGATTGTCTCTCTAGGATGTCTTATAGATGCACTGCAGCAAAAGGCCTTTTTGACACTGGAGAAGATGGATCTTTCTCTAGAAACATTTCTGAACTTCTCAACACAGTCTTCAACTTCAGCCAGAGTGTATCTCAGGATCTTGAGGTTCAAGGCATCTATGGTTTTAATGATCCCCCTCGCCATGTTACATATGACAAAGATTCAGTGGTTGCTAAAGAACACAGACACATTTGCATCCTCTGGAATTTCAGATTCCCATCTTAGATTTCGTAAAAAAGGAACTAAACGGTAGAGACTACAAAATGAGACAAATTTAGTCTCTACTTTTCTCCTCAAAGCCGTCTGTAACTATGGACACCTCTAACTTTGCTTGTGAGACGTTTCAATGAGAATGTTTAAGTGCAAGGCCTGTGGAATTCCTCAGACAGACCAAAACGCCCAAATGTCAGAGAGATGTTAGCTGTGATCCATAGGCCCTCACCAAGTAATTATAGATGATGCTAGAATGATGTGGTACATAAATGAGCAAGGAGGTACAAGGTCATATTCTCTGTGATTGTCAGCAATGATGTCCTGGGAGGTTGCTTGTCAGTAATTTTTAACCCTCCAAGAATCCTATGAGCAAAACTTAGTGGCAAACAAGCTACACAGGACCAGAGAGACTGTCATAGGTGTGTACTAGGCCAACGGCCCTGGAGCCTTTACAAGCCTAGCCCATAGAAGTGCCCTGGGATCATGCTGCTGTTAGTGCCTGGTGCCTCTATCAAGTACAGCCACTGCAGTGATCTCCGGGGTGAACTTTCTATTTCCCATCCACTCATCAAGATTTCTCTTGAAGAGGGCCAGTGAGGTACTTTGCTTGACATGTATGAGAAGTCGATTCCAGAGCATGGCTAGTCTCCGGGTTATGAACCTGTCCCTCCAGCATGTTCTGTTGATTGTGGTAATGAGGTTGAGGTCCCTGGAGCATATGGTGCGGAGAGATTGGGATTTCTTTAGGTGTAACATTTCTAACAGGGCTGGGTCAGACATGGCTTTGTAAATCAAGCAGAGATTGCCTCTTAATAGATGATATGAGACAGAGAAAAGCTGGAGTTTTTTTGAGTCTGTCCATGTCGAGCTTGTGTTTAGTGCCTAGGATCCTCTTCATGAGGTCCTTTTGTGGCCTTTCCAGTTGTTGCAGGTAGAGGTACAACCTGCCAAATGGAGCATTATATATTAGATTGGTCTAATGAGGGAAGAGTAGAGAGAGAGATGATGACCTCTTTCTTCCCGGATGCAAAATCCTTGGTAATGAGATGTGCCACATAGGACTTTCTGACCACAGTGGCAATGTGGTGATCAAAGGAGAGGTTGCTGCCAACCTGTGTACCCAGATCTCTTATAATGCCTTCAGTGTTCAGTGGGCTACCATCAGTGTGGTAATTAGTGGGAATTGCTGACGCATTGTTTGGCATTAAGCTTAAGGTTATGGTTTCGACACCAGTCGTTGGTCTCAGTTCGGCCTTTCTGTAGGATGCCTACATCACTTGGGGAGTTAATAATGGCTCCCAGCTTGAACTCGTCTGTGAACTTCGTCAGCCATAGTCCCTCCGTATTGGCCTGGACTTCTGAGAAGTAGATGCTAAACAGGAGAGGATCCAGGACCGATCCCAGTAGGACTCCACTCATGACTGGTCGGCAGTCTGACTATGAGTCTGCTACTTTCACACTGTGGGTTCTATCTGTGAGCCAATTTGCAACCCACCTAATGATATAGGGGTTAATGCCTAGTTTGGTGAGTCTATCAATAATTCCTGAGTGGGGAATGGTATCAAAGGCCTTGGCCAGATTGAGATAGGTTGTATGAAATGCCTTGCCCTCATCCATAGCTCTGGTGACTGACTCAAAGAAGTCAACCAGGTTGTGCAGACATGATCTACCCTTCACAAAACCAAATTGCGTGGGATCCAGAGTTTGGAGATTCCCTATATCCTTCTTAATTAGGTCCATGATGATGCGCTCCATAGCCCACATATCAGACTTGTCAGGCTAATGGGGCAATAATTCCTAGGGTCTGTAGTCACTCCCCCTTTATGGAGAGGGAGGACTGTAGCAGTGCACCATTCTGTAGGGACAAAGCCTGAGGTGAAGCTGTGATTGAACAAGGCACACAGGTGTGGTGCCAGTTCACTTTGTAGTTCATGTAGAACACATCCAGGGATATTGTCAGGTTCCATGGAAGCTGTATTCTTGGCCTTGGACAATGCAGCTTTAACCTGTGCTGCAGTAATGCTGGGTGCCTGGCATTCCTCTGGTATTGTGATTGGTCCTTTAGGGGGGCAAGAGGGGTAAAGCTGGCACTGAATCTACTGGCCAGTATGTTGGCAATATCTGTTGGCTCAGTATAGGAGGTACAATTGTGCAGCAACTCAGAGCAATTCTGGGTATAGCCATGGAGACTCTTGATATCACAGTAGAAGACTTTGTGGTAGTGGTTAGTATCTGCCGCAATTCTGCCTTCATAGCTAGCTTTAGAGGTTTTGATGAGGGATCGGAACTTTTTGTTGAGGCTAATAAGGGAATTTTTTCAGTCTTGGGACTTCACCTTTTTCTGCAACAGTTTCTTCCTTCTGTTGTAGAGTTTGTTAATGGCAGGGGAGCACCAAATTGGCTTCCTTTTTTTTGGAGGAGAGTGTCTTAGTTCTGTTGGGTATGGCTAGTTCCATGCATTTATGTACGTGTTCATACAGTGCATTGGTGTATGATTCGGCGGTCATGCAGCTATTTTCCATTTGCATGGGTGCCATGAAATTAGCCAGCTCTATTTTCATGACTGGAAACTGAATGAGTGGCCCTTCCAGGATTGGATGCAGGTGTGGGGAACACCTCAAGTAAATCTGCTTGCCTCCTTTCAAAACAGACAGCTGAAGAAATTCTTCTCCAGAACTGCTTGCAAAAAAGGTCTGGAAATAGATGCATTCCCATGGTTGGGAAAGTTCCTTTATGCATTTCTAAAATATTCTGAGGATTTAGAAGGACTCTCCAAATATAATTGCGATGACTCCCTTTTGACCCAGGCAAACATTGGTTCTCTCTTCTTATGAAATTCACTAAATGCCAAGCTTCAAACTGAACCTACTCACTCAAGATGGGAAATGTTGTACACTAGGATCTCACACCACTTCAAACAACTGGCCAGATGATTCAATTTTAATTCTTTTTGGGAACCTGTTTTCAGAGGGTGTGTAGCAAGTAGTAAAGGAGGCAAGAAAACCTGCTACTATAAAATCTTGGCAACTGGAAAAGATTTTCTAGTTGGTCCCCAGGCAATAACTGGAGCCCCAAGGGATTTTATACCACTAGTGTTCAAATATTTGTGCAAGTTACTAGCCTCTGGCGTCTTGTACTCTTCTGTCAAGGTACATCTTGCAGTCATTTCAGCACGTCTGCCTGTGGATCCTCCACTTTCTAAAACAGTTTCTGAAAGGACTGATGACCTTGCAAACAGGTTGTTCCTTCTAGAATTTTAACTTAGTGCTTGAAAAGTAAGCTGCGTCTCAATTTGAACCTGCACATCGACCAGACATGAGGTTTATTATGTGGAAAACTTCTCATTGCTTTGACATCTGCAAATGGATTACAAGTAAATTGCAAGCTTGTTTTCCATAGGCATAGGATATCAATAAGAACAAATCCTTCATTCATGCCCAAGGTTTTTAGGGTTCACTTTGAATCACTCTTCGCGTTCCATCCAGACCCTCAGAACCAGGAAGAAAGGATCCTACATACTCTGGATGTTCTTAGGCAGTTCAGGTGTTATCTTGACAGAACCAAGTCCTTTAGAAACGCTGATCAGCTGTTTAGTTTTTATGTTGGGAGAAGTAAAGGGATGATGTCAGACATTACAAGGCATGTTTACAGCTCATGTTGCTGTTTCAAAGAATTTGACCAGATTCATTAGACAGGTTCCATCTTTGATAAAGCCAAATTTCTGTGGGTCTAGCTTGATGAGATTTTTTAATTTTCTAGTTGCTTAGATCAGTTGTGTGTTCCATGGGTTTGCAAATGAGACTTGTCAGACTGGGTATATAATTCCCAGTGTCAGTGGTGGGGCCACTGTTGTGGAGTGACTTTACCACTTCTATGCTCAACACCTTGTGGGCAAAATCATTATCTAAACTTAGGTTAAATAGCTTTGAATGTCTGTGCCAGGGCTTTAGTAGCCAATTTATTAAGTAGGTATTTTATTAACTCCCATGGAGGAAGTAGGCTTAGTCTTAGAGAGCACCTTCAGTATATCTTCTGTAGTGACGATGGGAGTGGTCTAAGATCATTAGCACTAAATGGTCTTGGGAATGTTGTCTTCGTATTAAAGTTTGCACTCTGTTAGTACGTCAGCAGTGTATGCAGGGTAAGAGCATGGGGTTCAGAGCAATGTTGGGTGTTCTTTCTTAGATGTTCTTTGTAACCAAAGTTGTAGTACTTGGTCTTGGGACTTCCTGCCATACAGAAGCCCACAGATGGCCTGAATACTCGAGGCTTTCACCATCCCACAGTTGGCAGATACCTTTGCTGGCTGTAAGTACATCAATGCTACAAAGGGTCGATGGCCAACACCATCATTGTATTTCTTGTGTCAGTCTGATGCGCAAGACCTTAATATGTGAGTATCATTAGTCCTTCGGTCAGCCTACAACCAGAGGATTCAGCTAACTACCCCGCTGAGAAATCTGTTTGATCTCTAATAGTGTTTAATATTTAAAAAAGGTCAGTAATTGTCTCTCTTATGGAAAACAGATCCCACACAAAGGTTTACATAAATAATCTTCTGTTTAGGGCCTGAGCACAACATTCCTAATTACTTCTTTTGTGCTAGGGCTGCATCCCTCAGTCAGGACCTACTCTTGTAGTGTTTGGCCTTCTCACATGATGGCATCTGTCAGTTCCCAGGCAGTTGGGCGGCACAGTGGTGCAGTGGTTAACATTGTCACCTCACAGCAAGAGGTTCTCCGGTTCGATTCTCGGCTGGGGTGCCTTCTGTGTGGAGTTTGCATGTTCTTCCTGTGTTCGCGTGGGTTTCCTCCGGGTACTCTGGTTTCCTCCCACATTCCAAAGACATGCATGTGGAGCATTTCTCCCCGGGCCTCCGCTGAAAACAGGCTCTGTGGAACCTAGTCGGACATTCCCGGTCAACAAATGTTAAATAAATAAATAAATAAATAAAATTGTCATGAATACAGGAGCAGCCCCCTGGTCCAACTCCTTTTATGCCCAAGTCCTGTGGAGGCTGCCAAGACTGTGGCCCATTCCAGGTCCTCACAGGCCAATGCCAGGCTGACATTAAGTCCAAAGCCACTCTGCAAGCTACAGCTTTTGGCATAAGAGTTCTGCTGACCGAGGGTTAGGGCAGCATTCTTTTAGGTATTGTTTGGGAGAAAATCAACAGGAATTGGGCTGAGGTCGCTGCAGCCAGTCTACCCCTCCCACACTCAAGACATCCAAACCAAAGAGGCATGGTGGTTTGCCCTAGTTGATGTACAAATCCTGTGCCACTTCTGCCTATGTCTCTCTACAGGACATCACAGGCTGGTGTAGTACTTAATGGATTTCATAAAGTCTAGGTCATACAACTTGGAAACGTTACCTGTGCAAGGAATCTCCTCTTGGAAAGGAAACAGACACACCACCCCAAGGGGGAGCCTCTGATTCCTCAAGAGCCAGAAGATAAGGACACACTTACTTATGTGGAGTGAGACATCCAGTAATCAAATAGCCTGAATCCTCACCACTGACACTGGAGAAGGATGTTCACTTGGAGCAAAAATGGATGCACCCAGTACTTCCAGATGCAGCTCTGCATCAAGCACAATGTCTCTTAAGAACACATAGGGAACACACTCAGTCCGGGGTCCAGATTGCTCTATCTGTCTCCCTCCAGGTCCCCAATATGACTCCCCACTGCTACTGCTATAGGGTTGAGACCTCAGCCGAATGTCCAAGCCAAGTCATCCAGCAGCCTCTCTGTCAAATCAGTGCTTCGTGTCCCTGCTCTAAGTGGCTGAGACACACGCACTTTGAGATTTGATTTACACACACCCCCTACCTAGGAAAGGCTGGCACAGATTTACTAGCTATGCCCCCTTCTGCCCAGATTATAAGGTAGTTACACTGCCACCAGACACCCCAAAGCCAACTACTCTAAGCCTCTTGCAAGGGTACCCAATTATACGGAGTGAAATTAATATTAATACAGGTAATATTTTGACCAACAGCAAGGCTTTCGGGAGAGGCCAGAGCTGTCACCAAATAGAAGTATTCTGAGATTAAAATATTCTCTGAAAGACCATTCACAATGAAAAGATTAAATTGTTTAAAAATAAATAATAAAAGAACATGAAAATAGTAAATATCTTTTTTTTTTACAATAAACACCAGAGTTTTGACCACAGAAAATATTTAAAAAAATAACACAGGTGAACAGGTTCACACAGTTACAGAAAAACAATACTTAACTAATCTCACTATATTTTCCTGACTGATCTAAATAATTATTTCCTGGTTACTTACTAGAGCAAGGCAAGATGAAGTAGGTAAGAGAGCTTTATTTGTCCAATTACAAAAACAGACTGATCTGATACTTCAGTCTCACACAGTATTAAACATTATTTTTAGTGATGGATTACAGAATGACATCACATGGATCTGGTAATCTGACTTCTGGTTCCCATGCTTCCTCCCTTGGCTAGAAGCTGTCAGGATTTATCACATGTTCAATAATATACACACAGAGTGCATTTGCTAATTATCTGCTGCAGCTCCTGGGGGGTCACAAAACAATTTCAAACCTCCACCCTTCCAGAGTAGCTATTAGTTCTCCTCAATGACAATTCATGAAGCTTCCTAGTATAGACTTTGTTTCTGGCTGCCTTGAGAACTGTGAGATACAATCTATGGCCTAAACCAGATAATTTAATTTCAAACTATTTTCAAAGTTTGAGATTAACCTCTACTCTTCCACTATCCACTGTTAAAGCATATACATTTACAATAATGCATGTACATTTCTTTTTCTGTCCAGCAGGGCACACTCTTGGTACATTTTTAACACAATCAGCTTTAGAAATACATTTTTTCAACACAAGCATCTGTACAAACAAGTTTGATATATGAATGTCATATAATTCTTTACAAAATTCCAGTTAGCTGTGCTGGTATATGTTACACATCCACTGCCCTACTTCCTCTGGCATAGCTGGCAATACTTACATCATCATATGGAGCATCTTCTCTCACAGCAGTTTTTGGATATTAGCTTAAAAGACACCTTGTCCTCCACTTCACATAGGTGTGCACTAGGCTAATGACTACAAGGGCCTTTTAAGCTCAGTCATACACCCAAAGTTCTGACAAGTTCTGGTACCCTTGGTAAGTGTAAGCAGAGGCTTGGGAGGTGAAATGTTTACAAGCATGGGCTTGGGATATGGACCATTTACAGGCTGTGTCCATTAGAGACATGGGTGCCAAACCAGGGATGAAATTTCCTGTTCCTCATTGAATTGTCCAAGCTACACTTGATTTGGGCTAGTAAGGAACTCTGCTTCACATGAATGGGGAGCCTGTTCTGGAGAAGGGGTAGTCTCTGGGATGCATACCTGCCTCTCCAGAAGGTCCTATTTATATCACAGCAAGGTTTTGGTCTTTAGAACAGGTAATTCTGGTGCTTTTTGATTTGCTGATATGCAGGAGATCTGTCAGAGTGGGGTCTGATAATGCCCTGTATGTCAGGCATAGATCTCTCCTCAAAGCCTGTAGGAGACAAAATACAGTAATAGGCTTTGAGGCAGTCTGCATATGACATGTTACTTGTACCCTGCATTGTGTTAGTGAGGAACCTGTGTGGACATTCCAGTTGTTGGATGTGCCTGGTTAGGTACATACTAAAGGGTGCACTGTACCCAATAGGTCTGATGAATGCCAAATACAGTGGAACAATGACCTCCTTGGACCTAGATGCCATACCTTTGTTTATAAATTACGCAACATGGAATGATTTCCTCACTGCTGTAGATAGATGATGGTCAAAGGCTAGATTACTGTCTGTGTGTTCCCCCAGGTCCCTGACTACTGAATCGACTCTTAGGAGTGTGCTGCCAGCATAATAGTTGCCAGGGGCGGATGACTTCTCAAAGGATACTATTATGCATTTATTGGTATTTAATTTTAGTCCATAGCTCTGACACCAGTTATTTGTCTGTGTTATCCCTTCCTGGAAAATATTTGTCAGTGGGGATCCTGACTGCTCCTTATTTGTCATCTGCAAATGATGTCAGCCAGAGGCCATTCACATTGGCCTTGTCTTCAAAGAAGTAAATGCCAAAAAAGTAATGGCCCAAGAAACTCTCTCTGTGGGACACCACTTGTGACTGGCCTCTTTGTAGAAGTGGACTCTGCAGTTCTAACTTCCTGTGTCCTGTTTGTGAGCTAGCTGACTATCCACCAGGTGACTTAAGCATTTATACTGAACCTCTTGAGTTTGTCAATGTTCCCCAAGTGAGGTATTGTGTCAAATGTCTGGCCAGGTCAAGGTAGCCAGTGTGAACGATTTTGCTCTCATCCATTGCTTTGCTGATGATCTTGAAGAAGTCAGCCAGGTTGAGTGGGCATGCCCTGACCTTGACAAACCAAAGTGGGTTGCATCCAGTGGCTGGAGGTTTCCTATGTCATTATTGATAATTTCCATGGCTTTTCATATTAGACTAGTGAGACTCATGGGTCTGTAGTTGGCACACCTTTGTGCAGAATGAAGACTGTTCCTGTTCTCCACTAAGCTTGTTTGGTAGCTACAGTTAAGTAGCAGTTTCACAGGGCCTGATACGTCATGTTTCATACAGTTCAGAAGGAATTCTGGGATATTGTGTAGAGGCCCAATGGCCTTAGAGAAGATTAAGGACCTGTTCCCTAGTGCTAGTAGGCAGTAGGTTTGTTACATTTTCTGGCTCAGTGTTGGTGAGTTCTGTACATAATTGTATTGCCTTTGAAGTTGTGGACATAGATAAACAATGCCTTGTGGTTATCCTTGGCCTAGGAGGACAAATTTACCATAAATTTGGATTTAGACTTTATTTGTCCTCTGAGTTGTTTTAGTGAATTTTTTTATCCTGCTGGGTGCGGCACCTCCTAATTTTTGCCATGATTTTCTTCCTTCTGTCATGTGTGCAACTAGGTATTGGTGAAATTTCAAGGGTGCTTTTATAGGAGAAATGTTAACGCAAGGTGTCTGTGCAGGGCACTGCCAAACACTTGAGGGGAAACTAATAAGTAGACCTTGATGATTTATGGATGAAATATTTAGGAAGATATTCTGAACTTGGATTAGAGAGCATCAAAACAGTATTTACTGAAAGGAAAGAATTAGTTTGTCAAGAATGATGAAGGGGGGGGGGTCCTCCTGAATGGCTACTGCCTGGTTACTAGAAAAGGGGATCTTCCTGAATGGCTACTGCCTGGTTACTAGAAAAGGGGATCCTCCTGAATGGCTACTGCCTGGTTACTAGAAAAGGGGATCCTCCTGAATGGCTACTGCCTGGTTACTAGAAAAGGGGATCCTCCTGAATGGCTACTGCCTGGTTACTAGAAAAGGGATCCTCCTGAATGGCTACTGCCTGGTTACTAGAAAAGGGGATCCTCCTGAATGGCTACTGCCTGGTTACTAGAAAAGGGGATCCTCCTGAATGGCTACTGCCTGGTTACTAGAAAAGGGGATCCTCCTGAATGGCTACTGCCTGGTTACTAGAAAAGGGGATCCTCCTGAATGGCTACTGCCTGGTTACTACTAGTGCTGATCTCAACACACCTTTATGTTGCTGGGATACAATGCTGCTTTGCTGCTTCTGTCACCTGAAGCATAACCATAGCACTGATCACAAGATGAGAAGCACCCCACAGGCTTTTTGGTGATCAACAGTCTTGTCTCAGATGATGCAAGGAAGGGTCTATTGGCTCGTAGCCTTTTCCTGGTAGATGCCTTGAACAGCAACCAGACAAAAGGCCCAGGGAACATGATTCCTCTAAGGAATCCCTTGCTTCCTCTTCCCAAATTCCTTCTCCTTTAGACTACGGGTCAGAGGAAGAGGAATCTATTAATCCTGATACTCCCTTTGAAGAAGTTTCCTTTGGGGACACATTCTCTAGGATGTTGGATTTTTTTTTTTTTTTTTAAGTGGGATTGTGCTCAGGTCTCTGACATTCGTAAGAGGTATTATGACTTACTGCAGATGGAATATCTGAAATCGTCTGCTATTCCTCCTGTTTTGGATGCTTTTTTCAGTGCCGCTAAAGCTCCTGATTCTCTGCCCCCTGCTCCCAAGCAGTCTGATAGGTTTTATAGGGTGGCTGAGGATTGTAACTTTTTGTACAAATGTCCTGCTGCTGACCCCTCAGTGGTGTCTGTAGCCTCTGACAAGCCCTCTCAGTTGGTTCCTTCATCCAAGATACTGCCTAATTACAGCAGAACTATAGGAAGGCTAGGTAATAAGGTTTACACCTCTGCTACCCTGACTTTTAGGGCTATTAACTATTAGATCTATGTTTCCAGGTATGTGTTGGCTCTTCTTTCTCAGACTTATCAGCTTATTTCTTGTCTTCCAGACTCTGATCATAAATAGTCTGCTATTTCCTTGCTAGGGACTTCCTGTCAAGTAGTTTGCCATTCTATTAAATGTAGTTATGATGCAGCAGATGCCTCTTCTAGGGCTGCTGCTTTTGGTTCAGTACTGAGGAGGTATTCTTGGCTTAGGCTTCAACCTTTACCTGATGATTTCAAGGCTAAGTTGATGGATGCGTCTGTTGATAAACATTTGTTTGGGGAAGCAGCTGCCGGTTTAAGTCCCTACAGGGTAAGGGGAAGGCCCTAAAGGTACTCAAATATGTGTTTCTCTTTCCTGTGCCTAAAGTTTAGGGAAATTACTCCAATAAGCCAGCCTGTGTTTGCATACAATCTCGCCCTCCTACTTAAGGCAAAAAGAGTGGCAAATGGGCACCTTCTGCTAAGGCTGTTTAGGGACTCAAATCTTCCTTTCCTGATAAGCCAGATGCTGTATGACTGTCTCTTCCCAGTTGTCAGATACTTCTTTACTGTATATAAAATTGTATAACAGCATCAATTGTCAAAATGCTCTGTGTACCCTACACACTGCCTATTTAAAAGAATTTGTTAACATACTCTCCCAAGATGTATGAGAAACTATTGTAAATAATTGATTTTAAGGTGCTCTCTGAACTTGTGTTACATACTGTTATGTTTACTATTAACTTGTGTTTTATGCATTGTTTTTCACCTTTTTTTTCTCAATTGAGAACTCTAGATTTGTTTATTATTGTAATGATTTGTTATATTACTATTATGTGTTCAGTGTACTATGTGTGGAGTGTTTCTCCCTGGGCCTCTGATGAAAAGGGCACTATGTGTTACACAGACATGCATCTGGAGCCTTTCTCCCTGGGCCTCTGCTGAAAATTGGCTTTGTTCCAAGTTGGACTTTCCCGGTGAACAAAATGTTAAATATTTTTATTTATTTATTTATTTGCAGTTGGTTTACCAGGATAGTCCATTGGGCCAAGATGAACCCATTTTCAATGGAGTCCTGGGGAGAAAAGCTCCAGTAAGAAGGTTACAATAGGTTTTACATTAGATTACAATGTTTACAAGTGAACAAATTAGAGCAAGACATTTCATGTAGTATGGCTTGAGAAACCAGGTTGCAAGTAGGTTTTAGGTTATATTACAATATTTTCAAGTGATGCAGTTTAAAGCATAATGTTTCAAGTAGTACAGACAGGTGATGAAAGTTTCAGAAGATATAATACTGGTAATGAAAACATTTCTATATAAGTACTGAGAGGTCCTAAATCTTGACTAAGCTTGAAAGTGTGGCACATAATACAATTCATAAAAAGTTTGGTTAGAACAAGTAGAGAGAGTATGAGTTAGGAGAGGCAGTAGAGGAAGTTAGCAGAAGGGAGGGAAAAAAAGAGTTTGCCAGTTTATATTATGATGGATGAGAACAGGAGCATTCCCACTGGGATATTAGGTGAGAGTGAAGAGATTTTTTGAAAGTGAAGTGGTTAGAGATGATACGAATGGATGGGGGTAGGGAGTTCCAGAGATGTGCTAGGCCATAGGATAGGAGATTTTTACCTGGGGGACGAGTAGGTTTATGCAATTCTATTAGATTTTGGTTGTAAGATCTTAGTACTCTGTTGGGTAGGTGCATTTTAAAGGCAGAGGAAAGGGATGGACAGAGAAGGGGGTTGAAAATGAGTTTATGTGCTAGAGTCAGTTGAGTGTAGATGAGATGATTGGAAAGTTCTAGCCATTTTAGTTTGTGGAGAGAAGAACAGTGGTGGCTAGATGATTTGTGGCTGGTAGCGAATTTGGAGATTTTGTTGTAACATGAGGAAAGTTGTGTTTTAAGGGAAGATTGTAGATTAGTTAAGAGTGGGGCTCCGTAGAGAAGGGAGGGGATAAGAAATGAGATAGAGTGATTTTGGTGGAGGGTGTGAGGTAACGATTTTGTCGATAGAGCATGCCTAATTTTTGATGGGTTTTTGATATTTAGTTGTAGGTGGGAGTTGAATTTAAGCTTACTATCAATTTGGACCCCAAGTAATTTAGTTTCAGGCACCAGTTCAAGAGATGTATTGTTATTACTAGTGATATAGAAAGTGTTTGTATTGATGGAGGTGACTTTAGAGGGAGTGAATACCATTAATTTGGTTTTAGAGGCATTTAGTGCTAGGTGATTTCTTTTCAAACATTGTTCTGTGATTGAGAATGCATCTTGTGTAAGTTTTTGCAGAGTGGGGAGGGATGTGGCAGAACAGATAATAGTTGAATCATCTGCATATTGGATGATATTTCAGAAAGGAATAGAATTGCGGAAGTCATTTATGAATATATTAAAGAGGAGAGGACCTAGTATGGAACCTTGAGGAACTCCAGTTGGGGTAGCAAGGAAAGAAGAGGTGGCTTTTTTTCTATTTTACTGATTGATATCTATTAGATAAGTAACTGGAGAACCAGTTCAGAGAAGAAGATAGGTTAAGCTGAGAGTTTAGTTAGAAGAAGTTTGTGAGAGATAGTGTCAAAGGCCTTAGAAAGGTCAAGTAGGAGGGTAGAGACAATATGACCAGAGTCTTGGGCTTTGTTTACAGTTTCCAGGAAGGAGAGGAGGGCTGTCATAGTGCTATGACCAGGCCTAAAACCATGCTGTGTTGGAGTTAGTAGGTGATTGTCTACGAGATATGGTAGGAGTTGTAGTTTCTAGGAGTTTAGAAATGGGAGATAGGATAGCGATGGGTCGGAAATTAGTTGTATTGTTATTATTACCACCTTTATGTAAGGGTATGATGAAAGCTTTTTTCCAGATTTGGGGTACTATGCTTTCTTGGATAGAGTGGTTTATTAGGATACTAAAGGGGTAGGCAATGGCTTCCGCAACTATGCTAAGAAAGTATGATGGGATGTTGTCAGGGACATTAGATCCTGGCTTAAGTTTTTGAAGGAGTTTTTTTATGGTGGATATGGGTATAGGTTTTAAAGAAAAAGGGGAGGAAGGGGTAGGGAGGGTATTAGAGAGTGATGATAGTGGGGAAGAAGAGAGTGTAGTAGTAGGAGTGCAGGTAGAAGTGTTAGTAGAGGAAGTTGAGGGTGAAATCGAAGGAGTGGTGTTGTCAGAGAATGTTGAGGTTAATTTAGAAATAGAATTTATGAAGAAAGAGTTAAATTGTGTGGCCAAATCTATGTTGGGAGCACTGGGGTCTGGGCTGGGGTTGTCAATTTTGCCCGGATTGATAAGGGTGGCGACTCCTTTCCAGAATTTCTGATGGTTTTTTTTATTGCTGTTTTGGAGTATGGAGAAGTAATTTTGTCAGTCAGTGATAATAAGCTTTTTGACTTTATTTCTAAGTGTTTTATATTCGTTATGAATGAGGGGAGACTTATTTTTGTGGCAGAGTGCCCAGACTTTGTTTCTGCATTGCATGGTGACTAGAGTACTTTTGGATAGCCAAGGGGCAGTTTTGATTTTTATTCGCTTAGTTCGTAGAGGAGCATGGTAGTCCAGAAGGTTTAAGAAGGTTGAGTTGAAGTGGGCAACAGCATTATATAAAGGTAGAGTTTTTAGAATGTTCCAACTAATAGCTTTTAAGGAGTTTGAGAAGGTTATAGGGTTGAAGTTTTTTTGGTTGCGAGTAGTAATATAATTATGTGTTTGGTGTATAGGTAAAGGGAGTCGGTGTGTGAATGTGGGTAGGTGATCGCTAAGAGGGTCTGGAAGTGTACCATTATCAGAGAAATAATGAGGGTGGGAGACTAAAATCCAGTCTAAAATGCTGCCACTGGATAGGTTTTTTGAGGGGTGGGTTGTGGAGTTGATTAGCTGTGAGAAGATATAAAGGTTGATGTTAAGAGGGTTTGTGGGAGATTGAATGGAAGACCAATTGATATTCATGTCTCCCAGGATTATTATTTCATTAGTAATGTTAGTGGATAGCCAGAACAGGATGTCTTCGAGTGTAGTAATATTATCACCGGGGGTGATATTTTATAAAATAAAAAAGTGTTCAGTGTACTGTTTGTGGAGCGTTTCTCCCCAGGCCTCTGCTGAAAAGGGCACTAACTCAGTCAGACTATCCTGGTCAAAAAAATGTCAAATAAATAATAAATGTTTTGGAGAAGCTGACTCTCAGGCTCCCTTTGAGCCTGCTGCTTCAGCTTCCCCACAATATTGCTCTTGAAAGAATGTTCTCTTGTTGGCTCTTACTTCTGCCAGACAAGTGTCTGAGCTTCAAGACACATTCCTCTTTCTCTTCCTGTTTCGCTTCAGATTACTTAGGATTCTTGAGTTCCGCCATCATTCATCAGGGTATTTCATGGTGTGGAAATCCCGTCCCCCTTTTATGGACATCTTTTAGCTTTTTTCAGGAAGAATGTCAGTTGTCAAGTTGTTCACGTTTGTCAGGAAATTACCTAATGAAGTTTTCTTCTGTCAATTAACATATCTGCGTAGCATCTACCTAAACTGTCTACATATATTAGTCTCTCTGCAGTTAGTGCTTATGCTATTAAATGCATCTTTGTTGTACTATGCCATGATGTTACTCTGAGTTGTGTATTACATATTTTTTTATTTTAGGCATTGCTATATTCCTTGTATATAACTTAATGCTGACATTCTCAAACATATTGCTACTGTATTCTCAAACTACTATACTTTTGCCTTGAATATATTTGTATTGTATATTTCTCTCTGTTTTTGTACTAAGTATCTTACAACTTGAATTGTTAGTTTTTTCTTATTTTTAATTACTCTCCTGGAGCTTTTTTCCTTGGGTCTCCGCTGAGAAAGGGCTCTCTGGGCCCAGACAGACTAACCTGGTTAACAAATGTAAAAAATAAATAAAATAAACAAATGTCCTTTTTTCCCCCAGAGGTTCTTCAAGACCTTTTGACTCAGGGTACTATTCAAGAGGTTCATGTGTCCCAAAGGGGAGTGGGGGTTTACTCAATGTTTCTAGTGCCCAGAAAATAGGGTACTTGGAGACCAATTCTAGACCTCTCTCATCTTAAAACTTTTCTGAAGTTGCCCACCTTTCAGATGTTGTCCCTTTCTACTATGTTTTCTCTTTTACTCCCTGGTCTATGCCTCAGGTGAAGAAGGCTTATCCCGTTGTAGTGTGATGGTCCATACCTCAGGTGAAGTAGGCTTATCCCGTTGTAGTGTGATGGTCCATGCCTCAGGCCTATATAGTGTCTCTGGATTTTAAGGATGCTTATCTTCATATTCCTATCCACACCCCTTCTCAGGAAGTTTTTGCATTTCTCTGTTGCTTCCTGGCATTTTCAGTTCTCTGCTTTGCCCTTTGGCCTTTTTGCTGACCCAAAGGTATTCACCAAATGCCTCAATCCTGTGGTTGCTCTTTGATAGCTTCAAGGGATCCAAATATTTCCTTGCCTGAATGACCTGCTGATTCAGGCATCTTCTCCAGAGATCCGTTCGCAAGGTCTTCATTTTGCCATGTCCCTTCTTCAGAGTTTGGGATTCGCATTATATTTCAAAAAGCCTCCTAAAGATGATGTATTTCTGGGTTGCAGGACTCGGATGGTGCCTGTGCTGGCACCCCTGCCACCTCCAAAGCCCTTGATTCTCTTTAGTGTCTTTCAAATGCTTCTACCTCTGGACTCCATTACAGCCACGGAATTCTGAAAGCTCGGGGTATCATGGCATCCACCATTCCTGTGCTCCCTCTGGCCAACCTCCACATGAGAAAGTTTCAGTGGTTTCCGAAGTCAGTTTGTCTTCAACATGCACATCCTCTAGACTTTGTAGTTCCTCTTCTTCATTGTCTCAAGAAGGAACTTCACTGGTGGATCCAGAAGTTGTCTCTAAATCCAGGGGTCCCTTTTCATCCCCCTCTTCCTTCTCAGGAACTGTTCACAGATGCTTCAGATGTGGGATGGGGAGCAGCTTTTGGCTCCCTAAAGGTACAGGGGTTGTGCTCACCACTTCAGCAGAAGGAGCACATCCGTGTCAAAGAGATGAGGGGGATTGGGAGGGTGGCCTAATGGTTAAGATGTTTGCCTTACAAACACAAGGTGCAGGGTTCGAGTCTCACAAGGGATAATTGGCTAGGCTTAAAATGGCTTGCAAGGGCAGTTAGCCTAGTACTAATCTATGAACCTTTTACTGGCTCTTCAGGCCTTCCATCACCTTTTTTTCTCTAGGGCCTCTCAAGATATTCACAGATAATATCACAGTGATGTGGTATATAAACAAACAAGGAGGAATGAGATCTTATCTTCTTTGTCGGGTTGCACTTGTGGTACGGGATCTTGCTGTCCAGTATCAAGTGACTCTTCAAGCAGTTTACATCCCTTCAGGTTAAAACATTGTGGCAGACACTCTGACACCTGTACAGGCACTTAACTTAATCCCACAAATAAGTGCTTCACAGGGATGTGTTTCAGGGCATTGTCCACCAGTGGGGTACTCCACATGTACATCTATTTGCCCCCTCCAAAGAGAGAACTTCTTTTTTGTGCCAGAGTCTCAGCTCCTCTATTATGGAAGGTGGATGCCCTTTGTTTTTCTTGGAAAGGGATGTTTCTTTATGTATTTTCTTCCTTTCTTATTCTAAAAGTCCTGTTCAAAATTTAACAGGACGCTTCCAACATCTTGGTGACTCCCTTTTGGCCAAGACAGCATTAGTTCCCTCTTCTGCATTTATCCAAGGGCAATCTTCACAAGGTACCTCAAAGGGTGGATATGGGATCTCTCATTCATCCCCACCTGTCCACTGTTCAGCTGACACTGTGGGTAATAGGATTTTGATTCCATATAGACACCTTTTTTTTCTTAGGAGGTGTTGAGGGTCCTGCAGGAGGCTTGGAAACCTACTGCTAGAAAATTTTACTTATCCAAATGGAGAAGATTCTGTATCTGGTATCACTCCTGTAACCTGGACCCACTTACTGTGGATGTTCCTTTGGTTTTCTCATATTTGTGTGAGTTGCTCAATGCTGGTTTGGCCTATTCTTCTATTAAGGCCCACTTATCAGCATTCTCTGCTTGTCTGCCTTTAACTACTCCTTTAGCTTCTAGATTTGAGGCTAAGCAATTTCTTAAAGGCGTCCTTCATATTAGACCTCCCAGGACACCTGTTCCTCCTCCCTGGGATCTTAATTTTGTTCTGGAGAAGATGACTCAGGCTCCCTATGAGCCTGCTGCTTCAGCTTCCTTGGGACATTGCTCTTGGAAGACTGTTCTTTTGTTAGTCCTTACTTCTGCCAGACAAGTGTCTGAGCTTCAGTCCCCTATGGCTTGTCTATTTTTGGTATTTCATAAGGACAGGGTGCTCATGTATACTAATCCTTCTTTTATGCCCCAAATGGTTAATGAGTTGTCACCTAATCTATTAATCTGCCTGCTTTTTTTTCCCTCTCTGCAGTCTGCCAGTGAGAGGATGCTGCATACTTTGGATGTGCATAGACAACTCAGATTTTATTTGGATTAGACTGTCTATTAGGAAATCTGATCAGTTGTTTCCTTTCATCCTACATCCCTAGGATTAGTTGTACCCAAGCAAACTATTCTTGGATCTCAAAAGCTGTTTCTTTTTGTTGTACTTTTCACGGCGAGTGCCTTCCTTCTTCTGTCAAGGCTCATTCAGCTAGAATTGTGGCTTCTTCTGGGCGTTTTTCAAGGGGTTAGATACTAATTCTATTATTGAAGCAGCTGCCTGGACTTCTATGCATACCTTTACAAAGCACTACAAGTTGGATGGTATCTCTAGAGCAAGGAGTGGTTTTGCTACAGCTATCCTTCATGGCTTCCTAGAGGGCTCTACTGGTCCTTCCTCCTCCCAAGTTTCTCCTTGAGCTTTGGCACTCTCCCAAGCATAAAGAATACTGCAACAGTGATAAGAAAGGACATAGTACAGTTGTGTAAAAATCTTACCATAACAGTAGATGTCCTTTCCTTCAGTTTTGCAGTATTCACCCCCCCCCCCCACTTGTCTTTTTTCCTTCCTGGCTGTACTGGTTAACTCTTGGTGTTCCTTAAAATGGTGCTCCTACTGGGGCAATCAGTTTTGAGGATGGTACATCTGGACATCACCTTTATTCCCTATGTTATGCGAGGAGCATACGTGTGATGTTTGGCATACCTTAAAGCAACAGTAGGCTTTGGTATACTGGCCGGACATTGGGGTACCTATGGCAGGGAATCCCAAGCATAAAGAATACTGCAGCAGTGAAGGAAAGGACATCTACTGTTATGGTAAGATTTTACACAACTGTACTTTCTGAAAAAAACTTCACTCCCTTCCTAAGAATACCCCCTTCTGCAAAATAAAAGAAAAATCCGATTCCATCCCCCATAGAAGCCCTCTTACAGCAAGGTTCCCTTCAGCCATCCGCACCAGAAGACCCAGGCACTGGATTTTATCTCTTTCCTTCTGTTAGTCCTGAGAAAGGAAGGATAGAACCTGGAAACCCATATTGGATCTTTCAAGCCTTAACTTCATGTGTTACCCAAACTCGAAATGTTAACCCTACAGGAGGTTTCTGATACTCGTTTTGTCAGGAGCCTGGATGCTGACACTAGCTGGAGGATGCCTATCTTCATACTCCTGTTCTCCAGGAATGCAGTAAGTTCTTGCAGTTCATTGCAGGGAGATCCCACTTCCAATTTTGTGCCTTAGCATTTAACTTATGTACTGCATCCAGGGTATTTTCCAAATGTCTTGCACCAATAATTGCATTTTGATTTCAGAAGCTTTTCTGTCGAACTTATGCTGATTATGCAAACAGTCATCGATTTTTTTTTTGGGGGGGGGGGGGGTAGGCCTAATCCTGAATGTCCAACATTCATAATTGACACCTAATACCTGGGTTACCTTCAAGGGAGCAATTTAGACTCTGTTCATCACAAGGCTTTTTTCCC
This sequence comes from Protopterus annectens, assembly GCF_019279795.1. Taxonomy (NCBI): domain Eukaryota; kingdom Metazoa; phylum Chordata; order Ceratodontiformes; family Protopteridae; genus Protopterus; species Protopterus annectens. The sequence goes on along the minus strand of NC_056733.1, from coordinate 964,080,750 downwards.
CAAGGAACAAGATCATTTTCTATTCAGAATACCTCATACACCAGCACAGTCATCTGACTATAATGGCAAGAGAGCTTCTGAGGTTGCTGGGATGCATGGCATCATATATCCTGATGGCGCCCATGACAAAGTTGTACATGGAAAATAACATAGTGGTTCATAAAAAGCTTCTGGTCCTAAAACCAGCAATCCTTGGAAATGCACATCACTCCTTCCATGCCTGGAAAGGAAGAGGTTTTGGTGGGAGGGCAGCATCAAGGAAAACCTAGGGGTCCCTATCCAAGTCCCAGAGGCAAACCAAACTCTAACCTCAGACAGCCGGTGGGAGTACAGCATCAAGGAAAACCTAGGGGTCCCTATCCAAGTCCCAGAGGCAAACCAAACTCTAACCTCAGACAGCTGGTGGGAGGATAGATTCAAGGAAAACCTCTAGGGGTCCCTATCCAAGTCCCAGAGGCAAACCAAACTCTAACCTCAGACAGCTGGTGGGAGGATAGATTCAAGGAAAACCTCTAGGGGTCCCTATCCAAGTCCCAGAGGCAAACCAAACTCTAACCTCAGACAGCCGGTGGGAGGATAGATTCAAGGAAAACCTCTAGGGGTCCCTATCCAAGTCCCAGAGGCAAACCAAACTCTAACCTCAGACAGCCCTGACCTGGTTTGGCAGATGCATCTAGGCAACTTCAAAGTTCAAGGGACATGGGACAGGTGCCTGGCAGCCCAGCACCTCATTGTAAATGAAATGATAGCAGTAATTATGACATTGGAAGCATTCAAGTTGATACCAGTGACAATAAAAATACTGGCATACAATACAACTGTGATGTGTTACATCAAGGGGGACACTCAGCACTCATTCCTATCATCACCTCTGCAGAATAGCAATGGATCTAAGGCAGATGGCTCAGAAACAAGGTCATGACACCTGTTGCCTTATATATCTGAGGTCAGGATAACTTGCTAGATCCTAGTACATGGATGCTAAAAAGTATTTGTAGATTTGACACACAGATGGGGTGTGATAGAGAGAGATTATGTTTTGGTTCCTTAATAAATAGGCAGATCAGAAAGTTCTGAGGGGTTGGAGAACAGATGTTTTTTTTCACCTGGGCAAACTTCTTTCTTTATGCCTTCTCACTATTACCCTCATCCCCAAGATATTGAAGAAGGTGAGGGCAAACAGGCTAAGGATACTAATTACTCCTTACTCACCCAGACACCACTGGTTCTCCTTCCTTCCTTACCATTGTTGAAAGAAGATTCAAAACACACCCCTTATTATGGACCCCCTAACTCAAAACCAGGGGGTTGTCATCCAGTCCAACCTGAGGACAATCTGACATCTTAGAAGACTGGTTATTAATTTCATCCAGGCAATCTTTTTCAGTGGTTGTACTAGCAATTTTGAAGGAGGTTAGTAAACATGCCTCTCAACTGTACATATTTTTGCAGAATGCCCAGATTTTTGTGTCATATTGTTGTTCTATTCCTTAGAAAATTGTGGTTTTCTGGCAAACCATTGGCAAATTATTGAGGGTTGAAGTCAGAAAACAATGACAGAAATTTGGGTTTTAGACTTCATACCCTTCAGAAAATTCATGCAAATGCAAAACCTGTTATTTTATCAACTTTCTAAGTTTGTAAGCATGATATTTAAAAAGCATCCCTATTTTGGGGCCTTTGTCCCCCACCCCATCATTTATGGTTTTGTCCAGATTTTTTGCTCTAGGAAGTTGAGAGATATGTTAGTAAACAAATTACCAAACAATCCTATTCATCAAAATGCAAAAGGTTTTCTATCTGGTGTAAGACAAAAAGTAATGCTACCCACTAAAGCAAGGTTAGTAAAGAAGGCTTATCCTGCTGAAGTGTGATGGTCCATGCCTGAGGTGAAGAAGGCTTATCCTGCTGAAGTGTGATGGTCCATACCTGAGGTGAAGAAGGCTTATCCTGCTGAAGTGTGATGGTCCATGCCTCAGGTGAAGTAAGCTTATCCAGTTGAAGTGTGTTGGTCCATGCCTCAGGTGAAGTAGGCTTATCCCGTTGAAGTGTGATGGTCCATGCCTCAGGTGAAGAAGGCTTATCCTGCTGAAGTGTGATTGTCCATGCCTCAGCTGTAGCTGCCTGCCTACTTGGTCCCTTTCTGCATTCCCTCATCTTCCTCATCCTCACATGAAGCAGTTTTTAAAAGGAATACTACATTTGTGATCCTCCAAGCGAGAACCTTCACCCACCTGGGACTTAAATTGCATACTAATTATGTACTTGATAAACTACCGTTTCCACTTTTTGAACCAACAGCCACTGCCATCTTAAACTGTTTACTTGGAAAGCTGACCTGCTATTGGAGTTCGGCTCAGCCAGGCATATAACTGAGCGTCAAGCCCAAATGTGTAAGGAATCCTTCCTTATCTTCCAGAGGGACAGAGTAACCTTGGGAACTAACACCTCCTTTAAAGTGATGTCCAAAATCTCCTTGAACCAGTCTATAAACATTGCTGTGTTTTTTCCAGGTCTCTGGAATAAGGGAAGGGGAAGAGAGAGAGTTCTATACTCACTGAGTGTACACAGACAGCTAAGATTCTGTCTCCACAGGAGTACATTTCCAAACAGATCTAATCAGCATTTGGCAGCTTTTGCAGAAGATGAGGAGAGAGCTTGAGGGAACTTGACCATCTCAAAAAGGATAGCTAGCTGTATTACCTTTGTTACACATGCCACAGGAGTCAGGGCTAATTCCACAAGGGTAAATGCTGCCACTATAGCATTTTTGAAAGGGATACCAAGTCTGTCTGTCTTGTAAGCAGCTACTTTGGATTTCTGTGCTCACCACCAAACATCACTACCACCTTGGTGCTATCTCCAGGGCCAGAACAGGGTTTGCCTCTGCTATCCAGCAGAGTCTGGTGTCCCCTAGCACAGAGAGCTTTCCAACCACCCCATTACCATAGCTTTGGGAGTCCTCCCAAGATGAAGTACTGCAACACTGGCTAAACAGAGCATAGTACAGTTGTGTTGGTAGTTTACCATAATTGTAGAGGTTTTAGTGTATCAGTGTTGTAGTACCCTTCCCATTCTACTTATACCTCTGTTCTCCTGCCCCTGGGTGTGGGATGAGTACCCTATCACCTTCCCCCGCCTTCTTCCAACAAAGTGACAGTTCCTGTCAGTAGGGTTAATGGGGCAGGCCATGTTCAACCTAAGGAGCAGTTTGAGTTCAGTACCTTGGACAACAAAAAAAAAACATGAATGTGGCACCAGCCAATGACCCTTTACACCACCATTGTTCTAACATTGGCCTGCAAGGGGCTCCACTGGCTGGGGGATGGTGAAAGCCTCTGATATTTGGGCCAGCCGCAAACTTCTCAACCTGACCTGACTAAAAAGACCAGTTTGGGCACCAAGCCCTTTAGAGCTTTCCTGCCACTGAAAAGGTCACCCCTTTGAGGCTTTCAAGGATTGATTGTTGGCTTGTGCTGTTCCTTTGCTGGGCAGATAAGTTCATTTTGGGGGGGGGGGACTTACATTTTAAAATATTGTCTGTCTTGATAACACTTTCAATTTAGGAAAGTTAATTTAAAGTTAGGAGTTTGTGTTCTAATTAACTGTCAAAAGACTGTATTACTTTTAAATGAGAGTGTTGTTTTTTTCCTGCCAGTTTAAAAGTTTAAATTCATTGAAAAAACATTATTTCTCTTGAGAAACTGTTTTTATTTTATTTTTTGGGCTGGCAAACACAAGCACTTTTTACTGTGCTTTATGTGAAAGACTGACTTTTAAGGACTCCTATGTTTTACCAGCTTGAGTGCTTGTTTTCCCCATGAATGAGGAACCATTTTCACCTTGTCCGTGGCCATGGTCAGTCCTACTTTCAAGCATAAAAAGAAAAAGTTGACTAAACAGCCTTTCCCACCACAACAGCAAGCAATGTGTCTAGCCAAAGGTGGGTGATTCTGCTGTGGCCATTTGTTGTACATCAGACCACTTTATCCCTCTGTTGTAGGATCTACAGCCACTATGGACCAGGGGTTAGCCACTATGGACTAGGGGTTAGCCACATGCTCTGCTGCTGTCGGGATCCTCTCAGTGGGCAAGGGAGAGCCACTCTTGTTGGTCCTGGGGAAAGAACAGGGAAGACTTCCCTGTTTTTGCCCAAATGTTATGCCCATCCCTGGAAAAGCTGCTGCTGCCGCCTTTAATAGCACCGTTAACTCCATAATAACACTGTTAACCCCATAATAACACTGTTAACCCCATAATAACACTGTTAACCCCATAATAGCACTGTTAACCCCATAATAGCACTGTTAGCCCCGTAATAACACTGTTAACCCCATAATAACACCGTTAACCCCATAATAGCACTGTTAGCCCCGTAATAACACTGTTAACTCCCATAATAACACTGTTAACTCCCATAATAGCACTGTTAACCCCATAATAGCACTGTTAGCCCCGTAATAATACTATTAACTCCCATAATAACACTGTTAACTCCCATAATAACACTGTTAACTCCCATAATAACACTTAGCCCCATAATAACACTGTTAGCCCCATAATAGCACCGTTAACACCATAATAGCACTGTTAACCCCATAATAACACTGTTAGCCCCATAATAACACTGTTAGCCCCATAATAGCACTGTTAACACCATAATAGCACTGTTAGCCCCGTAATAACACTGTTAACTTCCATAATAACACTGTTAACCCCATAATAGCACTGTTAACCCCATAATAGCACTGTTAGCCCCATAATAGCACTGTTAACCCCATAATAGCACTGTTAGCCCCGTAATAACACTGTTAACCCCATAATAACACTGTTAACCCCATAATAACACTGTTAACCCCATAATAGCACTGTTAGCCCCGTAATAACACTGTTAATCCCGTAATAGCACTGTTAACTCCCATAATAGCACTGGTAACTCCCATAATAGCACTGTTAACCCCATAATAGCACTGCTAACTCCCATAATAGCACTGTTAACCCCATAATAACACTGTTAACCCCGTAATAGCACTGTTAGCCCCGTAATAACACTGTTAACCCCATAATAGCACTGTTAGCCCCATAATAACACTGTTAGCCCCATAATAGCACTGTTAACACCATAATAGCACTGTTAACCCCATAATAGCACTGTTAGCCCCATAATAACACTGTTAACACCATAATAGCACTATTAACACCATAATAGCACTGTTAACTCCCATAATAGCACTGTTAACCCCATAATAGCACTGTTAGCCCCATAATAGCACTGTTAACACCATAATAGCACTGTTAACCACGTAATAGCACTGTTAACCCCATAATAACACTGTTAATCCCATACTAGCACTGTTAACCCCATAATAGCACTGTTAGCACCATAATAACACTGTTAGCCCCATAATAACACTGTTAGCCCAATACTTCCTGTTAAAAGGAAACAGAAAACTTAATGTGCATCTATTCCTCCTCTAACTTCCTTAGGCAGGAGTAGTTTCCTGGGTCTGGCTCAAGGTTTAAATCAGGCTATAGTTTCTGGTAAAAGAAAGAGGGGTACCTCTTTTCCCAAAAGAAGTTAAGATTCTGAATCTGGACAGAAAAGATAAAGGGTCAGATACAGGGTTTTCTCTTCCGATTTCTGATTTAGACTCCAAGGAGAGCTCAGTTTCTGATTCCTCCTGTGAATTTTGAATTGTCAGGCTCATACGTTAGTTTGTTCTGACTAATTGTGAAAGTATGATGGATGAATTCGGAATGTAATTGGAATTATTTGATTTAATTTTAATAGCTTAATTGATCATGTGTTTTAGATTCCTTATGTATATATACCCGTTTTAATAATGGTGTTTTACTCCTTGAAGGCTTTTCTGCCAAGGAGCTAGAATTACATTTTTTTGGGTATTTTGGTCTGTAGCCTGTTGTTTTTATTTTATGATGACTTTTTTCTGCAGTTTCCTCTTAGGAGGAAAAATCTGCTTCAAACAATTTAGTTTCTACAATTTTACAAGTTACTACTCATTTGCAATCTGTGTATGACTCATTTGATACTTCTGCGGTTATTAGCCACTGCTACTGTTTTGAGGTTTGCATGGCTGTGTTGTCAGAACCCCCAGATGTTGACTGTGTATGATACTGCCCAAATTCAAAATGATGTCACTTCACAACATGTTGCCTCTTCTTCATTCAAGTTTCCTGATAACACTACATTTAAAAGATACTTATTACATTCCTATTCATCCAGACTTAGGCAACCTCTTAAAATTGTGGGTGTCTGAATCACATTATCAGTTCTCTACCTTACCTTTTGGACTATCCAATGGACTGAAGGTGTTCACAAGGTGTCGAGCTCCAGTTACCGCTCATTGTAGGTTATAGGGTATCCACATTTTCCCATACTTAGCTTGCTTATATTTGCAGAGTTTTTTTCAAAGTGTCAGGACTCTGTCACTTGGTGAGAGATCCCTTACACAAGCTGGGATTCCAAGAGAACATTCAAAAGTCTTTTTGACTTCACACTGATTTGTGTTCCTGTGGTGTCAGCTAGACACCATAGTTCAAAGAGCTTTTCTTCCACAGGAAAAAAAATGATCTATATTTTAAGATTTTCCACTCAGACTTCAGACACTGCAAGGGAATACTTCAGGATTTGGGCCCTCATGGCACATATGATTCTCATGATACTCCTGGCAAGACTCCACATGAGAAAGATACAGTGGTATTTTAATTTTCTTTGGTCTCAGCCCCAACATCCATTGCCTTTTCAAATTCCAATGTTGTGGTTTGTCAGAAGAGAAATCACTTGATGTGGAGAACAGATATCCTTAAATCCAGTTCCCTTTCTTCCTTCCTTCCTGTTCCAAGGTACTGTTGCCACAGACACCTTTGACTGGGAAGCAGTTTCTGGGGGGATAAAAGTGCAAGGCATGTGGGGCACCAAGGGCAGATGCAGGCACATAAATATAAAAGAAGTGCTTGCCCTGATCAAGGCACTCGACTCTCTGAATCATGTTTGGTCCTTGGGACCGCTTCATGTTGTTACAGACAGTAACAAGCAAGGGGGACCCAGATTATATACCCTCTTTGGAGACTAATTATGTTCGCTTGGGATATATCCTCACAGCACAGTATCAGTCTACAAGCGTCCTACAATCCATCAAAGGAAAATTATGTGGCAGACAAGCTGAACAGAACAAGGGCAGACCCTCATGAATGGAAACTAGGTCAATGAATCATCCAAGACCTGATCCATCTGTGGGAGTTTCTAACGTAGACCTATTTGCCTTCCCTCTTAACAATCAGCTGACAAGATTCTGCTCCAGGATTCCATCAAGAAGACCTGGAAGACATATGCCTTTTCTTTTCCTTGAATGTTCCTCTGTGCTTTTCTACCTTTTTCACTGATATCCAGGGCACTTCTCAAGATTCAGAAGGAATTCCCCAAGATTATAGTTTGATGAGATAATGACCACATGACCACCATGGCCTTTATAAGCCTAGCAGTGCAACCCAGTCCAAATGCGCCCCCTTGTAACATGTGTATCTAAATTGGAGTGACATGTTAGGGAGTTGCTGAAAGGTTTTGTGAGAGGCACGTTATTTTAGGGAATGTTTACTGTTCGCCTCTGTCTGTAGGAGACATAGTGACCAGCCTGGGGATGAATTAATGATTTACTATCCAATGTTATTTAATGAATGTTTACTGTCAGCCTTTGTCTATGAGAGACATGGGTGCAGCCCCAGGTTGAATTTATGATTTCCTATTCAATGGTCAAGGTTACGTTTGAATAGGTTTAGGGATGGACTCTGCTTCATATGGATGGGGAGCCCATTTGTGAGCATGGGGATCCTTTGAGAGACGTATCTGTCTCTCCATTATGTTCTTTTTATGTTGCAAGCAAAACCCCTGCATCTAGTGTTTCTGGTGCTGTTCATTTTGTGGATGTGCAAAATCTCCATCAGGGCTGGATCAAAGGATGCCTTATATGCTAAGCACACCTAGTCTCTCAACAACCTGAAGGAGAGAGAGTGTAGAGACATGGCTCTAAGATGATCTGTATAGGTCAATGTGTTAATATCCTTTATTCTCTTGGTGAGGAACATATCTGGGCATTCCAGCTGTTGCATCCATCTAGTCAGGAATATGCAGAAGGGGGCATTGTACTCGGTGTTGGGTCTGATAAGGTCTGAGTAGAGCGGTACTATGACTTCTTTGGACCTGGATGCCATACCCTTACGTAGAGGTTGGGCAACAAAGAATTATTTTCTTACTATATTGGTTACTTGCTGAAAGGCCAGATTACTGTTTACATATTTTCCCAGATCTCTAACTACTGGGTCAACTCTTATGGGTGACTTATAGAGTAATCTGCCTGAGTGGATGTTTTCCCAAAAGATTCTATAATGTATTTCTTTGCACTGAGTTTTAATCCGTGGCTTTGGCATCAGTCATTTGCCTTTATAAAACCTTTTTGCAAGATATTGATGTCATGGGGGAGTTTATGGTAGCTCTCAGTTTGCAGTCGTCTGTGAACTTGTTGAGCCAGAGGCCCTTGACATTAACCTTGATGTCCAAAAAAATTAGGTGCAAGACTGAAGTGGGCACAGCACGGAGTCCTGTGGTACACTGATGGTGACCTGCTACTTGGAGGTGGTCTCACCAGTCCTGACTTCCTGGGTCCTATTAGTGAACTAGCTGGCAATCCATCACGTTTTGTAAGGAGTTTTGTTTAGTTCAGTGAGTTTGTCTACAATATCTGTGTAGAATATTCTATCGAATGCCTTAACTGTATTTGGGTAGGCAGTATGCACCATTTTCCCTTCACCCAATGCCAGGTTGAGTGGGCATGATCTTCCCATGACAAACCCAAACTGGGATGGGTCCAGTTGATCATTTCTATAATTCATTCCATGGCTTTGCATATTAGACTAGTTAGCGTGCAGTTTCCTGGGTCAGTTGATGATCCACCCTTGTGAAGGAGGGTAACTGTTGCCATCCTGCATTCTCTTGGTACATAGCCTGTTTTCAGGCTGTAGTTAAAAATGTATTCAACTGGTCCTGATTGGTTATGTTTCAGGCTGTTTAGGAGACGGCCCAGGATATTGTCAGGCCCCATTTAGGCTGTGTTTTTGGTCTTAGCAAGTGCTGTCGTAACTTCCTTCCTGTTAATAGTTGGGGAGGGTATGCTAGTAGGGATTTCCCAGGGGTGGCAGGGGGGGAATGAAGTTAGAGCTGATTTTGTCAGCCAGCATTCATTATGTCACTCTGCTTAAAGTGGTACCATTTGCTACCAGTTCTGTACACTGGTGTGTGTTACCTTTGAGGTTTTGAACATAGCTGTAGAAGACCTTGTAGTTGTCTTTAGCCTGAGAGGCTATCTTGACCTTGTAATTGACCTTGTTGGATTTAATTAGTCCCCTAGTTTCCTGTATAGTTTAATTAGTGAACTCTTGTCATTATAAAAGTTGCTTTTTCTGATTTTGCCCATGACTTTTTCCTTTTGTTATATACCATATTAAGATTGAGAGTCTACCTCCATGGTTTGTTTTTTTAGGGTTATTTTGAACTTTCTTCTGCTGAGTACAGCAGTCTCTCTGCAGCCATTTACATGTTTGTACAGTGTTTCTCTGAACAATTTTGCATAGACTGCTGTGAACTCTTTGTTAGGCAGGGCACTGAATTTTCTCAAACTGTCACTCAATAGGATGTAGTTTGTTTTAGAATAGTTCCTAACTGTAATAGACTTTTCTGTTTTTTCCAAGTTGATTTTTATTTTGAAGGAGACAGCTTCATGATCTGACCTAACCAGTGAGGACATGGCATGGGGGGTGCAGCTATCTTCCATGTTAATGAGAACTAGGTCCAGTATGTTTGAACCTCCAATTAGAGTGCACAGTAACTGATCAAGATCATTTGTGTTAATAAAGTCCAGGAAACATTGTGCCTGCTAGTTGGAGGCAGTATATGCTTCCCAGTCTATAGAGGGGTAATTAAAGTTTCTCTTGAATAGAGTGTTTGGTTTAATGGAGAGTGCCTCCAGTAGGTCTAGATAAGAGCTGTGGGATTCTTGTGACATTGATGGTGACCTATAGTTTGCTAAGATTTGGTAAGAGCCTCTATCTAGGGTAATTTACATGTAGATGATTTTCAGGATATTATCCTGTTAACCAGCCTTGAGGTATATTTGTAGCTAATGTAGATTGAGACACCTCCACCTTTAGTCCCTGTCTGTGTGACCAATTGTCTAAATGCGTGTAAGGCACTGTGGCCTTACACTGCTGGAGTACTTTCTGTAACTTTGGTTATGGAGGGAATGCTTTTTGAACCTTTAAACCAAACTTCACTAACTATACAGACATGGATGTGTTCCACATTTAGGAGAGCCTCGGTGACGTCTGGCATTGAGCAGAGCCACCTTACTGTGATTGAGATCTGGATTTCATGTTTGTTACTTTGAGATGTCCCATAGCTGATCTCTGCCTTAAAAAGGCATTATGAGGGCAGCAGAGGCTTTACCCAGAATTAGGAAGCTTTGGACTGAGAGGTACAGACTGTATTCTTACAAAGTAAGCAGGACTGTTGAGCATCTCATACCGTGCTGACACGTACTGAACCCTCCTGAAATGATGCTAACTATTCAGCCAATTATCTTGTTTTAGTACCTGGGTATGATTCTTGGAGAATAAAAAATGTTGCTGTGGACCAGAACTTTGTATTTGCAGAGCAAGGAAGGAGAGTAATCATAGTGCAGAATCCGGTGTAGGAAAGGGATGCAGGCAATAAACTGTCTCTCTGGAGGTTGTAGGTTACCAGGTAACCTTTAATAAAGTGCAGCAGTATACAAAGAATGAAATTACATATTTGTTTCTTGCAAACATGATGAATTTAGTTAGCCCTTTAAAATCTGATAGTGTTGGTATTTTGTTGTATTGTTAAACATTTTTATTTTAGACTGTATCCTTTCTCTTGCATATTTAAAGACAAGTTGTAAGCATATATGTGACCAAATAACCAAATATATATATATATATAAATAACCCCCTGAGGGTTAAAACTATTTTACACACAGGTTAAGCGCTTTCATCTGCTAACTTCTTCAGATTTGTTTTTTTATTAAAAGTGATTTTTGAAAGTAAGCATTTCCAGTGAGCTATGGTCCTTTTAGCATATATTTGGTATATATATATTTGGTTATATTTTAAAGACAGACATTGGACAAGAAAGTGAAAGGATTTTTGAACCATTTCCTTGTGTCCCACTCACTAGATTTGGTATCTAAATTAGCATAAACTAATTTTGTTTCTGCTGCAATGATTCCTATGGTATGTTTGAATGAACACCGTTCTGATATTTGAGAGACTTTGAAGATGGCTTCACACTGATTAACAGCATAACTTCAGCTTTCCCAGTGTGAAAACCAAAACCGAGAAAAAGGAGTGCCATTGAAAATGTTTTTTTTGGCAAAATTCTTTTACTGGCAAGTAAATACCCTGCCTGGATGCAAGCAAAGAATAAATTTGGAAAGCCAGAAAGAAAATCAACATGAAAAGTTGAAGAGAAAACACTGTCTGGGAAGGATTCTGCAGCTGTTCAGCAAAAAAAACAGTTGAAACTTCAGCTTTGGTTCAAGAGATGGCTTTCAGTAATTTAAAAGAAAAAAATAATCAAATCTACTGAGAGGGGATTAAAATAAACAAAACATTGAATGAATATATCAGTTTAAACAACAAAAGGCTGGAAAAAATGAAAGAAGCTTTAACCAGCTGCTTAGATGAACTGATAAAACTGCAAAAATCAGAGGCTGACCTGAAGATAAAGCTGGCTGAATATGAGGTTTCTCAAGAACTATTTAAAAACAGTGGAGTTAGAAGACAGAACACACAGAGAAAACCTGAGATTTTCTGCTGTACCAAAGAAACTGGAAGGAACATAATATAGTAAGTCTAGAAAGCACAAATAAACATCTGGACCAGTGTTCCACAGCAGAATTTAATTGAAAGAGCACATCTAGTGTATCCTACAAACCTGGTCATGAGAAAACAGCCAAGAACTATATTAGTAAAGATGCAATCATACCAGCAGAAAGAGTTGATCCTGTCAAAATAGTGGCAGAAGGGCAAAGTATTAAAAATTGGAGACAACAGACTGTTTGTAGAAAATGATTATTCACTGTACATCAGGCAGAAGAGAGGCAAATTTATCCTACCAATTTGGGAATGTAAAGATGTAGGTGTGAGATTCAAGCTGCTGTATCCAACTGCCTTCAAAGTGTTTTGTCCTGAAGGATTTGTCTTTTTTTGACACAGAACAGGCTAAGGAGGAAATAAAAATGTTTATCCAACAAAAAGTGAGTCAGTAAGCAGAAGAGACTGTGATTCTCATTCTTCTGATGGCAAGGTTCATAGAGAGACTTTGTCAGTGAAATCTTATCAAATGTTTCAAAGGAAAATGCTTAAAAATCAGAAAAAGCACAGGACTTGACTAGAAGAATCAGCAGTACCTTGGACTTGAATCAGAGTCTGGTGTTAGGGGAAGGAGATGAACAGGAAGAAGACCAGCAACTCTGAAATTGGTGAATAAATGGAAGACTATAAAGAAGTTTATCACATTTGTAAAATATGGTTTTACAAGAAAAGTGGCTGAAAAACACTGGACTTTGTTAAACTTGTGAGTGGACCATAAAACATATACCCCATTTTATATAATTAATGTTTAGAAGGACGCTAAAGGAGTAAAACTAACTCTGAGTAAGATGTTTTGTTTTTACTATTTGTTTAAAACATTTCATGATGTAAACTGCATGTTATATACAGTAAAACAGTTTTTGCAGTCATGGCTATATTAAATATGTGGAGGGGGAGTCTATTCAGTGACTGTGTGTGTTAAATATAAAGTGCTGTTTTAAGTGTAAGAGATAGAGGTTTTACAGCATGACGAGAAGAAAGGCTGGACAAAAGCAAGTTTAATGTTCATATGCTGCGATCTTGGGCTGCTGGGGTGGAGGTGGGGTGTAAACGTGCATTGATTATGTTATATGCAGAATTAGGACATTTTCTGTTTTTATTTTACAAGCGTGACTGTCATGATTATTACCTTTGTCTTAAGCTGCAAACAGATGTTTTCATATGTAGGCTTTGAAAGTAAAACAAAATGATGAAAACCATGAAAATACTAAGCTTCTTACAACTGCAAAGATATTAGCTTGTTTGTTTTCCACTAGCAAATGTCTAGTGGAGTTGAGATGTCTGCAGCTGATGGCAGCTGTGCATTTTTTTCTGAGTGAAATTTACAAAGACTTATTGCTGAGTACGTTTCCACGGAGGCGAGCTGTCTGCACGTGCAAACAGTTAATCTTAAGAATTCTAAGTATTTCTGACGGAAATGCAAAATGTAAAGGTATAATGAATGACAAATGGTTCAGTGAAGAAATTGCTTGAAATTATGGGAAATAAATAAAAGACAACAGCCTCCCTAGAAGCCTTAATACTTTAATGCAGTTAATAGAAAATTGTACAATTCACTTTTATTTAAAGACAGCCAGTGCATGTAGGGCTAAAATGCAATGTTTTCTGACAGCATACAAGCTGTTTTTTCATATCTGAGTATGGAAGAGAGATAAGAAAAGTATAGACAACAGTGTAAGTGGGAGCACAGGCTGTAGAATGTGCTTTAGTATGGGAAACCTTAATTTTAGGTTAGATAATGCCTGTAGGTCCAGCCATCAATTTGTGGCAATTGTTCCCTTCTGAAGGATTAAACGTAATGTTTTGAAGGTGTACCTAGGTTTGTTTGTTTGTTCCAAGTTAATAGAGGATGGATTATTTTGTATTTTGTTTGAGGATTTTCATTAAAACAAAAAGTCTTCAAAATGTGACATAGGTTCAAATGTAGATGAGAAGAAACATCTGTATAAAAGATCAGCCTGTCAAACATTATTATATGCATGTAACACAAACACTGGAAATACAAATAAAAAAAACTGTCATGTATAAAAGGTGGGAACAATAGCTTTTTATCATGATGGGCTATGTTGTTCATATTATCCTGAAACACGAATGGCCTTACAGGTATAGATACAAAGGAAAGAGTACTGAATTATATTAAGGCATGCAGAGTGCAAATAGTACTGCAGGAGACACATTTAGAAAGAAATGAGCATGTGAATTTCACAGAGGATTTCTGAATGGATATTCAGGAGAATATCGGGAACGGAGGAATAGGGGAGCAATACTAACTGCTAGAGGGGTTTCAATATTAATAGGTGGCAAAAAATGACGCAAATGGTAGATTTGTGTCAGTAAGGGATTATTGGCAAGGTAGGAGGATTGCAATGGCATCTATTTATATTCCACCAAAAATTGCTATAATGGAGCTTAAGAAAAATTAGGGAGAAATGATCAGCTTTCAGCAGGGAAAATTATTTATAGCCAGGGACTGGAATTTGATTTGCCATAATGAGGATACATCGGGGGGGGGGACCTAAAAGGGACAGTATAATTTAAGAGGGAAGATTTCTGATGAAATTTATGAAAATCTTTAGCATGGAAGATGTGAATTAAGTAGTAATAATCTGACAAATTTTACATATTCCCCAAGGTGTACAATAACTGGGCTAGACTGGTTAGAAATTATATTTCACAGAAACAAATGCATTTATGTGAAAGCTTTGATACACATCTAATAACTAACCACAGATACAAAACTAAGATAAAAATGCAGGGTAATGAAGTAAAAATAAGACAATGGTGCTTTCCCACATACTTGTTAAAAAGAGGGGAATTTAAGGAATAAGTAGAGAAATTATTTGAGAGCTATTAGGGAAGATAGAAATATCTTCAGAAGTTATACCTAGTGACTGGAATAAAATGAAAATGAAGTTTAAAAACAGGGTTGAAATAAAATATATTTTACAGCTGCACATTAAGGCTCACATACATAACACAAGCAAAAGGTTATAATTCAAAGTAGAAAGGGATGATGGTGATGAAGCAGGGCAAAGTTCAAGAAGCTAGGTGAGAGTAGAATTTTTGATGTAGATCCTTAAGGAGAGTAACAACCACCACATATTGTAGTATATTCATAAAGTTGCAGAAAGTATTCTAAGAACTGAGCCAACACAGGAATGGAGAAAAAGAGGGTTTGCCAATAGGGAGGACTACAGGTAGGGGTGCAGAAAATTGACTAAAAGGGGTGGGATTTTACTGGAGAAATATGACAAAGGAACCAAGGTATTGTGATTTAATAACTAGAGAGGAGAAGGTAATAGAGTGGGGTGAGGACCAAAAAGAAGTTTGGATGGCAGATTAGAGACCACCAGGGATTGATATCAGAGTATAAGCATAGAGAAAGGGCAAGGTGAGTCCTAAGTGAAAGGCCATTGCTGTTAAGAGTTATTAGTCAAATCTATAACAGAAGTTGCTGTTAAAAAAAGGGGTGATTAGTAGGGCATATAAAACATTCCATGATAACTATAGGAATCAATATGAGGAAGTTAGAAAAGTTTGAGGACAGAGACTGGAAAAGCAATTTACAAGGTTTATAGGAGATTGCTAGGCTAGCAGTTCAAGATCCCTTCCAAGCCTAGCCAGTATTATCTGAATTATACCTGATTTTCAAGGGCTAGAGGATGTCTTTGGTTTGTGCCTATGCCCTTGAGTACTTTACAGACTGCCCCTGTCCATAATGGACATGAGCCCCACCCCAAGAGTCAATTTTTGATTTCCTTCCATTGATCCAAACTGTGGTTGAAGAGGGTCAAGGAAGAGCTCTGCTTTATGTGAATAGGAAGCCTGTTTCAGAGAGAGGATAATCTCTAAGGCACATATCTGTCTCTCCAACATATTTTGTTCATGTCACAGAATAAGTTTACATCCTTAGATTGGAGGGCCCTCATATAGTTTGTCTTGCAAATGTGCAAGTTCCATCAGGGCTGGATTTGAGAGTGCCTTGTAGGTAGGCATAAATCACCCTGTAATAGTCAGTAGGAAACAGAGTAAAGGGATAGGAATTTTAGTCTATTTGCATAGGACATATCTACACCCTGTATTTTATTTTTTGGTAAGCAACCTCTGAGTCCACTCCAGCTGTTGCAAGTGCCAGGTCATGTACGTGCCAACAGGAGCATTGTACTGGATTATTGGTGTGATGAGGGCCGAGTACAGTGGGACTATGACACTCAAAGTTCAGGCCACTGTCTATCTGTATACCGAGATCTTTAACCTCTGAGTCCACTGTTAGGGGTGTGCTATTAATGTTGTAATTTGCAGGGGTATTTGACTTCCCAAAGGGTATACTTATGCATTTTTTTGCATTTAGTTTAGGCCATAGCTCTGGCATCAATCATTTGTCGGAGCTGCACCTTTCTGAAGGAGATCTGCATCATTGGGGGATTCACTGATTTGCTTCCAATTTGCAGTTGTCAGCAGACTTAGTCAGCCAATGGTCTTCTACAGTGACCTTGACTTCAGAGAAGTATATTCCAAACAGGAGAGGTCCCAACACTGTGCCCTGTGACACACCACTAGTAACTGGTCTGGTCCCAGCACTGAGACCTGTAGCACACCACTAGTAACTGGTCTGGTCCCAGCACTGAGACCTGTAGCACACCACTAGTAACTGGTCTGGTGCCAACACTGAGCCCTGTGGCACACCACTAGTAACTGGTCTGGTCCCAGCACTGAGCCCTGTAGCACACAACTAGTAACTGGTCTGGTCCCAACACTGAGCCCTGTGGTACACCACTAGTAGCTGGTCTTGTCTCAGCACTGAGACCTGTGGCACACCACTAGTAACTGGTCTGGTCCCAGCACTGAGACCTGTGCCACACCACTAGTAGCTGGTCTGGTCCCAGCACTGAGACCTGTAGCACACCACTAGTAACTGGTCTGGTCCCAGCACTGAGACCTGTAGCACACCACTAGTAACTGGTCTGGTCCCAATACTGAGCCCTGTGGCACACCACTAGTAACTGGTCTGGTCCCAGCACTTTGCTCTGTGGCGCACCACTAGTAACTGGTCTGGTCCCAGCTTTGTGCCCTGTGGCACACCACTAGTAACTGGTCTGGTCCCAACACTGAGCCCTGTGGCACACCACTAGTAACTGGTCTGGTCCCAGCACTGAGCCCTGTAGCACACAACTAGTAACTGGTCTGGTCCCAACACTGAGCCCTGTGGTACACCACTAGTAGCTGGTCTTGTCTCAGCACTGAGACCTGTGGCACACCACTAGTAACTGGTCTGGTCCCAGCACTGAGACCTGTGCCACACCACTAGTAGCTGGTCTGGTCCCAGGACTGAGACCTGTAGCACACCACTAGTAACTGGTCTGGTCCCAGCACTGAGACCTGTAGCACACCACTAGTAACTGGTCTGGTCCCAACACTGAGCCCTGTGGCACACCACTAGTAACTGGTCTGGTCCCAGCACTTTGCTCCGTGGCGCACCACTAGTAACTGGTCTGGTCCCAGCATTGTGCCCTGTGGCACACCACTAGTAACTGGTCTGGTCCCAACACTGAGCCCTGTGGCACACCACTAGTAACTGGTCTGGTCCCAGCACTGAGCCCTGTAGCACACAACTAGTAACTGGTCTGGTCCCAACACTGAGCCCTGTGGCATACCACTAGTAGCTGGTCTCGTCTCAGCACTGAGACCTGTGGCACACCACTAGTAACTGGTCTGGTCCCAGCACTGAGACCTGTGCCACACCACTAGTAGCTGGTCTGGTCCCAGCACTGAGACCTGTAGCACACCACTAGTAACTGGTCTGGTCCCAGCACTGAGACCTGTAGCACACCACTAGTAACTGGTCTGGTCCCAACACTGAGCCCTGTGGCACACCACTAGTAACTGGTCTGGTCCCAGCACTTTGCTCCGTGGCGCACCACTAGTAACTGGTCTGGTCCCAGCTTTGTGCCCTGTGGCACACCACTAGTAACTGGTCTGGTCCCAACACTGAGCCCTGTGGCACACCACTAGTAACTGGTCTGGTCCCAGCACTGAGCCCTGTAGCACACAACTAGTAACTGGTCTGGTCCCAACACTGAGCCCTGTGGCACACCACTAGTAGCTGGTCTCGTCTCAGCACTGAGACCTGTGGCACATCACTAGTAACTTGTCTGGTCCCCGCACTGAGACCTGTGGCACACCACTAGTAGCTGGTCTGGTCCCAGCATTGAGACCTGTGGCACACTACTAGTAACTGGTCTGGTCCCAGCACTTTGCTCTGTGGTGCACCACTAGTAACTGGTCTGGTCCCAGCTTTGTGCCCTGTGGCACACCACTAGTAACTGGTCTGGTCCCAACACTGAGCTCTGTGGCACACTACTAGTAACTGGTCTGGTCCCAGCACTGAGCCCTGTAGCACACAACTAGTAGCTGGTCTGGTCCCAGCACTGAGACCTGTGGCACACCACTAGTAGCTGGTCTGGTCCCAGCATTGAGACCTGTGGCACACTACTAGTAACTGGTCTGGTCCCAGCATTGAGACCTGTGGCACACTACTAGTAACTGGTCTGGTCCCAACACTGTGCTCTGTGCCACACCACTAGTAAGTGGTCTGGTCCCAGCACTGAGCCCTATGTCACACCACTAGTAACTGGTCTGGTCCCAACACTGAGACCTGTGGCACACCACTAGTACCTGGTCTGGTCCGGTCCCAGCACTGAGCCCTGTGACCCACCACTAGTAACTGGTCCGGTCCCAGCACTGAGACCTGTAGCAGACCACTAGTAACTGGTCTGGTCCCAGCACTGAGACCTGTAGCAGACCACTAGTAACTGGTCTGGTCCCAGCACTGAACCCTGTGGCACACCACAAGTAACTGGTCTGGTCCCAGCACTGAGACCTGTGGCACACCACTAGTAACTGGTCTGCTCCCAGTACTGAGCCCTGTGGCACACCACTAGTAACTGACCTCTTGCTGGATCTGGATTCTCCCACTCTTATAATGTGTCCTGTCCATGAGACAATTGGCTGTCCATCTGGTGACATAGGGAATTATGCCCAGTTTTGTGAGTTTATCTGTAATACCCAAGTGGGGAATAGTGTTAAATGCCGTAGCCAGTATGCACTGTTTTATCCTCATCCATGGCCCTAGTGACTTTCTCAAAGAAGTCCACAAGATTGAGCAGGCATGACCTACCATTAATAAAGGTGAAATGGGTTGGGTCTAGTGTTTGGAGGTTTCCTATGTCATTATTTATCAGGTCCATGATTATTCTTTCCATAGCCTTGCATATAAAGTGAAACTTAGGGTCTGTAATTTCCCGGGCCTGTTGATGGTCCCCCTTTATGCAGAGGGGTGATGATTGCTGTCCTCCACTCCATAGGGAGAAAGACATTCTTCAGGCTATGGTTAAATAGAGATCCTACTGGGCTTGATAGGTCTATTTCAAGCTACTGAAGAGAGATCCTGAGATATTGTTGGGACCCATCAAAGCCATGTTTTAGCTTTTATGAGCACAGTGGTGACCTGTTCTTTTATGATAACTGGAAGAGGAATAGTGGAAGGTATTCCTTGAGGGGGATAACCAGAAGTGACGGGGAAGTAAAATTTGACCTGAATTTATCAGACAGCAAATTTGCGATATCTGTGGCTGAGTATAGGTGATGCTGTCTACAACTAATTCTGCACATTTTTGGGTGTTGTCCATAAGACTGCAGACACAACAGAAAAATGCCTTATGGTTATCTTTAGCTTAGAAGGGTATTTTTGCCTCAAAATTTGCTTTTAAAGACTTGACTAGTCCCCTGATTAGCTTCTTAGTGAGGAATTTGATGAAAACTAATGAGGGAATTTTTGCTTTGTTGTGCACATACTCTGTATTGCATCTAGACAGAGTTCTCTTTCTTTTGTTATACAACCTTTTTATACTAGGGTGATGGGTGACTTGTTTTTGCGGTTTGTCCTACTCTTATTTTAGTCTGCTATTGCTGTTTTTCTGCAGTTGTTTATATGGTAATGCAGGGCTTTTGTGTACCCCTCTGCGTAGGCTTCTGTAGTTTCTGGGTTTCGGGGAGTTTTGAAACTAACCTTGCCATCACTTAATAGCAGGTAGTTTGCATTAGAAAAGTTGTTAAAGGTTTTGGGGTTAGGTGGCGATTCTAGTTTTATATTTATTTCAACAGAGACTGCTTTGTGATCTGGTCTAACTAGTGAGGATATCACGCTTGGGGGGTACAGTACTCTCCCATATTTGTGAGTACCAGATCAAGGATACTTGTACCGCTAACGGGAATTTGCATTGACAAAGTCTAGAAGTCTTTGAGCCTGCAAGTTAGTGGTTGTGTATGCTTACCAGTTAATGAAGGGTTAGTTAAAATCAGCCAGGAGTAGGGTATTGGGCTGGATGGTTAGTGATTCTAGTAACTTCAGGTATGATGTACGGGTTTCCTGGTTCATGGTGGGGGACCTGTAGCTAGCAAAGATGCGGTTATGTATTTTTCCCATGGTTAGCTGGACATGGAGTAGGTAAAGCATGTCCTACTGTTTGACCAGTCTTGAGGTGTGCGTACCCTGTATGTAGGCGAATGCACATCCACCTTGTGCCCTTTCATGTGCAGTGGGTGATCAGAAGGTGTGAAAGGCATTATAGCTCATTACTGTACAATGGGAGGACATGCATATGGCTTCCAAGTATGCAACAAAGCCCAAAAGTGTTTGTAGAGCTATTTTTATACCCCAAGCAGATTTGAAATAATTTTTCCTCTGATATTAAATGTTGGGTGTGATGGAGAATTAAGAGATACCTGGGAATGTGCATTTTTTTTGGGGGGGGGGGCGGGGTGGTGTAATGAGTTGCAGATTTTAAAAATCCCCTACAGATTACTCTCCCAGAAATATTGGGGGAGCAAATGGCTAAATGAGGAAATTATTTTGTTTGAGCCGAGACACAAGATCTGAACTGACTATACCTACGGGCTGCCAAAGAAAGCAATTGCTAGAAAATTGAAATCAAAATCTAACTAACTGTATTTGAACTATTGGATATCGTAAAAGAAATGAAAAAAACTGGAAGTGGGATCTTTAGAGGAAGGAAGGTACACATTACATAGAAGCAAGTAAACCTTGTGGTAACAGTGTATGCAGAATGTTCCGGTGGAGGAGTGAGGTTTAAGAGATGGCAGGAATTTAGCAATTTATGTAATGTTGAACTGAATTACAGTTGTTATAAAGCACGAAAACAACCATATAATGTATATAAATGAGAAAAAATGTTAATGCTTGTGTCCTGAGTAAAAGGGGCAGTAATCCTGTACCATCTTCAGCTCTTTTTTCTCATAGGTATAAGCTGTATTTCAGATAGAAATTTCACTGTTACTTACCTCACTTACTTCCTCAGATTACTGAAGTCTTCAAATGTAGTACTTATTTAATAAGCATTTTCTGTTACTAAATGTTTTTCTCTCTTTTTGCTTTTGACTGTTTCAGTGCATACTTGTCCATAGGGGCAGACCAGCTAGTAAGAGCGCTGTTCTGGAATGACCTGCACATCTGAATTGGTGGTTGTATGTCACCTGCTCTTCCTCAAAAAGGGAAAGTACAGTGTGCATCTGTCATGAGACAGGCTTTACTGACTTTAGTGCCTGCAATCCCACTGTCTTAGTATGGTCTTGCTATGCAAGGCTTTTAGAAATTGGATGAAGAGTATTTATTTGTGTAGAGGAACACCCAGCAGACCTTCAGCCAGTCCTGCACTGTGGACACAACCAGCGAAAGGTTAATGGGGCCAAATCTCCTCTTCTTAATCAGTCTTTCTCAAAATATAAATAGGACTTAAACATGCACTTCCAAGATGGTCCTGTCTGTTGGGTACAATTCTGCAAGGAATCTTGTTTTCATGTTCTGCACCTCATGTATCCCAAACTATCCAACTGCCACCCTTCTGCTGGTTAAACATTGCTACAATTGTATCCTATCTGTAGTGTCCTTTTGGTCTTCTTGCATACTCTAAGCTTCTGGCTTTCATCAGAAGACACAATAGCTTAACCAACCAACCAATCTGCTACCTAGTAGCAATGCCCTAATGCCTTACACATATTCTATTGCACCTGTCTATTAACTTAGTGGAAGTTCTTAACATTGTCATTGCTACTTGGTAAAACTGAAACGTAACTGGGTATATAATGATCTTTAGGATCTATATCTCATTTATTGTTCTCCTTTATGTACCAATTTGTGAATCTTTTATTTGATATTTAAACTTTGCTTTTCTGTATTGTATGACATCTTGTATGAAACCTGGCCTATCATGACCCAGTTGGACTTCCCCGGGAAACAGATGCTAATAAACTAAACATTCACTTCCTGAGGATGTTTCTTTTGAGGAGAATTTCAGTCTCAGGTTCATAGGTAGTTATTAAACATTCAGAACAAAAGACCAGTAAGGAGATTAGACCAAATTCCCAATTACCACAAACCACTCTCTGGTTATGTTACTTGCTCAAGGTCACACAGTAGGCAAATGAAGGTGGAAATATTCAAACCTATGCTATGCTAGTAGCCAAGTACGTTTCTGCAAAATCCAAAACAGAGCTATGACAGCTCCGAATAAAGGCTGCATATCAAGTAGTAAGCATGTCAGTGGCCAAGTATAACATTGGCATTGCAAACAAAACAAAAAAAAACAACTTTTTTTTTTAGCCAATCTCGGCTGTCTAAGCGTAGGCCAGCGGTGTGCAAATGGGATCGGGGGGAAAATAATAAAATAAACCTAAAATAAGCATTCTAACTAAAATCAGTATTCTGCCATGCAAGTCAATGGCAGGCAGAAGACAACAGGGCCAGGGAGTAATGGTTGCTAAGGGGGGGGGGGGGGGAGTGTGCTCAGTGTGAGACATGTAACTATGCATTAGTAGGCAATCCTATGCAAATGAGGGAAGGATAGTGAATCCCAGTTTTCCCCAGCATGTGAGTCAGGTCCCAACAGCATAAGGGTATGAATAGCTGGGTGCAAGACTAGGAGGTAGGTGACATCATGGGTGTGTGTGTCAGGCATACTGTAAGCGGATTGGAGCCCTATGACTTGGGTTTGCTCCTAGCTTAGCACAGTTAAACTGGGGGGGGGGTGTCTAAACCTGCCTAGCACTCTTTACAAAGCCTAAGCGGGTGTGTGCACCGTGCACTGGATTTTACAGGAAGAAAAAAAAAGTTAAACCAGGATATAGCAGCAATGTGCAGATTTGAGCACTCTGTTTGCGTGGCACACACACGGGCTTAAACAGGGAGGCAATGGGGAGGGAAAACAACAGTAGGAGGGTAATCAAGGAGAACTAGCATAGCTGGCAGGTGAAATGTATCAGAATCCGCCAATTACACAGGCAGCAGACCAACCCAAAACATTACTATAAACTAAGCAAACACCTTCCCCTCTGTTTTTTCCCCACAGTACACCACCGGTGTATACAAGCGGGGAAATTTTAACAAACAGACCTACAAAATGAGAAGGGCTACAGCAGGCAACATAGAACAACACATGCAAGAGGCTGAGGGTGGTGAGGATGTGAATGCTGCCGAAAAACCCACAGTGAGGAGACGGAGAAGAGTGTACAGACCCAGGGTAACCTACCAGGGGCTACATGAGCTGGAGATAGTGGATCACTGTAGGGTGGACAGAGACCTCCTACAGCAAATTATTGAGCTGTGCCGGCCACACCTGACACACCAAACTGACCGAGGGGAACCCATCCTAGTGGATACCAAGGTATGTGTAGGCCTAGGTATGCTAGCCACAGGTATCTCCCAAAGCACAAATGGGGATATCATGGGGATCTCACAGGTATCAGCATTCAGAGTATTCCACCAGTTCCTGGATGCCATGTCAGCACATGCCAGTGAGCACATATATTTCCTCAACACCCGTGAGGTGTTGACCAGGAATATGCGCCTCTTCCACCAAATAGCAGAATACCCTGGGGTAGTTGGAGCTATAGACTGCATGCACATATGCATCAAAACACCACCCGGTGAGCAGGGTAGGGCCTACATCAACTGCAGGGGCATCCCCTCCATCAACTGCCAGGTTGTATGTGATGCCCAGGGCATTATAATGAATGTGTGTGCTGGCTGCCCTGGAAGCTATGATGATTCCCACATATGGCATCTGATGCAGCTGTACCAGAGATTTGCCAATGGGGACATCCCCTATGGTCACCTAGTGGGGGATGCTGGATACACACTGGAGCCGTGGCTGGTGACACCCATCAGAAATGCACACACACCTGAACAACAACACCTTAATGAGGCACATGCACAGGCCAGAAATATAATAGAGCATGTGTTTGGGATGTTCAGGTCATGGTTCCAGTGTCTGGACACATCCAGTGGAGCCTTAAGTTATTCACCAGCTACATGTACTCAAGTGTTATGGTATGTGCTATGCTACACAATATGATCCAGTGGAAACAGCTGCAGCAGGAACAGCATGGGGCAGGGTCACACAGCCCCCCACCAATGCCAAGGCCTGCACAGGCACAGAGTGACCTGGAGGAGGAACAACCTGAGCCTGCCCCAGTAGGCAGAAGGAGGCATGCCCAGTATGCCCTGGCCTTGGCAAAGAGGCAACGCATAGCACATACACTGACACAGGAGTGACCCAGGGAATAACACCACTCTCTGACTCACACATACAGTAAAAGGGATGCCAAACATGACACTACCTGTGCTCAACCATGTATAGGGAGTGTACTATGTACATCCGACATAGGCAGCCCTCCAGCACCATCCGCAAAGCTGGCACACAGGTAAGTCAATCAACCTACCAATTGCCAAATGGAGTAGAATGTGTTGTTACCTGTAGCTATGGTATGGATGTGAGCATGCAAGAAATTGGGTGGCTGAATGTTATGGCAGCAGATAGTAGACACTCATAGTGGCACCATGACATCTGTAACACATACTGGAGTCACCATAGTAGCCAGTACTACACAGGGTGACAAAACTCACTGCAGGAAATGTGCTGAGCGACATGTGTGTCCATATGACCCACACATGCCAGTCAGGACAGTTCACATACCCAACAACAGTCTCAGCCAACAGGACAGGTGTAGATAAACCCAAACAGAGCCTGTGCCATGGCGCCTGAATGATGGCTATGGTTAACACCCCCCCCAGGCCTACACAGACAGACCACAGCAGGGCAGGCAGTGGGATGTTAGTTCTGAAGGGTAGGAAGTCAGACAATAATATGTAGGGCAACCAAAGCCACGATCTGTAGTACACTGGTATGCCTCTAGTCAGCATGATAGGTAAGAATACAGAATGAAATGGAGTACCAGACATACAAGTACACTCAAAGCAAATGTGTACAAGTGTCACGTGTGCCGCCCACATCCTACATAGTAATGTAATAACAGTCAGGTGTGCCCCCCTCAATCCTGTGTAGAAATGTAGAAATAGTCAGGTGTGCCCCCCCATCCTACATAGTAATGTAATAACAGTCAGGTGTGGTCCCCCCCAGTCCTGTGTAGAAATGTAGTAATAGTCAGATGTGCCCCCCCCATCCTACATAGTAATGTAAAAAGTCAGGTGTGCCCCCCTCAATCCTGTGTAGAAATGTAGAAATAGTCAGATGTGCCTCCCCATCCTACATAGTAATATAATAACAGTCAGGTGTGCCCTCCCCACTCCTGTGTAGAAATGTAGAAACAGTCAGGTGTGCCCCCCCCGGCTATGCAGAAATGTAGTAACAGTCAAAGCCAAATGATTGATGGATACCCTGCAGAGACAGCATGCTACCTGTCGGTGTACAACACAAAGGTCAGCACTGCAACACAAACTACCTGGACACAATCCACACATTCAATACAGGTAGCCATACTGGGCATGCTCACATACTTAGAGAAATGGAGGCAATGTCAGTCAACATAATGAAAGGTCATACTGGGCATGCTCACGCACACAGAGAAATGAAGGCAATGAACATGCTGAAAGGGCATACTGGGCATGCTCACACACTTAAACACATGAAGGCCATGTCTGCAAACACCAGTGGACCAGACATATCTGGCAGTTGCAGTTGTTAGTGCAGACACTCATCAGTATGCACCACTCATGCCTTGCACACACAATGGATAGGAATGCAAACATATATGTCAGGGCAACACACTATAATAAGCCAAAGGTAGATGTACATAGGTGTGTGGAAGAGGCCTTTCCCACCCAGCACACAGCCAGAGGGCCCCAAACACATGAGGTGCAGATGTCACTCACTGCAGATACTAGCCACCAGTATCTGTCAGCATTACAGACTACATGGTGCACGTGCCAGCTGTGCAACATGACTGTACAAGGAAGTAGTCATCTAGCAGCTGTATACATGTACCTGTGAAATATGACCCCATATGTGCCCGCATGTGGTGTGTCAACCCCTAGATGAATGGGTTATGGCCCATGCACACACACTGCCCTCCTCATAGCCCTACTATGACAAGCCTGCTGTGGTCATCCATTGTGAAATACACCTTTGGGAGAGTTGTAGCCCTGTAATCTCTGTGGCACGTCCCATAACTGCATACCTGTCCTCAGACTTGGCAAGCGTGTGTGTGGGTCTGTCTGTCTCTGACTGTGTAGAGAGCAATGCTTTTTAGGGTAATCACACTCCTTGCAATTCATATACTCAACTTTGGCAAGGCTGCTGATGTCACCCACCTAGAAATACACCTCTGGGAAGGTTGTAGCCCAGTAATCTCTGTAGCACATCCTGTAACTGTGTACTGCTGTAGTGTGATAAAGTAGTTGGGTAGGTGTGCTAATCCCAGACATGGCAAGTGTGTGTGTGTGTCTGACCTTGTCTGTGTAGAGAGCAATGCTTTTTAGGGTACTCAGACTCCTTACAATTCATATACTCAACTTTGGCAAGGCTGCTGATGTCACCCACCTAGAAATACACCTCTGGGAAGGTTGTAGCCCAGTAATCTCCGTAGCGCATGCCATAACTCCATACTGCTGTAGTGTGATTTAGAACTGTGGTAGGGTTCCATCCCCACACATGTCAGTTCTGGATGTTCTGTGTGTGTTTAGATGTCTGTGTATGGAGCAATGCTTTATAGCCTAGTCACACTCAGTACATTTCAAATGGTCTACTTTGGCAAGCCTGTTGATGTCATTCATTGTGAAATACACCTTTGGGGAAGGAGTTCTCCAGTAATCCCCGTGGTGTGTCCTATAACAGTTCCATGCTGTAGTGTGATATAGATCCCTGTTAGGGGTTCTATACCCACTCATGTTGGTTGTGGATGTTTTGTGTGTGTGCCACTGTCTGTGTAGGGAGCAATGCATTTTAGGCTAGTCACATGCAGTACATTTCAAATGGCCTACTTTGGCAATCCTGCTGATGTCATTCATTGTGTATACACCTTTGGGGAAGGAGTTCTCCAGTAATCCCCATGGTGCATCCTATAACAGCTCCATGCTGTAGTGTGATATAGACCTCTGTTAGAGGTTCTATACCCACCCATGTTGGTTGTGGATGTTTTGTGTGTGTGCCACTGTCTGTGTTGGGAGCATTGCATTTTAGGCTAGTCACACTCACTACAATTTGAATAGCCTACTTTGGCAATCCTGCTGATGTCATCCAATGTGATATACACCTTTGGGGAAGGAGTACTGCAGTAATCTCTGTGGCGCATATTATAACTGTGTAGTGCTGTAGTGTAATAAACTAGTTAGGTAGGGGTTCTACTCCCAGACATGACAGGTGTGTGTGCATGTGTGTGTTTTTGTAACTCGTATCCTGTGTGGAGGTTGTTGTGTGTGACATCTGTGGCCAATGTGGAGCAGGTCTTGCATATTTCTTATATGGTGGCCCTACTATATATCACAATGTCTACCATACAGGGAAAACAGATGTGAAATAGCTAAGAGGCTGGAGTGCAAATTCATACCCATACATGCGACATCAAGGCCAGGCAGTCACAGTTAGCAACCCCAGTTTTACACAGAGCACACTCTCAACCCATGTCTCACACACACATGCCTAAGCAACAATCAATATGTGGGTAGTACACTGCATATTGGCCACTGATAGTAAATATGTAGTGATAGCTGTGGGTTACAGAGGGCATGGCACCATGTCCATCTGTTCAGTATGCACTTACATGCAAACAGTGCACCTTCCCCATGTTCCCCACTGGACACCTGCAACACCTGTGGTGCCATCACATGTGACCCACAAAGGACATACCATGCCTGACAACATGCCCTGTATTGACAGATGCCACTGACACCAGGGGAAAGCTGTTAGCACGCTATCAATGTAGGTGCAGGGTAAACCTGCCCATTACCAGTTCCTGCCACAGGTGGGCAAGACTAGCACATCTGATGACAATATGTGTTCACAACATGGGCCAGACATCCCAGGTACAGTTCCACATGTCACTGTACATGCATGTGGGAGGTGTGCACATCCCAGACACCATCCATGTCATGCATTAATGAACACATACATGGCAAGCGATGCACAGCATTGGCCACACACACAATAGTCACCCAGGTGACTGGATGGGGGATACAATATCCACCTGTGTGGGCAAATACAGACACTACAGCCCTGAGCCACAGTGCAGACCATTGTCACGTAGCCTGATGCCAAGGTATACCCATTGCCTAGCCTTGTACAGCCATCTGGCACAGTCGACCACCATACACCCGTGCAGACATGCACATATGCATGTCAGTACTGGCACCCTGTGTGTTTGTGTGTGTGTCGTATGGTGCGTATGTTCACATCCACACTCCCTACAACCCCCATGGGCATACTGAAGCATGCTATCTGATGTCAGACACCTCCCCATACAACCCCTGTATGACCCGTGTGGTGCATGTGATACCTGCACAGTGATGTGTTGTGGCAATCCCACTACTGATGAGTTGTAATCCTGGCCCTGCCAAGTATGTCAATGTGTGTGTGTCCCCGTGAGAGTGGTAGTGTTGATGCTGGTACCTGTTCAGGCAGACAGGCACATGTACATCACCTACCGTATAGCTACCGTATCCCTGTTGCAGATGTCACTCACCATCACATATATGTTTTGAGGGCTCCACAACCCATGTGGTGCATCCAATAACTGCACAGAACTGTGATACACTACATAGTCGTCAGGGGTTTGATACCCTGTGCTTGTAGGTGTGAGACACAAACATGCTTAGGTTTTACTCTTCCACCCCTCCCTGACTTGTCTTTGCCTCTGTCTGCCTCTCCCACTCCCTCTCTGGTGGATGTGGAGACCTACACTTGCTTTGCTTGGCAGCAGCATGTGTATTTTAAGTGATGCTCATGATCAGCTGATAGCTTCTGCATGAATTGCAGCCCTCCCCTAGCTGATTGCATGTGGAACAGCTGTGGTAACATTCCCATAGCCAATTGCATGGAAACACACTCCAATATCTAGGAACATCATGTTGGTGTTGGCTCTTTTCATTCACTGTGAACAAGATATAGATCTGTTGTTTGGCAAACAGCATCTCAGATGGATTGAGGATTTACCTCTAACAACATACACTGCAGAAACAGGGCAACACACAGGAGGGGGTGTGCCTGACCTGACTACAGACTGTAAGTGCTGCTATACTGCATTATGGATAATGTTGGTTTAACAGTGTGTGTGTGGATATGACTGTCCTTCATGTTTCAATACCTGCCATGTCAGTTCCATGTTTATGAGGAATCCCCATCTGCAGGGTCATCTGCAAACTGGGCAGTGTGTGGTGCCTTTGGTTTCATGTGTTACCCACAGAGCATCTATCTGTGGACTGCAGAAGGTAGTGTGAGGATTGCAGTCTGTAGATGGTGAAAGCCATGACAGTTACTGACTTCATATCCCTCATAGGACATATGCTGCAACAAACCCTGTTACAACAGTAAATGTATGAGGTTATCACAGCAACGTGTCAATATTGGCTCTGTGTATGTGCTTCCAGCCACAACCCTGTCAACCTTTGTACATATGTCGTTCAGTAAGGGGTGCATATGTTCTGTGCACCATAATTAGTGACATCATATCTGATAAGCCAGTGAGATATCAGACTGCTACACATGTTATGTACAGTAGCGGTTATATTTGATGACATAACCTGGACATTCTGTGGATGTTTGTACAGTACTGAGGTCTGTATACTTTTGGAGAATGTTGACTGTGTGTGTATTGTTAATATGTACTTTAGCCTGTGTACAGGCTGTGGTCCCATCCTATCTGATGTTACATGCTGCTCCACTGTATGGTACCGTATTGGCATACATGTTTGTAGGGGCATACACACACATGCCCCATACCACAGACAGCCATCAGACCAAACTGTGTAGCAGCCCAGTATATGCAGGGTCAGTCTGTGAGTGGCACATATGAGGATGGTGTCAAAGAGATAGTCCATATGTTGTAATATTATGCTAGCTTAACATATGTGGCTGTGTTCACATTGGTTGTGGTTATGCACTTTCACACAGGTGTATCTTACCCTGTGCTGTGACATGCCTGTAGAGCCTGCTATATATATGCAGGTACATGTGCATTCCCCTATAGGAGATGCAGGCCAGTGTTGAGCAAGTCTGCCCGTAGCCTGCACAGTGCATTGTTACATGTCTAGCAGCTTAGTGTACTTACCCAGTGAGATGTCATGTGCAGATACTTGCCAGATGTACTGCTGCCAGGCCTCCCTTAACAGTCATGTATGTCAGACAGAGCAGTGGTATGCTGTACAGATGTATGTCAATATCTAGTGGGTAGTATGTTGCCATGATACCCCTGTACCAGCGGTTAATGTTTCAGGCCAGACAGGGGTATGTGAATGCATAAATTATGGTGGCAAATGTATTCCAGTCATTATGTGTTATACCCATCTACATGGCTGTCTATATCCATATTGTCAGGCATGGTACACATGTTTAGCACTAAGGGGTTATGTGTATACCTCTGAACTGTACAGAGTGCGTCAGAATGTCCACATATATAGGGCAATATCTCTGCTGCTGTCCACAGGGGCATTATGTGGTAGCAGTACTATACTATGATGTCCTTAGGATGTCTGTCAGTAGCCAATGGGACACATGTTATAAGCAGATCTGACCTCCAGCACACACCATGTCTGTGAAGACAATCCCAATGACAGTAGCAATAGTCTACTAATATACCTGCTATACATACCTGACATCCCCTTGCACTATGACTGTGGGACTATAGAGGCTGGGGTTGGGCTACACTCCATGTCCAGGACATATGATGGATATATATGTACATAAACTTATTCATATATATATATATACATATATATATATATATATATATATATATATATATATATATATATATATATATATAAAATGACATGTGTACTACTTCTAATTACCACTGTCATGGCAACCACCTACTCTAAACCCCTACATCATGTGGGCATGGTCCCTTTACATTTCCTGTGTGATGGACATATTTCCTGTGTGTGGGCATCAGTGTTATAGACAGCAGGTAGCAATACCTCTTACAGGAGAACTGCCACACTCAGAGCAGCTACATATTTGTAGGAGGTTCAGGAACTACAGACAGAGTGTGAGTAGAGTTGTGTTATGCTTTATATAGTACTGGTGTTACAGGGTGTGTGTGTACATACTAGTGTACCTTGGAATGCAGTCTGTCTGCATAGCTCTCAACTGTGGGCCTATCCTCTTGGTGGCCATAGGTGTGCCTATTGTGTTGTCTGTCCACCACACAGGTCCTGTGTCAGATATTCCACTGGCAGTGTGTGTGTTGAGTGCTATTAGTACATGCCTACATCCATTTCTGTTAACCTCAATTTCCTGACTAAGGGTATGTTGCAGACTATCCTGTAACACCAACACCTTGCTTAGTGTATGGCAACAGTGTTCAACATATGGGCCTGTATTCCTGCCTCTGTCCTCCACCTACATACCAGGCTTTGTCCATATGACATGCTGTCAGGAGTTGTTATGTGGTGGGCTGTGAGTATGTCATGCTGCCATTCCTGCCATCAGTCCACTGCTGTTGTACCCCCCACACATACAGTGAGGCTGGGGCCATATACGTGTGGGCTTCACCAACACAATACATGTATGTCCTTATGCACTCCAGAGGTCAGTGTATGTAATAGTGGTATATGGCCCTGTATTATTGAGTCTAGGGGTGCACCATAACTAACCTAGGCTGTTACAACATGTAGGGGGTAGCAGGAGTGAGCTGCCTTAAGGTATCTGGATGTACAGTACCGTATACGTCACCTATATTTACATTGCTTACATAAATTGGGTTAATGCAAGCCTACTGCCTCCTGCATACAGACTGTTCTGTTTGTCAGTGTGCTTGTGATGGTGTCAGTTATGCCTTGTCATGTAACAGTTACAACCCATTTGGTCACATGACGTCTTTACCACCTAGTGATTTTGTAAAGAGTGTAGATAGAGGCTGCTGAACTATAAACCTGCATTACATACTGTTGATTGTTTGGTATCCTATGGCCCAGTCTGTCCTCACTATTGTACAATTTGAAGGGCTTGGCCTGGACAGCAACAGTTGTGAACCTTTCCAGACTACTATTATTATAACTGTTTCACAGTTGCATTACTCTGTTTATATGGATGTCAGTGTCTGAACAGCTATATGACATGGCGTATAGAACTGTAATAGTACACAATTAAAGGTTTTCTATTTCTGCAAACCTGTGTGTGGTGTTTTTTCCTATGACCTCTCTGTGGGTATATGTTACAGGCAGTGATTTTCACTTGTATGGGTGGCCCATACAGTGTCCAGTTGTTCAGGTGTTAACTGTAAGCATAGTGGCTGTTCCATATTGTGTGCACCTTCTACATATGCGTCTTACTGTACATATATCTGTGTGTGTATGTGTAGTCACATGTATATTTATATATATGTACATATATATATGTATATCTGTATATCTGTATCTGCATATATGTGTCTGTGCATCTGTATCCTGGGGATGTTGATAGCGTCCACATTTTACATTTCCTATGGAAGGCAGACTGTACTGCACAATATGTTATCAATACCAGCCTGACATCATACAGGTGGGATGTAGTACTGTTAACATCTTGTGCCCATGTCGTGTCAGGTCCTGGTTATGGGATCTGCAACACTTGGTAGTGTATTGCAGGGCGGACATGTTTGGCTGTGGGGGGTATACCTATTCATACAAGACATATATTGTTCGGGGCCTCTCAACCCCATTAACGGTGCATGTGGACATACGTGTTTTTGTTAATCTACCATTGCTATTTACAGATGTATGGACACATATACCTATATAGATATATATATTTGCTTACATATATATATATAACTATGTCCGTATATACCTACATAGATATATATCTGCGTACACATATGTAACTTGCTGTGTATATGTAGACACATATATGTGTCTATGTAGGCATTTGCATGTATATATGTACATAATATATGTTTAGAAATATATATATATATATATATATATATATATATATATATGCACACATATATCTACATATATAGATATGTTGTATCTGTTAGATATTAATATATGTACACACACACATACATCTAGATGTTAGTATACATTCTCTGTATTGTTGCATGCCTGGACTGGATATGTTTCTGAAAACATCAGATTTATTTATATCTGGCATGGCTTAGTGGTAAATCACTTTGTCTGTGGTTTGCAGGGTCCTGGGTTCGAGCCTTGCAGAGGCTGTTTATTCTGTTGCTGGGCAGAACACGGGCTGTTGGATACAGAGAGATTAAGGCACTTTTAAGTAGTTGTAAGTGGGTTTGCGAGGAGGTAAGCACTGTTAACTTCCGGTTACAGCTAATTGCACTCAGTTAGCTTCTGCATTGCTTAACCAGTGTAGGCATTGCTTACCGCCATGCAAACAGGCTTAAACCCGCTTACTGCTGCTTAAAAGTGCTTACTCCTGCTTACCCCCATGCTAATTTCTTTAAAAAGAAAAAAAAGAAAAGAAAAAGGGGTTGATAGGAAAGTGGTGAAAAAAGAGGCAGAAAGAGGGAAAGACAGTAGGGAAAATAGCCAGGGATGTGCAGGAAGGCTGTAGGTCCATAGCTTCCCATTTCTTCTACAGCAACAGCTGTGCCTATACACTGAATTTGGAGGTAGATTTGGACACTCAAATCCCTGGGTGGGGGTGAGGACAACAATAATAAGTTGTGATGCCAATTAGACTGGATTACATGTGTCCAGTGGACAGGTGTGTGAAATGGACAGTTATGTATAGGGTGAGATTTTTTGTGGGAACAGATTGCCCTTTTTTTCTTTTTCAGGTGAGAGTGGGATGTTGGGAAGGGGTAGTAGGTATATTTGAGGAGGTAGGTTAACAGACAAAATAAGATGCATACAGGAGCAGTATATGACACGTGGGGGGTAAACACCTTGGATGGAAAGGGGTGTTTGGAAGTTAATAAGCCATGAGCCCCCAAATGGAAACAGTGAGACTGAAGTCCCCACCCGTGGGCAGTCACCACTGCACCTTCATGGCCCCAAAGGTGTCTGTGCTGGGGGCTGGGTAGGAGGGGCAGGCTCATCCTGTAATTGCACCATGCAGCCCTCAAGCTGGCGTAGCTGGTCTCGAATTTCCTTGTCGAGCTCCCTACTTACCATGGCCAGGACCTGATGGCAGGTGACAGGTACCTCTCTGCCCCTGCTTCTGGGGGGGCTGAGCCCCATCCCCTGCGGTGGTTCCACCCAAAGGTGGTGCAGGGCCAATGGAGGAGGAGGTCCCAGGCTGGGCCCCAGATGTGCTGGTGGCCAGTACCATGGCCAGCTGAGGTGGGACAGGTAGGTCTGCTGGGACCGGCCTTCCCATATGAGCTATGGTGTTGCAGTCATAGTCAACAGCTTTCAGGATTAGTTATAACAGCATGCATAGGTATTTCCATTAACACAAGACACCAGTTTACAACAGTTGCAGATCAAGCAGAACATATACATATATGGGACGACAGCGGCCATTACAACAGCATGCAGGTTTCATTGATGGCAACAGGCCACTGATATGGGAGTATTTTAACATGGCACATGCATAGAACCAAATGTGAATAATTATAAACCAGTAGGACATATGTCCCAACAATAGTTTGGAGTGTACACGTACCCATTGAGGTGTGTAATAAGGTTATTGTTGCACATATGGAGGTGGTGAGAGGTCAGTTTACAACTAATATATCCCTGTAGTTCTCACAACTTTCTTAGTCACTGCAGTGATCTATCCCTTATAGTGTCCTTACTTTGTACAATGGTATGTTTGTAGATTAGTATATGCATGCAGTGTGTCTTACATATAGTCTACACCTCTTACCTGTTATACCTGTTGAGAAAATCGTTAACACTACCTGACAATTTCTACACATACTCCCAGATTCCATGCTTGTAGACAAGTATATACGTGACCTGTGTTGTACCTACAGTCTGCACCTCTTACCTGTTATAACTGTGGAGAAAATCTTTAACACTACCTGACAAATACTACACATACTCCAAGATTCCATGTTGATGTTCTACACATACCTAACAATCCGTTATTGCACACACTCTGGTCAAGGCTTGACAGGATGCAGGTGTTAATGTGACATATTTTGGAATAGCTGTCATACACTTTGGGTGAGATGCTACAATGGCAGGTTTGTTTCCATATACATTCTATTTTTCTGTTCAGGTCTGACTATCCATTATATGTCAGTATAAGCTGCCTACATGTCTTGGATCAGCACACTGATTTGTCAGGGGAACAGGTTATCGGGCAGCAGATTTGGGCCATTTATCTGGGCATGTTGGACAGATCAGAACAGTTGAGGGGTATGACTATGCATACAGCTTACTACCTGAACATTCTGCCGCAGTCTGTACAGTTGATATTTATGATTATGCTTACAGCGTACTATCTGAACATTCTCGCAAAATCTGTACAGTTATGAGGTATGATTATGCATACAACTTACTACCACTCCCGGGATTCGAACCCCCTGCTGTGTCTGGTAAAAATGTTACAGTTGAAATCACAGTACACTGTGCTATCAGGGAATTGGTGTAAAGCATTATAATGGTTTCTGTCTAAGTCTCCCTCAGTTGTTCTGTATGATTGACCTTTTGGGTTTCCAACATTGTTATACTGAAATTCATACACATTTTAACTGTGTTCAACAGTGTGGGAACACTGCTTAATACAACAGTATTATTTATAGAATGCAACACTACAACAACATATGAAAGCAGGATGTACACAAGCACTCCAGGGGTTATACTTTTATTCACAAGATATTACACCTATAGTTTCACACAACCTGTATGACAGGCTTCCTGCCATATTGTCTGGTTTATTCAGTACATCCCATACACAATGCACTTCTTTACTGGTACAACACTTTCCAGAACTGTTATATTTATTTGTTATGACAGTACATGCAGGAATATTACTAACCTGCCTCGCGACACAGCCTTTGCAGCCTAGTAACATTGGTTTGCTGGTTCGCAGCCTGCCCATCTGCAGCTGTCGGAGAAATACAGTGATATTTAGCCATTACCTACCCATAGTATACACAAGCTAGGCAATCATTATCTACGTAGTAGAATAGGTACTTGCCCAGTGCTGGGGCTTCAGCCATCTGCCTTGCTTCTTGGATCCAGTGGTCCAAGAGATCACCCCTCCATGGTTCAGGTCAGCATGGTGATGTCTGACCTGCTCACCAGTCCAGGGGATACCAGTGGCACTGGTAAGGTGACGGGTGAGACTGTCCCAGGCCTCCACTTTATACTAAGAGCCCTGGTACTGGCCCTGCAGTAGTATCTCCTCATGGTGTTTTACCAGGAGCCATACCATGAATCTTGACTCCTGGGTGCCCCAGCACTGCACTCTAAATGGAGTGCCTTCCCCAACACCAGCCATTCTGCCTAAAGTAGGGAGCTGCAACCAGTTATGGGAATTATTGGCACCTGTGGGGTTTAAATACACCCGATTACCTGCACTTTCCCATGATTGGATGGTTTTGAAAAGGTTAAGCTATGGGCACACCTGCTTACCTAATGTTGGCATTGCTTAAAGGGGCATACCACTGGGCAGATTGAGTTAGCCAGCCTACACATTGCTTACCCCAACTAAACTGAGCTGTGCAATGCTTAGCATTGTTTAATATTTAATTTGCATTATATTTTCCTTTTGGCATTGATTTATTATTTGTTACATGTTATATATGTGTCTGGTATCCATGATTCATGTGTACATACACTGTATGGAGTCCTGGGGACTTCAACACTTTGTTACAATACCACCTCATATCTGGCCTTACTGCAGTACTCCAGTTCACGTATTTATGTTATGTAGCATGTTATACAACATCACACTGTACATAGATTCCTTTCACATGTTCAGTTTGATTTCCTATGGTGAGGATTTGTTTGTTGAAACCTCAATCTTATGTGCTGCTGTGATGGCTTAGTGGTTAACTAATTTAACTGTAGTGTACAGGGTCTTGGGTTCAAGACTTGCAGAGGCTGTTTATTATGTTGCTGAGCAGAACACAGGCCATAGGATACAGAGTGGTTAAGGCACTTTAAAGCAGTTGGAAGCGGGTTTGCATGGAGCTAAGCAGTACTTACTTCTGGCTACAGTTTCTTACACTCAGTTAGCTAATGTGTACAGTTTTTACCTCCCCCAGTCCTTGCATCTTCACACATATTTTGACATTCTCTTTAAACACTTACATTGGATGCTGTTAAGAGTTTGTAAAGTACTGATTTTAGTTGTGGAAGTTCATCTTCCATGAGAAAAAAAATGCTGTCTATAATGGCATGGTGGCTATACAGAAATGTTTTGCAAGTTTAGTTTCATAAAACAATATTAAGGAACAGAGCTCCCAATTTTTTGTGATTAAGAATGGGAGACAATGCCATAACTAGGATGACAAAGGCCCTAAATCATGGGTGTTTTTTTTTAAATATTACTCTAAGTAATTTCAAATGTTTTAAGGGAATACTCATTTACTGAACAATGTGAAGTATGAAAATCTCGGGCATTAACGACTGTAATCCTCAATGATTTAACATAAAAATCAAAAAACTGATGAGGGGCAAGGAAAATGTTATTAGACACAACTCAAAGGTACTTAACAAGAAGAATAATTAACTCTAAAAAGTTGACTAATTAGGAATATTTAGAAATACTCAGTTTATATTAAATAAGTTAGTACTGACTGCTTGGTAAACGATTTTTAGGATATTGTGATCTCCGTAATGAAGAGTTACAGTTTTTACTGTGTTGAAATGATGGAATGGTAAAAAGATGTCCAGAGGAAGAAATTATACCTTCATAATTCCAATGTGCAACAGCCTCTACTTTGTTAATCTGTGTAGGCAAAGCTTACCCCTGTACAAATGCACTTAAACAGACTTACTAGTGCTTACATATCCTTAGTACTGCTTATTTGTGCTTAAACCTGCTTACTAGTGCCTTATTCATCATGACACTGAAACTTCACATGTGCATTTCCTGCAGTACTCCAGTTCATAAATAAATAATTTTTTGTGGGTTTTGCAACATAAATATTGGTTATAACGTGGTTTGCCATGTAAAATAGACTGTGCTACAGTGGGACTCGATCCGGGAATGCCTGCTCATTAGGTGAATGCTCTGCCCACTACACTATTGCTGTGCTGCTTTATTTGCATATATCTTCCTTGTTATCCTCTTCAGCCTTTTAAGCTGCTATAACCGTAGCTAAGCAATGAACACACCTGCGCACCTACGGTTAGCTGTATTCGGATTTTAAAAAATAAATAAAAGGGTTTATTCCTTTAATTTATATGTACTGTTGCTGTTGTACACATGGGGGACTGTTGGTGGGGATATGTGGATACCTATGAGCGATCATGCTCATTTCTTAACACCTTCTGCTGTTCTGCATTCCAGGGGCATGTTTATTCTGAGAGCTCTGCTCTCAGACATGCCCCCTGCACCCATACATGCTTTGTGTAAGCCTAGGAGCTCGGGCAGTGTGCCTTAATATGCATGGCGTGCTGCCATCCTGCTCCTAAAAGGGCGCTTCCATGCAGGACTAAGCTAGTCCTGCACAAAATAATTAGTGAATCTGGGGGAAAGAAACTGACTGGTATGAAGTGTGAGATAATTTAATAGTTCCTTAGGGGATAAAAGGACATGAGATAAGATCATTTATTCTTACTAATAAGGAGACATTCTGTGGTATTATATTTGAGACTGTGTTTTTAATTTAACAATTTCTTGAAGAATATGAAAAAGGAAAGACTGTAACCCCATGGAATCTTTGTCATGAAAGCATTTAACAGGGAAACAAAAAAGAAAATCCATGTACAATTTTGAAGAGGTAGAAAGAGAGACTTTGAAAGGACATTTGGAAGCTTTATGTAAATAATTACTAGACATTGCAAATGCTTATGACAAAAGTGGTTTATGGACTGGTGGCTGGGATTGTAATATTGTGTTAAAAATAGAAAGAGAAAAATTATACATATAGCAAGCATGCTAAATGTGGAGGAGAATAGGGGTGTCGTAAAATACTCAGGACAATCCAAAACATGTTTTTTTTTCCTGGAAAAGAAGGACATTTGATAAGTAACTGTGGCAAAATAAAATGTTACATTTATGGGGAAACAAGACATGATGCAAAAACACGTGAACTGAAATGCTGTAAATGTAACAAAATTGGGCATTTATGGGTGGATTGTAAAAATGAAAATAAGAAAAAAGAAAGAAAAGAAAATGACCAAATAAATGTTAGAAATAAAAGAAATCGAAGAACAATTCGATGAGAAGAAATAGAGGCCATAGAAGGAGGTTCTGAAGCAAATGATGAAGAAGATATATACTGGGGGGCAGTAAAAGAAAAAACGATTTCTATCGGTAAAAGGGTAAAGACAGAAAAGGGACATTTAAAGGGATAAGTACAAAAGAAAAAATAAAGGAATGGATAAAAAAGAATATATACAGCTAATGATTGGGGGTTGGTATAATGGTCAAAGTGTTTGACTCACAGGTACAAAGTACAGTTTTTGAGTCTCTCCTTTGGGAATGAAACTGGCTAGGCTTAGAATAGTCAGTTAACAAATCTAGCCCTGTAATTAGCTATGAATGTATGGGACACTGAAGCTAAGGAAAATGAAAAATTTACATTTTAGAGTGATTTCTGTAAATGTGAATAGTATTACAGATACAGTAAGAAGAACAGCAATTTCATAGTGGTATTATACATCTGATGTATAAGTAAGACACAAGAGTTTTAATACATGAAGAAAGATTTCAAATAGAGAAACCATGAGGAGGAAAGATAATTTGGAATTTGGGAAATGAGAGATGTTCTGGAATAGCCATATTCTGTAGGACCACAATAAAAAAAAACATTAGATGCAACTTTAGCAAAAATGGGAAGGCTAACCATTGTAGATTTAACATAGAAAGAACAAGTATATATAATTATAACATTACATTCTTGTACAAATCATAAAGAAAGGGAAATCTTATTTCATCAGGTATATAGTGATAAATAAGAATGTTATAATTGGAGATGTTGATTGTTATTTAAGAGGGAAGCACAAAGAGAAAGGACATAGGATCATAGGAAGTTACTAGGCTGTTGGCCCTGAGACGCTTACAAGCCTAGCCAAGAATTTAGCCCATGTTCTGACCAGTCAGCACCCAATGCCTCTGTTCAGCAGGGACACAGGTGGAATCTCAGGGGTGTATATTCTGTTCCCCATCCAGTTATCCAGGTTGCACTTAAAAAGGGTTAATGAGGTACTCTGCTTGAAGTGGAGTCAGAATCTATTCCACAGAAGGGTGAGTCTCTGGGACACAAATCTGTTCTGCTAACAAGTTCTATTGATGTCACAGACCAGGTTGAAGTCACGTGTGTAGGTTACTCGAGTGGAGCTTGACTTGCAGCAGTCCCATCAAGGTGGAGTCTCAGATTGCTTTATATGCCAGAAAGAGGTCACCTCTGAGGAGTCTGTATGTGACTGAGTAGAGGGACAGGGCATTTAGCCTATCTGTGTAGGGTAGATGTTTAAGGCCCTGGATTCTCCTGGAGAGGAACCTCTATGGTGTCTCCAGGTGCTGCATATGCTTTGTGAGGAACATGTCAAAAGGGGCATTGTACTCAATAATGGGTCTTATAAAGGAAGAATATAGTTTTTTTTTTTTACCTCCTTGTCCCTGGATGAGATATCCTTACTAATGAAGTGAGTTATGTAGAAAGCAATACTGTTTCTAAGTCAGTGTGGTGATCACATTTATTTTGCAGGGAGATATACACGCACACACAAGTGACCTGGAGTGGGATTAGAACCCCTACCTATTTAGTCTTATACACTACAGATCACAGTATTTGCACCATGTGGCACTGCTGAAGTCTATGATATAAGAAAAATGTTATAAGATGTGTTATGTTAAAACTCTGGGGCAAAAATTCATGGACTTACAAAAGGGGTATATATAGGTTCATAGGTTGGTACTAGGCTATCAGCCCTAGGGCCTATACAAGCCTAACCATAACAATTCCCTGGCTATACAACTAAAATAGATTATTTTATAATATCAGAAAGTTTAGTTATAGGAGAAGGGGGGTAGTTGAAACAGAGTTTTCTGATCATCTTTCAATATGGCTAGAGATAAAAGAAAACAAGGAATGTATAAAAATAGGCAAAGGAATTAAAGGGATACATTAGAAAGCATGGAATGAAGAAGGAACAAGATTAATAATACAGTTATGGAAAGATCATATTACTATGAGACCATTTTATAAAAATTGGTCTGAATGATAGATGATATTTAGTGTGTGTGTATATATATATATATATATATACATTTTTTTTACGGTGGCAATATGATGTGAGAAAAGTAGAGAAATAAAAATATAAAAGAACATATAACAGTGCACTGGAAGATTTAAAACATAATGATAGTATTTTGACAAAGAGAAAGAATTATATGAAAGAAACGAAAAAATGCAAGAACTTTATATAAGCAAAGATATTTTTTACAAGAAAAAGGATAAGAAGCATCAAGTTACTTAAGCAGAAAAATAAATAAATAAAATAAAATAAATAAATAAATAAATAAAATAATAAATAAATAAATAAAATAAATAAAAAACGTAAAAGGCGAACTAGAACTCAGCAAAATATGAATAGTTTCTGAGCTGTTAATAACTTAGTTTTTATGCACACTAATACACATGAATGGATA
Source organism: Protopterus annectens (assembly GCF_019279795.1). NCBI lineage: Eukaryota > Metazoa > Chordata > Ceratodontiformes > Protopteridae > Protopterus > Protopterus annectens. Next base: position 964,038,529 of record NC_056733.1, on the reverse strand, counting down.
TTTGCTAGATATTTTTAGACAGATACATTTTTTATATTTATAGTATTCTAGTTTGATTATGTTTATGATTAGATAGCTATGTGTTTTTTCTTGATTTTAGTTCGTGTTACAGACCCAATGAAGGCTTTATTGCATTAGTTAACGAAAAGTGATTTTAGTTAGAAGTCTTTAAATGTATATCTTTTTATGTATATATTATGCTTTTCTTAATACCTGATCTTGGAATGTGGGTTGCCAGTAGATAGGTAATGGTTTCCTTAACTAGGATTTAGTTTGATCTAATCAGTAGTAGTGTGTGGAGGTGGGTACTTGCTGTTCTAAAATGCCATTTTATGGCCCTCTTTATATTGTTTGCCATGAATAGGCTGGTTTAAAATTAAACAATATATATATATTTTCTCCAACTACTTCTAAGTATATAAAAGTTGATATGCTTTGTATTGTTAAAATATTTCTGATTTTTTATGACTGAGGATCACTTGTCTGTGACAAATAAAGGGTTATTGCTTTAGAACACTATCTGGGTTTCATGATTTTTGGAAATTATTGTGACTGATTTCATCAACTAAGTTTTAAGGCCACTAGTTTCTCTGTTTTTTTTTTCCTCAACACTCGTGGTGGTGAGGTTGCAACTAGAGAGATTCCTGTGCTTGTTCATTTTTTATATATATTTATTATGAATAGTTTAGTACAGTATGTACAAGAAATGTTTAAAGAAAAAAAGAAGGTAGTGAATAAAACAAGGAAAGTAAAAATGTTAACAGAAAAGGAGATTTCTTTAAATGATCTAGATAAAGTATACAGACAAGTAAATAGAGATTTGGCTGCAGGACCAGATGGAATAGGCTATGAAATGTATACAAATTTAAGGGATTGGCAAAAATATATTTTTTAAAGATTTTGAATGACTGGTTAAATAAAGGTTTTATATATATAAAATTATGCAATGGAATACATAAATTCATTTGGAAGAAAGAAGACAGAAGACAATTAAAAAATGGAGACTGAGAGTATTGAATAATAACGATTGTAAGATTTTTATGAAAATTATAGAGAAGAGATTTGAAACTAAAACGGGAAGTATTACGGAGGATTTATAAATAGTATCAAGGAGAAGGGTTGTCAAGAGTTATTACTGATAGAGAAGCTGTGGATGATATTACAGAAAAGAAGCAGTAAAAATCACGATGTACTAGTATGTGAAGTAAATTACAAAGTGAAGGAGGGAGGAGTATATAACACCTGAAGGGTTAAGAATTCCATTTCTGTTAACATATGTAGATGACATTAAAATACTTGCAAAAAGCATACTAAGGATAAAATAAATAATGTGTACAAATTAATGTCTATAAGTGGTAGGGATGGCTTTAAATAAAGAGAAGGTTTAGGTGATGTAGTAAAACTCGGGTTATATATTTCACAATGAATTAAATCTGTGTGTTAGGTATAAAATATAGGAATAAAAATGTAAGTAGAATTAAATGAGAAAACAATATACAAAGTAAAGCAAACCTGTCTTTTCTGGAGAACATATAAATTGTCATTCAGAAAAAAAGGCTTATTTGATAAATTCCGTACTGATGGGAAACAGCACATGTAACAAGCATATCCATGCTGCCAACAGTATTTGAAAAGGAATTATTGCAGATATATATAATTCATTTATATGGGGCTCTAGACTAAACCCTGTAAAAAGAGGAAATTTGTATGTAAATAAAGAGAAAGGAGGTTTAGGGTTAATTAACCCAGTGGTATACGCTGCTTCATTAAACTTATACAGTGTTAAAGTGGATAAGTGAAAAAGATAAGAGATTAGTAGTAAAACTGTATAAATAGAAATATGGTAAATTTGGGGATATGGTAAAAAGAGTAAAAGAGAAAGATTGTATAAATGAAGAAATAAAATGTTATCAAGAAAAAATATTTTTGTGGAAAATAAAAATTGATGATATAGAAAAATATGGTATAAGAAAGTAATGATAAACCATTAGGAAAACCTAACAGATGAAAAAATAAAACTATAAAAATAAGAAGCAAATGCTGTAATCAGAAAATAGAATCTCATGATTTTTTTTGTGGAGACTGGTAACTGATAAATTGCCAGTAAAAGGAAATATGCCATATAAAAAGAAAACTGATAGACTATGTTTACATTGTCAAGAAGAAACCATGGAACATGTTTTTGAAATGTAAAATGGTAAAAAAAAAAAGTTATGGGCAAAAGTATGTAAAGAAGATTTTTTAGACATTATAAAAGAAGTGCATAAAATAAACATGGATATGATTAAATATGGATATTATCAGAACAGAAGTAAAGAATGTGTTAAAGAATAGATGAAAAGTTATTTTATGTTATATGGAATGAAAAAATAAATGAAATTATGTTTAATAGTAAATAGATTTTACCAACAATTTTAAGTGAAATCAGATGGTGGTTATGGAAAAGGGAGTGGGGGGGGCGGGTCTAATAGTGATGAAAATTTAGTATGACTGTAAAGGAAATTATGAATATGTGTAAGCGGATTTTTATTTTTATATATTTGTACATATGTAAATATCTGTAAATATGTAAATATTTTGTAAGTAATTATTTTTCTATATAAATAAAGGACCCCTACTCTGTTTGATAGGTACTGTGGGTTTTTTTTTTTACATCCACCTGACCTGCCACCAAGTCAGGTGGATGAGGCATTTGTTTAATGTCTCATCTGAAGGATGAGATTTGTGATCATACATTTGTACAGCTAAGAACCACAGATGACTAAAACCTCCCAAATATGGGCAAAAGTCAGGAGAGTGAGAAAATGCACAAAAAAAGCAAATTTACAGCGGACTAGACTCCCTTACACCTCCCTAATGTCAGGGGAGAATTGTGCCCCCAAACCCCTGCCGCTTGTCATCATCAAGGGCAATGATGACAGGATCCATCAGTAAGTAACATTGCATGGATAAGACCTCAGTCTTGTCAAAGGATGTTAAGGAGAAGCATCAAAACAGGATCCTCTTCCCCAAATCAGGATGCTTTCAGATGTCAAACAACGTCTTCATCTCATTCATTGGTGCAGTAGAACTTTGTCTAAACAATATCTTTTCTACCAACATCAGGCCCAGGGTCAACAGGCCACGGTGAAATGCGCAGTCGTAAAACAAGTGGTAGAGCCACAAAAAGGGAAGGTCGTAGAAGCCTTCATGCAGTAGCTCCATGGCTCTGTCCTTGTGGTCATGACTATTGAGAATGTTATGCTATGCCCAACTCCCTTCCTCAAAAACTCATAGGAGATTGACTGACTCTGTTCAGAGAAAGGTGTATTCAGTCTCATTTGCAATCTTTTACTGCTTGTATTGATTGTATTTTGTATAATAATTTGGGATTATAAAGATTTTGTCAGACAAATGAGGTCTTGGATATCATTCCTTCAGGTTCCAAATTAAAGGTCAAGACCTTCCGTCATTTCATGATGATGACTCTCATCCAAGCAGATAAGGAGGAGTTGGACTTACCCCCCTCCTTGACCACCTTCTGTACAAGGAAGCAGTTCCCCAGAAGAGGAAGGGAAGAATTTTATTCCAGGCTTTTCCTTGTCCTTGAAGGAGATTGACCATGGAGGCATGCATTTTCTGAACTTCTCAAAATGAAACCTGTTTTAACGCCATCAGATTTCAAAATGCTTACCCTCAGTCACTTTTTCCCTTTTGGACGTGTGGTGCATTCATAGTTACTTTGGACCACAAAGTGTAGTGTCAGTGACTCAACAGGTTGAGCACTCACCTTTAGTGCTGGAAGAGCAGAAGGCTGTGAGTTCTATTCCCACTACAGGTGATTAGAGTAATTTTTAAGTTGCTGATACTGCAGTGCAGCCTTAGGTGGTGGTGTACTCCTGACTGTGACATCCTTCAGATGAGATATTAAAACAAACTTGGTGAGTTTTCAGGATGATGTGAAAGGTTCCATGGTATGCATCAGAAAAAGAGTAGGACAAGTCCTCTGGTGCCCTGGCTAAATTTCCCCTAGTAGTATAAATACCACATTAGGTCACCTCTGAAAACAGTCCCGGCACCATAGTTTCCAACATCAGGATGTCTAGGTATAAAAGGTCATCTGTCAGTGGCATTTCCTCAGTTGTTGCTTGTCATCAACAGTCCACAGTGCACGTATCACTAAATAGGTCTGTCATTACAAATCCAGCAAACAAGTATCTAAAGCTAAGCACCTTATTACGGACATACATTTTTCTGTGATTTTTTTCTAAAATTTGTTAGATGTCTAGAAAATCTTATACAGCCCTCATTGGCTTGAGATAGTTAAAGGAGGCGAGGCACTTTTCAGCCTCCTGTTATGACTGCATGGACTGATGAGGCCTCTGGTGAGACCAGTTTGGAGGCCACCATGTCTTCCATGCTGTCTTCATCTCTTCAAATCAAGTATACCCAGGCATCAAATGGATCTGGTGCTACTGGAAAAGCATTGGCTTCTGATGGCCCAGATCCTTATAACAAAGGGGTAGGGCAGAATATTCTGCATTTAAGTCTGCCTGTGACCTGATACCCAGACACCCATCAAGACACCCAAATGTGGGCTTTACCTGCCAAAGACAAAAGGTCTGTCATCATTTTGCCCCAGCCTTAGTCACTTTGGCCTCAGGCTTGCAGAGGATCTCATGGGGCTCTAAAAACACCCTGCTCCAGGAATATCTTTTACAACAGAAAAAGGTACTCCTTCCTCACAGGAGGCTTCAGATTCCAATGACTCTGATAATGACTGTTTGGCATATTTTGACCAGCTTTCTATACAGTCAAATGCCAACTTTGAGTCAGATGATACTCTTCCCTTATACTCACCACCAGAGGATATGTCATTTGGGAATACTTTTCATATAATGAAAGAGTCCTAAATCTGGGAAAATCAGGACTATTTCCCATACAAGAAAATGTTTAGACAATTACTTTGTCTTCCTGAGCCCAGACCTCTTTCTATTCCTCCAGTTTGGAAGTGGTGGATGATGTGATTCAGGAGATGTCCCTGCAGCCTGACTTCCAGCCCTCCTACTCCTAGGAAAAATGACTGGTTTTACAAAATGCATGAGTCCCACACGCACCTGTATTGAAATCCAGTATAAGATTGTTAGGTGGTCCATGAGAGCCAGAGGCCACATTTCTAAAAATCCCTTGCCAACTGGATAGAGTAGACCCCTTGATTTATCTGGCACAAAGTGAATTCCTCAGCAGCCCTGGCTGCATAGAACTGGTATGTTTAAATACCAAGAGACCTTCCTGGATCAAGTGAAACAAAAGGCAGAGGTGATGGAGGATAAGGATCTCTATAAATAGTTGCTGGATTTATGTAATGTCAGCTCCTAGGTTACCAAGCACTTTTCAAATGTGGCTTTGATGCCTTGAAAGCATCAAGCAGGACATCTGATGCAGGATCAGTGGTTAGGGTACATGCCTCACTAAAAATCTCTGCCAGACCATATTAAAACAGAAATCTTTGACTCCCTTTTTGGGGATTTCCTGTTTAGACCCCAAGCCGAAACCATATTCAGTAAGTTGGAAGAAAAGGCAAAGGTAATGCAAACAGTAAAAAAATAGGCTCAGCAGTAACTACCATACAAAGACATGATCCTTTCCTGTCTCTCAGACAAAAACAAGAGCAGAAAGACAAGAAAGGAGTTGATAAAGTGGCAGGCCTACCCCAAGGCCAGGCCTGATGGGTCCCAATGCCACGGACCAAGCAAGGGGCAGATATGACTCAAAAGAGCACTTCCCTACCCATCATACCCATGTCCATGCTGCTTGAATAAAGCTAGGGTGGACTATCCCATTTCTGTCCTGTATGGTGTCCATGCTGCTTGAATAAAGCTAGGGTGGACTATCCCATTTCTGTCCTGTATGGTGTCCATGCTGCTTGAATAAAGCTAGGGTGGACCATCCCATTTCTCTCCTGTATGGTGTCCATGCTGCTTGAGTAAAGCTAGGGTGGACTATCCCATTTCTGTCCTGTATGGTGTCCATGCTGCTTGAATAAAGCTAGGGTGGACCATCCCATTTCTCTCCTGTATGGTGTCCATGCTGCTTGAATAAAGCTAGGGTGGACTATCCCATTTCTGTCCTGTATGGTGTCCATGCTGCTTGAATAAAGCTAGGGTGGACTATCCCATTTCTCTCCTGTATGGTGTCCATGCTGCTTGAATAAAGCTAGGGTGGACTATCCCATTTCTACCCTGTAAGACAAAAAATAACTTGTGGCAGCTGGGTCCTAAACTTGATAAACATGATTTACAGAATGCAGTTTGCAACCCTAAGAAAATTATTGGGCTTTCCTTCAATTCTATTTCAAGAGAACAGCTAAAGGAGTTGCAGGTTCAGGTACAAGACCTCCTGACATGGGGTTCCATAGAGTCAGTTTGATCAGTCCAGGTCGTTTCTGATCACCAGAAAGGAAAAGTTGGCAACCTGTTTTATACCTCTCAGAATTAAACAAATTCCCTTCTGGTGCATGAATTCAAAATTCTAATTCATTAAAAGTCTCTAACTGTAATTTTCTCCAAGTTCTCATGGTTACCTTGGATTTGATTGATGCCTTCCCACCACATCCCTATCAGTGAAGGACAGCATGCGACTCCTCTTTAATGTGGTGGTGGGGGGGGGGGTTCACTACCAATTTCTACTTTTGCCTTTGGCATATTCACTGTTCCTTGAGTCTTCACCAAAAGTCTGTTTCCAAGCTATAGCCAATTGCAGGACAAAGGGTGTCTGCCTTTACCCATTTGTCAGTGACTGTCTAATTCTGGCAGCAAACTGTAGGAACTAAAGATAATACTCCAGCTATAGAGTGATTCTCCTTCCTTGGGTTCACTCTCAGACCCGAGAAATCCAGTCTCCAGCTAACATTCCTGGATACAGAGCTAGATTCCAGAGACCAGAAAGCATACATAGCATTGAACAGAATCCTACTCCTGATCCATGACTCCCAAACAATCCAGGAAAAAAAAAAACTCTGTTTACATCATGGAATTTCTCAGGGTCTTTGGGGTTAATGCCTTTTGCATTTTCATGATACCTTTAGCTGGGCTGCATATGTAAAAATATTGTGGTATCTCAAGAACAGCTGGTACAAACACCAACAATCCATACAAAAACAGACCCCCCCCCTTCATCAGGAAGAAACTCCTCTGGTGATTTAAGCTTGCCAACAAAACCAAACGAGCACCTTTCCAGGTGCAGGTAGGGACCTAGGTCCTCACCACCAACTCCACGGACCTGACTTGGGGTGCTCACTTAGGAGAAATGACCATGCTGGGCAGCTGAACACAGTTCTTTCAGGATAAAATACATCAATCCAAAAAAGATGATGGCAGTTCAGCAAACATAAGATGTTCATCATTTCATCACTGCTGTAGTAGCCTTAGCTAAGGGTTATATCCTACATAGGATATAACAGCCAGACAGCTTCCAGACATTGAGTGCCTTCCATTAACCTAAATTATTGGCAGCCTGAGGACAGGTGATGAAAACCAACAGTTTACTCACCAAGCCCTTCAGATCTTTCATACTGCCAAAGATTCCACCTCTTCTGGGCTTTCAACTGGTGTTTCTCCATTGCTGGGAAAATAAGTTCTCTTCAAGGAAAAACTTCCACATTGTTAATTTTTAACAGGAACTTAATTATTGTTTTCTGTGAAATTAATTATTCTAAGATCGGAGAAGGTATTTTATTGGACTGTCACATGACCTTCATTCACCTTTTACAGTAAATCACACCTTTTTACTTTTGTGTATAAAATTTGTTAAAACTGTTTTTTTTTGTTTTATGCTTAAAACATTTTAAATTACTATTCTGGACTGGGATAATTGTGTGCCTTGTTTTTCACTGTGTTATGTACCTGTTGTACTGACTGTTACTGTCAGTATTCAGGCTTTTTCAGCTTTGCCATGAAAAAACTAACTAGTTCCTTGGTTCTTTCTTCTTTCAGCCTCAAAAAGAAGAAACTTGCCAGATAGCCTTTGCCCCTTCAGCAGGCTGGCTACAAATCATGGATGGGTAACTGTGTAGTCATCTTCTACCTAGGCTCCATCTAGTAAAATCCCTTCAGGCACCATGAACCAGGGGTTAGATGCATACTCTGGTTGCTGGAGTGCCCTTGGTAGGCAAGCGGGAATCACTTTTGTTGGTCTCAGAGGAAGGTGCAGGGAGTGTCTCTCTACCAGCTGGAATGGGATGCCTGACCCCAGGGGATCATGTGCTTGACAGGACTCTGTCTGCTTCTATAGAAATTCTGTTAAAAAGAAGCAGAATGTTAAACATTTTTCTTTCCTTGTCTCTGTTACTTTTTACAAGAATGATTTATTAGACTTAGCTCAGGTTTTAAACACTTCTTCTTCTGGATTTAATGGTAAGAGGAAAATGGTCTGTTTTATTTTCTGAAGACTCCCAGTGTAATGAACAAGGAAGTGAGTTTGGGGGAACAATGCCTGCTTTCTCTCCTCCTGAGAAGAGTGTTTCTTCTGATAATCTCTTAGAAGAATGTTCTCTTTCTAAAATCATATTGTAAGATTAGGTTTCATTTAAATGCAGTTTGTTGGAAAAGAATGCAGTAATCTCTTCGCAAACATCTAGAAATGTAACCATATTAAAGCAGGCCTTCACATTTTGCATGCAATTTCAATGAATGTACTTTCAACCAGTGAAAATAACCTCAAGTCAAGAATACTGCTAAGAATAAAATGTGCAAACAGTATATGCAGTGCATTGAGTACAAACAGATCTTTGTTCACCACAAGAAGAAAAAGCCAGTGATTGCCTTTTCAAATTTTTAATATTAAAATTTGAAAAGGTAATGAATCACTGGCTTTTTCTTCTTCTAGTGAACATTCGTTTATCTTAGTGTTGGTGGTGAAGCTACAAACAGATCTTGTTTAGATGGTATGAGGCTTGGGAACCAAGGTTAAAGAGATATGTAAAAATTTTGAGGATTTTGGTATTATTAGAAGATACATCAGAGAGTTTGCTATCAAAATTGTGCAAACTGGTTTTGCGAGTAATGACTTACTAAAACCAAAATGCAGAAAATGTGCACATCGTTCACTCACATCTCCAAAAATGGTAATGTTATGTCAAATTCAACATTATCGACATTACCTGGATGCCCGGAGATGTACTACCAATGTTTTGCAGGGGCAAGCCCTCTGCAACCCCCACATGGGGGGGCTGCATCCCTCACAATCCCTGCTAATTATATATTCTAACTCAGAGATTGCTCTACAGTGAGGAAAAGGGTACTTTCTCAATCCCCACTGTAGTGAGATCCAATTGAAACAGCAATGTGCAAAACCAAGAATGCAAGCTATGTGTCGATATTTCAGAGGTGACAGGATTTCCACTCAGAATTTTTAACTTTTGCACCTTTACCCTCGACCTTATGAATGACAGTAAGGTGACTTTCAGATATTTGATAGTAAACCACATCAGACACAGTTTGTTTGGATTGATACACAGAAAGTCATTGCAGGGCAATCCTCAGACTTTTAATACAAACACTTGAGAGTGAGTGTAGAAGTCAGGTCAAATATCCATCATTCCAGAATATTAATTATATTATTCAGGAGGAAAGGAATATGAGTACAGAAGCTTTGGACATAATTATCAGGACTGTTATTAGAGACTGTAAGATTTGACATTTTGAGTAGAGATTTTTTTAACTGTATACTGAGCGCAGAAGCTATGGATATTAAAATTTCATTTGGATATTGTTGACATCTACCACCGCAGTTCATAGTAAAACATTCTTAACTAAACTATAGTGTATGCAAACTTTTATTCTGTAAGGTACAAGAAGACTTGGCACATAAAGGAGAGAATGGAACCTGTTTAGCACAGTTCTGGGTAATTAAAAGATAAAGACATTAATTTCAGTCTCATTCTCATTTCTTCCAGTTATTTCAAGTTCATTTTAATATTCTACAGTCCTGTCAATTCTGACAGTAGTGAGCCACCATCAATGGGGGGGACAATATTTGCAGTTCAAGTAAGTCCCAAAACCCCATAGCAACCTTGCAAATCTATTAGCAGAAACACTACATGTATTTTATAGAACAGCAATGTTCCTATTTCAGAAAATCTGCAGTATAGTCTCAAATAACTTCAGAATCTCCAAGATATCAGCGTAAAGGACATTATCTACTTAACAGCAACATATCAGAAAACTTCACCATCTCCAAAGCAGACGACAGACTTTCAAGTTTCCAGTGTGACATCACAGAGCCAAGGAAATCCTTACAAGAGGGAGTTTGAAAAAGCTGCAACACATCTAGCCACCTTCTTAACACAACTTAGTGGAAATGCTACAGTACATGTAATTCAAAATACAGATTTAGGTTGCAGTATTGCAGATACAGTCATAGACACAGTCAGTATATGTAACCTGTAGATTTCCAGACAATACACAAAGCAAACATTTGCAATGTCTCAAGTTCACATTATTTCAAATACAGATGTTCAGAATGTAATAATTTTTAGTTTATTGTTTTCAGAAGCCAAGAGGGATCAGAGTACATATTTTGATCAGTTTGATAAAGTAAACACCAGCATAAAGGATGCACAGACTTTAGGGCAAAATAAAGAAAAAATGCATATCATAGTGCAAGGCAATGTTATTTCTAGTGTTTCAGAGCAAAATAAAGATGAAAAGCATACCATAGTCAGTGTTGTTTCTTGTTCTATAAAAAAAGGATTTTCAACTTATCTATAAAGGGTGTGGCAGTCCAGCACCAAATCAGATTATTGATCTATCATTGTTTAAGGATGAGAGAAATGACATTTCATTGGAGAAAAGACATTATAGAATAACGTACTAATTAATACAGACACATCAATTTCAGTTGCAAATAGATTTCTATTAGAGGACAAAAGTGCAGTTATGTTAGGATTTAAAGGGTCAACGATTACAGTAGTGAATAGTTCTGAGTATAACAGTACTGCAGTAGTTATAAATATGCCACCAGAGTTGCTGCTGAAGTCTAAAACAAGTAAGATTATGGAAAATAAAAATGCTACAGAATGTACTGTAGTACACACAGATGACACTTGTAAACATTTGTGTGCAGATCATGTAGAGAATTTGAAAAATTGGTTACGACAGGCACACACAGATTCATTGGTTAGGATAAAATAAATTCTGGTTCAGTTGCCACAGTTGAAGTGCAGGCAGTCAAGTTACCACATTTGCAGAAACAATATAATTCTCAGAAAAGCAAAGACAAACTGGAAAATAAATTTAAATTCACTTTTATGGCCAGTAAAAAAAAAGGGTAACAGTTTCAGGCTATTTACTATTATGGAAGCACATCTTGTGTATGGTATGCCAGAAATGACCGTCAGGTTATTTCACAGAATAAATGGCTTATAGTTACAGATCTGGCAAATCAGTTTGTGTAACTGTTTTTTTTTTTTAGCAGCTAAGATCTTTGAATTATGGTAATAACATTCGCTAACATAGAGCTACACGCTCTAGGGACCTAAACCTTGTCACCACAATAAACAGGACATGCTGGAGGGATAGATTCCTGTCCCAGAGACTTCCCATACTCTGGAACAGGCTACCCATCTATGTCAAGCAAAGTTCTTCATTAGCACTCTTCAAGAAAAATCTTGATGAGTGGATGGGAAATAGGAAATACACCCCGGGGATCACTTCTATGTCTCTGCTCGACAGTGGCGCAGGAAAATAACTTTCTTGGGTGGCATAAGCCAGGGAGCCTTGTTGGCTAGGCTTACGTAGGCCCTTGGGCTGATAGCCTAGTACCTACCTATGAATATGTTGCAATGCATAAATAATATCTTGATATGGACTGAGACAGAAGAGCATTTACAGATATTAAATGATGTTTTGCTATTTTACAGAATGTAGAATTTAAAGTGAATGCTGCATTTAAAAGTGACACCACAGTCAAAAGTTCAGAACCCGTACGAGAAGAGTACAGCATATTATGTGTCATGAAACCCATAAGATCAAATCTCATGTCAGGAAAACAGTGCAGTATATAATTTTACTATATGAGGAAACTTCACATACTTGTAAAGGACACACAAGTAAAATTCCAGAATCAGATCATTTCAGTTCTAGTAATAAATTTGTATATGTAAATGGTTCAAGATTTTATATATTTCATGCAGAAATTGCAGTTTACTAAGCACACCAGAGGCACAGAGTTACGTAAATGAGTTATTAGATTAGAGGTCAGCTCAGCGAACTGAACGAAAAAACAGTACTGTATGCCACAAAGCAGTATAGTAAAGATCATTTTAATATTATTACTGACAGTTTGTACTGAAAGGCATTTTATTTTATTTGACATTTGTTAACCAGGTTGGTCCAATTGGGTAGAGATCCTTTTTCAGTGGATACCTGAGGAGAAAAGCTCCAACATTACAAAAATAGTAATTGACTATTGTAAATTTATATAATAGAAAACAATAGTAAATAGAACATGAAATATCTTACAGTAAAGTAAGGTAAATTACTTTCTTTGACCTGTGAGGCTGGTAAATTACTTTTTTTTGTGAGAAAATAATAAGGTAAATTTAAAAGTTAAATGACATCATCTAAAAGATCAGTTATATGTAAAGCAGTGGGCAGAAACCAGAATACTGAAGAAATGATTTTGTAAACTACGACCTGACAGAGTAAACTGAGAAAAATTCAACAGTTAAGATTAATTTTATAAAGGTGCAGAAATGTAAAAAATGTTGAAATATTAATACAGTGTCAGATTACTACTTTAGTTTAATTTAAGGTTACAACAGGGAAAAACAATGCCATTGAGGTTTCTATTCAATTTAATAATGACGTTACAGCCTTTCCATTTCACTGTAGTACATTATCAGTTCAGTAACAGATTTGCAAGAATTTATTTATTAGTAACATAGGTCTATTTCACTATAGTACCTTTTCAGTTTGCTTGCAGACTTACAAGAGTTTATTAGCATCATGTGTTTATTTCATGCAGAAAAATGTAAAGTCATGGCAGCAAGCATTGCTATCAGTTTACAATGGTTAAAGATGGAAATGTTATTTTAAGGGCCTGATAGTGCTTTTTTGTACTTTGCAGATATTACTACAAAAAGAAACACTGCCAGTTTTGATATCTGAATACTTTCCAGTTTGGTTTTCCAGAAAAATATTATATCTGCCAACCAGACTTGTATCAGAGATGGGAGGGAGTATTGGAGAGCGTAACTGTACACAACAAAGGACCCTAGAGCATTTAAGGCAGCTCTTCCAATACTTTAGCAGTGACTGGGATAATGCAGAGTAAGGCCTAAAGTTGGCAAGAGCCATGGTGCACAAGTCAAGTACCTACAGAAAGACGAGACCACCAAAGCCAGAAGTGAAGATTATTGTTTTTTCGTAAGTGTTGGTTTACTCAAAACATGTAAATTAAATGTGCTTCAGTTATCTAAAAAAAGTATTATTTAGAGTTAAAATGTGTATACAGTTTATTTATTTAACATTTGTTGACTGTGAAATTCTGACTTGGAATGAAGCTAATTTTCAGCAGTAGCCCGGGGAGAAATGCTCCAGATGCATGTCTTTGTAACATGGCAGGAAACTGGAGCACCCGGAGGAAACCCACAGAAATGCAGGGAGGACATGCAGACTCCACACAGAAGGCACGCCAGCCAAGAATCGAACTGGAGAACCTCTTGCTGTGAGGAGACAACACAACTACTGCACCACTGCATACAACAGATGTGCATTTATGTAGATAAAAAAGCAAGTATGCAAATGTTTTCATGTTTTCAGACAGTTGTATAACAGTACCGATTTTCAGTTTATCTGAGTTCAGATAATACTGGCAGGAAAAAAGGTATTCCTCTAGTGATGGTTAAGTTTACAGAGTGTACATTTACCAGATTTCAGTTTATGCTTTTATTTGTGTTCAGATAATAATGGCAGAAAAGGTATTCCTTTCATATTAGTTTAATAGTTTCCACAGTATAACATTTATACACAGTTATTTTAGATGTTCAGTATAAATATGTATCACTTTAGTGTGAATTTCAGTCAAGATTCAGAATATGACATTCATACTCAGTTGCACATTTCTAACAGCATTAGTGGACAGTTTACAACATGGAATTATATCACATCTCACATTATCCAGTTATTAGTTTTAAGGGTAAAATGACAGAATTATTTGTAACAGGCTTATATAAGTATAATAACATAAGTTACCTAAAGAATAAGTGGTGATAGTTATTTAATATACTCACGGTACAACAGGTCAGGATTAATTTGTTAATTCATTTACAGAATTCACTGCACATTACCTAATACATTAGACAGGAAGTTAAAAAGACACAGACAGGGTATGCAATGGTATAGATCTGAAACAGATCTATATTACATGAATGACCGATCAAAATGTCCAGTACATGTAATCAGAACCTCCAAATGTTGAAATTTGGAGTTCCAAAATGTTTTGGTCGGCCTTCCTGGTGAGTGTAGTGTGTGACATAAACATGCTTCACTGTCAAGAGTAGCTTCGTAAGAGGCTGCTTTATTTAATATACCAACTCCGAGATCACTGTACATCGGGAAAAGGGCAATTTCCCAGTAATCGCTTGCACGATTACTGGGAAATTTCCCTTTCCCCAATGTACAGCGATCTCAGAGTTGGTATGTTTAGTTAAGGGAGTGTGGAGGGCACAGCCCCCACTTTGTTTTAAAAGTATGTGTGTTTGTGTAGGTGTTTGAGTGATGAGTGTGTAGGGGTTTGTATGAATTGGTTGTATGTGTGTGTGTTGTATGTTTGGAGTGGGACAAACAAAATCTTTCGATTTTGTTTTTTTCAGTCTTTTTGGGTTTCAATGACATGATCGAGTGATTAAAGTATGTTGAGCATGTTGTACTCAACATTTTGATTGCTTATTCATGTAATATTGACCCTCTGAAACACAGAAACCATAGGTTTTTGTAAATATACTACTATTAAAGCATGTAGATATTTACATGATATTTAAGACACAAATTTAAAATGCAGACATCTATTACAGCACATAGAAATAAAAAAGGTAAAAATTTAAGATTATCAGTAACAAATCTAGCTGAAGATTTACAGAAACAAGTTAATATGTAATTATGTTTCAAGATACATATATTATAGGTATAAAAAGAGAGAGCTTACCAGTTATAACATATAATGTTAAAAGATTCAGTCTGAAAGATTTTCAAATAATTAACAGACTATAAATGATCAAATGACACCTAGTAGTGAAAATTAAAATTGAAAGTTTATTTACCAGTTAAAGAAAACTTATTTTATAATGGTTATATTAGTTGTAGTGATCATTATAGTATCCTTCACAGACTATATTAATGATTTTATAAAGTAATTACAGAAGTACATTCCATTTCAGTAATTTCAGAGGCAATTGTTTCAGAATAAAATGTACATAAATACATTTAATAGAATAGACCTTGCATAGACCTGAAAGTGTTAGGTTAGGCCTGTGTCTTCATTTTATATTTCATATTTTAAAGTAACTACAGGAATAGATATCTGTGTTCAGGTATCTCAGAAGGAATTGTAAGATCACGTTTCATTTAAATGTAGTTTGTTAGACAAAAATACAGTATTCTTTTTGCATAAGTCCAGAAAAGCACCCATATTAAAGTAGGCCTTCACATTTTGCATGCCATTTCAGTGAATGTACTTTCAATCAGTGAAAATAACTTCCAGTCAAGAATGCTGATAAGAATAAAATGTGCTAACAGAATGTGCAGTACATTGAGTACAAACAGAGCTTGTTTAGATAGTACGAGGCTTGGAAACCAAGGTTAAAGAGGCGTGTAAAATTTAAATGGTTTTGGTATTATTAGAAGATACAGATGTTGGGTCAAATATCCAGCATTCCAGAATAAGAATTATTATTTAGGAGAAAAGGAATATGAGTACAGAAGCTACAGACATAGCATTCTGAGTACAGAATTTACAGACAGTATAGTGAGTGCAGAAGCTACAGACATTGTTTGATTTGGATATTGTTGAGATCTACATCCACTGTACATAATAAAACATTATTTACTGAGTTACAGTGTATGCGAACCTTTATTCTGCGGTGGTGGTGCTGCAGTAGAGTTGTCACCTCACAGTAAGAAGTTGTCCTGTTCGATTCTCAGCTACAGCGTCTTCTGTGTGGAGACATGCGTGAATGGGTGTACCTTCGTTGAAGGTTGTGCATCAGGGCCGGCAACTCGGCATGTAAAAATCTACTGCCAATCATTAGCAGACCGGAGTTCCGCTGTGGCGACCCCTAACCCAGAAAAGCCAAAAGATACAACAACAAGAAGACTTGGCACATAAAGGAGAGACTGGAACCTGTTTAGTATAGTTCTGGGTAATTAAAAGATAAACATATCCATTCCAGTCTCATTCTCATTTCTTCCAGCTATTTCCAGTTCATTTCAATATTCTACAGTCCTAACAATTCTTACACATATCTATGAACCAGCTGTTCAGCTGGAACATAATAATACTGCAGTACCCTTGAACAAATATGATTTATTTCAGCTGGAGTTTCCTGAACCCACTGCTGCTCCTCCTGTACTTCCAGAGCTGAATGATGTATTTATTACAGCTTGTTATTGCCCATCAACCAGCCTGCTGATACTAAGAAATCAGATAGAGTGTATACATTTATTTATTTATTTATATTTGTTGACGGGGAGTGTCCGACTGGACGTAGGTCCATTTTCAGCGGAGGCCCGGGGAGAAAAGCTCCACAGTTAAAATAAACAGACAGTAGTTACATTGGATTACATAGCGATTAACAATTTACATAGCAATTACTTACAACATATTTACAGATGAAGAACATAGTACATCAGTAGACAACTAGAATCTTTATCTGTGAAGTACATAACAGACATTAACGAATGTTAAAATAAGAAGTTCCTTCTGTATAAGTACTAGGCTTATGAGCATCTGAGCTTGCTATAATCAAGGTAGTTAGTGGAGTGGAAAGAAAGGTAGTAGTTGGATGGGGTGGGTGATATTAGAGTGGGAGTTGCAAGGGCATAGCCAGCATGTTTTTAGGTGTGCTTTTAGTAAAGTTTTGAAGTGGGTGAATGATGGTATGGAGGTAATTATGGGTGGGAGGGAGTTCCATAATTTGGCTATGGTGCAAGAGAATAGTGCTTCACCAGCAGAGTTATTGGCTTTAGTGATCTGCAAGTGATTTTTGTTGCTGGATCTTAGTGGTCTGGTGGTGCGATAGGGTTGGAGTAGATTCTGGAGGGATGGAACATTTAGTGGATGGTTTACTAGTTTGTGGGCGAGTGAGAGTTGATACCATTGAAGGAGGTGAGGGAGTTCAAGCCAGCCCAGTTCAGCAAGTGAGAGACGGTGGTGACTACGGTAGGCTTCCCCTGTGGTGAATTTGGCAATTTTGTTGTAGCAGGTCTCTAGCTTGTTTAGATTGCATTGCCTTAGGTTGGTATATATTGGAGAGGCATAAAGTAGGGTAGAGATAAGGTGGGAATTTGCTATTGAAATCTTTGCTGCTTTGGTGAGAAGATGATTATTTCTGTATAACGCTCCTAGTTTTTTGTGGACTTTTTTTATGGTCATGGATATGTGAATGTCAAATTTTAATTTATTGTCTATTTCCACTCCTAGCAATTTGGTGTGTTCAGTTGGGTATATAGTTGTGTTGTCTTTTGCTGTGATGCTAAAGTGAGAGTTGTTTTGAGTATGTTTGGTGGGTTGGAAGATGAGTAGTTTAGTTTTGCTTGGGTTGAGTATTAATTGGGCATCGGATAACCAAGTTTCAACAGAGGAAAAGGCTTCCTGTGTGACTTTTTGCAGTTTGGGTGGGGACTGGGCTGAGCAGATGATGGTCGAGTCATCTGCGCATTGTATGAGTGTGCCATGTGTGCTGGCAGAGGCTAGATTATTTGTGAAAACAGAGAAGAGTAGGGGTCCAAGGATAGACTGAATAAACTACTTGAAAGTTCAACAAGGCATCTTTATTCCTCCCAAAGAGAAGGTATCAGAGAAAGATTCCCCTAGATCTGCTAGCTAAAGTGATTTTTTTCTGAAGTAATGCATTGTACTCTGTTTCTTGTTAATCATGTCACCCCTGGGTCACAGGTGAGATACCAGATCTGACTAGAGCTTTCTGGATTTCTTCTGTTCACAATTGTCACATTGTCCCATTAATATATTTGCCTTGCATACTGTTAATATTTCCATGTCTCTATGTACTCGCAGCTGTGTGGGGTAGATGGTCAAAGTAAACATTAACGTCAGACAGATCAACACAGAGGAAAAAGGGCATATCACTGCACGAAATTTCAATACTCAGGCTCATACCACAAGAATGACAGTTTACAGAAGGAAGATAGATTAAAGTAATAAAAATTTAAATAAAAAAAATAAGATACAAAAAAGTAAATAAAGTAAATTAAATGTAAAGGCTCTATTTACACCAGAAACATAACTACAACATCAGGAATAGACTCAGTAGAAATACAAGGATATGCAAAAACAGTACTATACTAAGTAAGAGAGGCATACATGTAAACTTACACACCAACAATATATACCACAAACTTACAGTTCACAGTTTTTCTAGTACAGAGAGATGTATGAAGTGAGATATTCAAAGAGTTTATTTAAAACAACAATGACATACTGCACACAAATGTTTTACCCATGTAGCATGTTAGGCTATGGGTTTGCTATTCAGCTATGGTTTTATTACTTGGGTATTAGGCTATGGATATGTCAGTCTGAGACACAATTTACTTCTCTGCATACTTTTCTTAAATAATGATACATAACAGGATATGCTGTTTTTTTTTTTTTTGCATGCTTTAAATAAATTCATTTATTTATTCATTCATTTCATAATTCAACTAGGAAGGCCCTGTCAGCCAGAGGCCCTTGTATAAAAGAGTTTTTTTTACTTTAAAAGTAATGACTAGAAAGCACAACAAATGTGGTAGGGGTGTTCTTGAATATAGATTGCATGCTCTTAGTGTTGGCATTCATTAATCCAGGGTTTAAGTCTTTCAAACAATCTGGCCTTCTAAAGGGTATAATGAAAACTAGAAATCAAATGGTATTAAATAATGTATTTATAACTATGATCAGGCCCATGATAAAATATAATTTGTTGTTTTGTAATGTATTACTGACAAAGGAAATTCAGAAATAGGTTAAAGAAAGTTTACAAAAAGAAGAAACAAAATTAATAAGTAGACGTACGTTGAGAGATTGAAGTATTTGGATGTTTTCAGCATTTCATATAGAGTAATCAGGGGAACTTATTAAGGCTACATTACAAGGAATAGTTTTGATCTTAAGCAAGCAATTGGTTTAATAAAAGCTGTAAAATATATAAAAAACAAAAATGAGTAAAGACAAGAGATAAGTTTATAACTCAAAGGATTCCTAAATTGAGGAATAGTATACCTGTTTGTGTTAGAAATTCTTGTCAGTGTCAATCTTCAAAAAATGTAGATGATTATATGGGGAAAATAAATATAAGTATGGGCTCTGCAATGATTAAGGTCAATAAAGACTATCTGCAGTTAAATTAAAAAATGAAACAATAATGATAGGCATGTAATACAGTTAAGTTATGGTCCTGAGAAGTTCGTAGATTGGTAAAAAGCAGGCTAAGTTTAAACAGCTATAGGAGTGACAGTAACTGTTACTGATAGGAGATAACCACAAAGAAATATACAGCTTAAAGTTTAGTGCCTAAAGTGATCGTGGTAAAGTTAGTTAGGTATTTAAGGTAAGAGTTAAGCTTGATGTGGTAGGGATGTTGTTGAATACAGACTGTATACTCTTAGTGTTGGCCTTCATTAATCCAGCATTTAAGTCTTTAATACAATTTGGCCTACTAAAGGGTATAATGGAAACTAGTAAAGAATGTATTTATAACTATGTATAACTGACATGGGAAATTCAGAAATAGGCTAAAGAAGGTTTACAAAAAGAACAAAGTATATAAGTAGACGTAAGTTGAGAGATTGAAGTATTTGGATGTTTTCAGCATTTCTTTTTGTGTAATCAGGGGAAACATATTAAGGCTACATTATGAGAAGCAGTTTTGATCTTAAGCAAGCAATTGGTTTAATAAAAGCTGTTGAATATATAAAAATACTGTTACTGGTAGGAGATAACCACAAAGAAATATGCAGCTTAAAGTTTAGTGTTAAGGTGATAGCGATAAAGTTAGTTAGGTATTTAAGGTAAGAGTTAAGCTTGGTGTGGTAATTATTAATTGTAGACTCTAAATTAGTAGTAAGTTGCTCCAATGGTATGGTTTGGCATAGTTTGCAAGGTAAGTTAGCAAAATATGGGACAGATTAATGTAATAATTAGGTAGGCACAATGAAGGAGCTAATGCCATAAACAGCTAATAATAACAATGATAGATTGCAGGTGAAGAATTAAATATCAAATAACCAACTAGGTTAACAATCAGAATAGTAAAAGTGCAAAGGACAGTAGAATATATGAAAGCTATACAAAATCAAATCCATTTAACAGCAGGCATCAATTCAATGGCAGGAAACATTAGCAATTCTCTCAAGTAGCAAATACAGTGGAGCAGCTACTACACTCACTATAAACAGTTAAAGTGAAAAAAGTACACTACCAGAAAACAGAACCGTAACAGGTGTATCATCCAAATGTAGTTTAAATGCAAGAAAGCAAAAGTGAAAAGTCAACCCAGTATCATCAGTAAAAATCCAAAACAGAAAATAGCAGAAAAGGATTTAAAAACAGACAACCCAGCAATAAGTAATGCAAGTGTATCAAAACTAGTTAAACCAGCTGGGGAAAATACATCTTACTTGTAGCTGGCTGCCTGCTAGGTAAGTCTTACTTAGTAGTTGGTAACTAGTAGAGTAACCAGTGAAATTATACACAGAGTGACTAGTATAATAAGCTGATAGTGCTGCCTCAATATACTTTATTTAGCTAGTCTGATCCCAGACCTAAAAAAGGGCTTAAGAGAATCGCTTCCTTCTTTCTTCTCGCCTGTGCATTGCACAAATATGCACAGTAGTCAGAAAAAAATGCTGTGACAGTTTGTTATTTAATGCCCAAGAGTTTTGCTTTGACAGTAGTCTGCTGAACACGAAAACAATGATAGGAGTGATTCCACAGCAGAGTAACAATGGCCAACTGTTCCTCTCTCATTCAGAACAGAGCAAAACAGTCCTAATCCATTTCAGGCAGACATATTCTGGAACTCACTTCATGTATAGTGGATTGGGCCCAAAAAGGGTTTGGTGGTAGAACCACTTCCTGTGTAAGCTAGAAAATGGGGGGGGGGGGGGTTACAATTTAGGTACTGCATTAGGTACATATAAATTGAAAAAAATGAATGTTAACTGTCTAAGGTAAGGGCTTCCCTAGTAGAATCTTCTAGTATTTACCACTATAAGCACATGAGATGCAGCTGTGAGGAGCTTCTGAAGTCAAATTTACATAAGGAACAATCAGCTTAAGAGCATCTGGATTTAAAAGCAGAGCAGAGCCAGGGTGAGTAAAAACAAACAGTCAAAGAACACTGGCAGCACTCACCGTTTAAGCTGTTCCTTAACTGATTACCTTAACTCACCCCCTCAAATCGAGCTCTGGAAGTTTGCACTGTAGCTTCCAATGGCAGAGCCTAAGCTTTTTTATAAAATCAAATTATGTTACAACATTTTAAACAAATGTCCATATCTTTGCAACCATAGGGGTTATTAAAGAAGTGTAAATGGAAAACTCTTCGGCACAAACTATTTTTACAGTGGTGGTATTCTTTAGGTGTAGGTCTTAAACTGGATTTTATAAGTTGAGTAAACATAATAGTGAAAGAGGCTAAGTAGCGATTTGCACTAGGTTGGAAGCACTGTAAGGTGAACAACTGTGATGGCATCATGGTGATTGTAGATGCCTAACCAGGGAACATACAAAGAGGCAGTTACTGCTCATCAGCTACTTAGACTGCACTTTATTAGCAGAAGCTTCTGAAGTAGAGTATAAGGATGTTTACTAAAGGTCCCATTCCACACTTGCCTTCTTTGGTAACCTAAAGGTTTACTTTAACAGCTGAAACAATGCTGTATTTTAGAAAGCAGTCAGAAAGCTCTGAAGTGTTAGCTAAGCTTTTAGGCCTCTTGGACTTCTAGGAATCTTTGATTCCTTTTAGAGTTACCACCTGTCCCACTTTGCGAGGGACAGTCCCTCTTTGGGCAGTTGTGTCCTGCAAGAAAATTGTAAAAATGGAAAATGTCCTGAGATTTTAGGGCCGAATTATTTCTTATATTTCATGTAATAGTTGCATAAAACAGTTATTCTTATCTGAAACACCTAAATGTTATAAGAAACAGAATAAGCAACTAAAATGCTACAAGAATAAACTTTTATTTAGGCAAAAAAGTGAAGTTCTGTCCTTTGTACTGGTCATGGGTATGTTTTAGCCTGCCAAATCTGACGTTTGTACCATGTGAAAAGATGGCAACCCTAATTCCTTTCTGGAACCTTCTGGGTTTCACAAATGTGGTAGATGGTGTGTGGTGGAATGAATGGTACAATAAATGTTTTTTGTCATGGCCTGTTCAACATCACTATAATGAAGGTTAAGACTTAAGTGACTTCATTCTTCTTCCTAAAACAAATATAATTTAAGCAAAAGGGATTTTTTGGATATACTTACAACTAAGGGAGGCTCTGTATAAATCCTTCTTTTGGCAAATTAATGAGTTGGAAGTTCTATCTGTCCTGCATCTCCTGTTTCAAGATCACCTCTAGTTACAATCACCAGCAGAATTAAGACAGCACATAGTCATATGCAGCTGTTTTCTGAGCTGAAGGCACGTGGAATGTAATGAGCATGAATCAAGTACAAAGGTTGTGAAAAGAACCCTGGACATTATACGGGAGATAAACA
This sequence comes from Protopterus annectens, assembly GCF_019279795.1. Lineage (NCBI taxonomy): Eukaryota > Metazoa > Chordata > Ceratodontiformes > Protopteridae > Protopterus > Protopterus annectens. The sequence goes on along the minus strand of NC_056733.1, from coordinate 964,015,563 downwards.
TGTCCCCTTGTATCCTTCAAAAACGCTCACATTTATTCATCATAGGCACTGGGGTCAATGCACAGTTTCAAGCAATACTATATCCTGAGTTCAGATGGCATATCTGTTAACTACCTTAACACAGTTTCTAAGTCCCATTCTTGTATTATCTTCCATTTCAGGATGGCATAGTCTATAGGAGTTAAATGTATATCTATTTCCCATAAAAGTGCCTCTTCCATTTTCATAAAACATCTGGATTACCTTAAGCATACCACAGCAAGAAAGGACTTTGCAAGGAGAGTTGCTGTAGCTGACACTGATAATCAGGAATGCTATTACCTCCAGATGGAAACATCCATATGATTTTACACCAGAACATGGAGAAGTATTTCTAGTAATACATAGGAAAAGAATGAACCAGATGCAGCAAACATGTACATGGATCCCCACCCAATGTTATCTTCAATCAGACAAATGAAATTAATGAAGTAAGTTGGGCTTGGTACTACTTGCTAAGTTCTAGCTCATATGTCATGTAAGCAGCCCAATTACATAGTCATTCATTTTATTTTTAAAAAAATGTGCACTTATATAACCAGACAAAAAGGGAAATGTAGAGATTATCTGAGCTGTGGTTCGGTGAGCATGTTGATATAAACTGCTATATTAACAAAAAAAAAGATTACTATATTTACAATATAAATAAATTTGTAGACAGAAATAATTAGAAAAGTAAATAAAGTAAATAAATTAAATAATAAAAACATAGCATTACACTTTCTCTCTTATTGGTAAGCTTCTTCGTGTACTAGATTTCTCTACTGTTTTTAGTTATGTTGCATTTATACCTCGCTGCAAGTAATAAATTCAATGCACAATAATGGGTAAGAAGAAATGGAGAAACTGCAAACAGTTGCAGTGCAAATCGCCATGTGTGATAGTGTGTCAAATTTTTATTGTTATTTAATTTTCAAACATGGGAACTATATCACATCCCTGATCACTGCACTTCATATATCTGCATACACAGAAAATACTGTAGTAACAAAATATATACATCAAATCACACATCTATAAGAAATTATAGGTATGCAGCTGTATTTCAAAACTTCTCTGTAAGAGTTTGCTTACGCAGATGGTATCAGACTCATGTTTTTATACATGATTAAGTTGAAGTACTTTTCAAAGTCATAAACACACAAATACACACACATCAAATCTGCACCACATTTTATTATTTCAAAACTACAATGTACCTCATCTTTGAGCTTGTATATAAATGCAGTCACTCCAAAGCAGGATATGATATGCACGTATTAAAATCGAGACTTTTACCCATATTGACAAGAGCTTTTGCATAATGTCACCCATAGTTTGAAATATTCAAATCATCATTGATATTAAGTATAGTATCATAAGCAGGCTTATAAACAATGCTTAATTTCTCATAAATGTACACAGCACATATATATCACTGAGTACATATCTGAGCACCAAGTTAAAGAAGAGGCAACATTTGCAGGATAAAACAAGTGTCTAAAAGGCAAAAATTCCCAATCCTCACTCCAATAGGACAGCCATTTATAACATATGCTTAAATAAATGGAGCTAAGAAACTAGTTATTTGCTTTAACTGACCTGTTGCACCATTAACTTGATCCATTTTTCTGAGAAAAGGCCATTTACATTATATGAATCATCCAGGGTTAAGATGCAACAAAAGGTTTGTTTATGCTCAGCACAACACTGCACGCAGTGGAAACAAACAGCACACTTCATAGGCTCATACTAGGCTATCTGCCCTAGGGCATTTATAAGCCTAGCCAGAGTGTGTTTGGCTTTCGCCACCCATTTTAAATTAATTTTGCTATGCCCTTTTTCGAGGTTAGTATACTGTGCATCTGTCTAACAGTGACACAGAAGTGATACCCGGGGTAAACATACGATCTCCCATCCACTCATCAAGATTCCTCTTGAAGAGAGTCAATGAGGGACTCTGCCTAACCTGGACTGGGATTTTATTCCAGAGTGAAGGGAGCCTCTGGGTTATGAATCTCTCCCTCCAGCATGTCCTATTTATTTCAGTGCTGAGGTTCAAGTCTCTCGAGCGCATAGCTCGATGGGATTTGGATTTTCTGAGGTGCAGCATGTCCATTAATTCCGGGTTGGACATGGCTTTATACGTCAGGCACAGATCGCCTCTGAGCAGGCGGTATGCCACTGAGTAGAGCTGGAGTTTCTGTAACTGGGCAGCATATGGCATCTGTTTGAGCCCTTTGATCCTCTTGGTGAGGTACTTTTGGGGTCTTTCCAGTTGCTGCAGGTGTCTGGTAAGGTACATCCCAAAAGGGGCATTGTACTCAATTATGGGCTTGATGAGGGATGAGTAAAGAGGCACGATGACCTCCCCTGATCTAGATGTGAATCCCTTCATGATTAAGTGGGCTATATAAAATGGTTTTCTAACCACTTTGGCCACGTGGTTGTCAAATGAGAGATTGCTATCAACTTGGGTCCCCAGGTCCCTAATTACTTCTTCTGTACTTAATGGATTACCACCTATGTGGTAATTTGTGGGCACTTTGTTTTTGCCAAAGGAGATGACTATACATTTTTTGGCGTTTAGCTTGAGGCCATGGCTCTGGCACCAGTTGCCTGTTTCTATGAGGCCTTTTTGGAGGATGCTTGTGTCGGCTGAAGAGTCGATTATGGCGCCCAGTTTGCAGTCATCTGCGAACTTGGTCAGCCACAGTCCTTCCGTGTTGGCCTGTACCTCCGAGAAATATATACCAAACAAGAGAGGTCCCAGGACTGAGCCTTGTGGGACACCACTTGTAATTGGTTTGGAGTCTGACATGGCTCCAGCAATTCTAACCATGTGGGTTCTGTCCTTGAGCCAGTTTGCAACCCATCTAGTGACATAGGGGTTTATATTTAAGCTGGTGAGCTTATCTATAATACCCGAGTGGCTTTTGCGAGGTCCAGGTAGGCTGTGTGGACCACCTTCCCTTCGTCAATGGCCTTGGTGACTGTTTCAAAGAAATCGACTAGGTTTAAGAGGTAGGATCTGCCTTTAACAAAGCCGAACTGGGTAGGATCCAGTGTCTGTAGGTCCCCAATATCTTTATTTATGAGGTCCATGATGATCCTTTCCATAGCTTTGCAAACCAAGCTAGTCAGGCTTATGGGGCGATAGTTTCCAGGATCCGTTGAGGCACCACCTTTGTGGAGATGGAGCACTGTTGCTGTACGCCACTCTTTGGGTACATATCCTATAGTAAGGATGAGATTGAACAGTAGTTTTATGTTTGGGTTTAGCTCTTCTTGGAGTTCATGTAGGATGCAGCCCGGGACATTGTCTGGTCCCATTGATGCTGTGTTTTTTGCTTTGGAGAGGGCGGCTCTTACCTGAGCATCTGAGATGTCAGGGGGGGCAGCACTTTGCTGGGATAGATATTTGCCCTTTTGGTGGGGAGGGGGGGAGAAGTTTGCGCTGAATCTGTCAGCTAGGATGTTGGCAATGTCTGAGGGTTCGGTGTATTTTTTGTCATTTTGGACTAATTCTGAGCATATCTGGGAATTCCCACCCAGGTTCCTAACATAACTAAAGAAAGCCTTGTGATTATCCTTAGTGTCCTGTGCAGACTTTCTCTCGAAGCTGGCCTTAGATGATTTTATGTGTGCCCGTAGTTTTTTGCTAATTCTGATCAGAGATGCCTTCCCTTTTTGGGATTTTGCTCTATCGTGTTGTAGCTTCCTCCTTCTATTGTATAGTTTGTTTATGGCTGGGGACCACCAGAGAGGACGTCTGCCTTTGGAGGATTGGGTCTTGGTTTTATTTGGGTTTGCATGATCCATGCATTCCTGAAGGTGTTCATAGAATGCGTTTATAAAGGATTCTGCGGTCTGGGCCGTATTTTCCACAGGCCTGGGAGCTCTGAATGATTCCACCTCAGTTTTGAGGAGTGTGAAATTTGCTTTAGAGAAGTTTTTCACTGTGGTTTTCTGGGCAGGGGGTGGAGTCGGGATGTGAATATCCAGTGAGATTAGTTTATGGTCTGATCTTACCAGTGAGGGATACACTTCTGGTCTGGAGCATAGAGTCCCCATGTTGGTGATGATCAGGTCCAGTATGTTTTCCCCTCTTGTGGGAGTGGTAACAAGTTGTTCCATAACATTTGAGTTTATAAATTCTAGGAACCTTTGGGCTAGGGTGTTGGAGATGGAGTAATGCTCCCAGTCTATGGTTGGGTAGTTGAAGTCGCCCAATATAATGGTGTTTGGAGAGATCTTCATATTTTCCAGTGTTCTCAGGAAGGCCAAGTGGGGTTCCTGGGTTTGGGAGGGTGGTCTGTAGCAGGCTATAAACTGGAAGGCAGTTTTACCCACTGTTAGTTGCACATGGATAGTCTCTGATGCTTCGTGCTGTGCCACCAACCTGGAGGTGTGGGTATCTTTGACGAATATTGATACTCCCCCTCCTTTTGTGGTTCGGTCCAAGTTTTGGGGCTGAAAAGCATGGTATGAGGTATAACCTGGTAGTGCTGGGGTGCTCTCATTGCTTACAAAAACACCCTTCTCCATACTCCTTCCCCATACTTTGAAACTATCGGTTAATATTCCGAATTTATATGCTGACATTCAACACAGGTTTTAAGAACATGCACTCATATACATACATGAGCATGCATTTGTGACACAGAACATGTATATCACATGAACCAAAAGAGGATGTGACACCGGTGTGCTACACATACCACCATCAGGACTCTGTTCTTCATACTATGCAAGCAATGGTACTAAAAAAGTTTCAAGGTCACGGATGGAAAGTGAAAACAATCAACCTGGTGCACATTCTCTAGACAGCAGACAAGGCCTAAAACTAATAAACTTTTAAGGCACAACACTCATGTTACCATTAAAAAGAAAAGGCCCTGCTGGAAACACACATTTATGAACTACTGCTACCCCACCTTCTGTAACAAACATCACCTCGATATGTACTTCTGCTAGATATAGGCACATCCATGGTACAACACTGTCAATAAAAGGTGCAACGTGTTGAGAAATACACCTAAAGAAAATGCCTGCTTAGCAGTGAGAAATACACAACACACAAATATAGAAGAAATGGTACATGAACAGCAAACTCATTGTTTACGGACCAGTAGTTGGGATCAGACAATTGCGTTCTAAAGTACCATTAAAGATGTACAAAATGGAAAGCTGCTTTAAACGTACAACAGCCGTCAGTTGACAGCAGATTGACTGCACAGGTTAATGACCTCCTGCTGCTTACCTGTTCAGCCTAAACGTCGCAGAATACTGGATGAGCAGGAAAAGCATGTGTTGATAACATATGGCTGTGTGTAAATAATCACATCTTCTCTCGTTCTCTAGGTGCTGATCACAGTGTTTTGGGATTTTCGTACTGAATTCAGAGGCTGCACAAAACTCCAACAGAGACACATGCTGCTGCTATAGCAGGGGATGGAGTCCAAACCAGTACTGTCACCTGACCCCCTACCAGCTGACTACTTAACACAAATATTCACATTGCCGATCTCAGTCTGGGACCGAGAAAACGGCCTGCACTACTGTAAACAAGCAGTATTACAAATCTGATATCTAAATCAACCTTAGATTAGATAGAAAATGTACAGAAAAGACAGATTGTTGGCTTGGATTTGTTAATGTTGGATTTTTATTATTTTCCTTTTGATTGTTAGTGCTGTACCTTTGATCAATACATGAGGTTGATATAATGTGAAATTAACCAATGGAAGCATCTTGTATATATTGTATATAATGTATGAATTTGTAATATGGTTGTGAAAAATAATAAAAAATGATTATTGAAAAAAAAAACAAATCTGATATACCTACTATTACTTCTCGTATAAAAAAAAAATCACACTCTGCTTATCAAACTTTGCTTTCCTTTCTCACCAATGAGAATCGCAACTTGTGGGTTTCTACATATCACTCTCACCTGATGCAGTTGGAGGAGCAGTTCAGGATCGTCGTATAGATCACCTGACTGCAACCTCCAATTGCATCTCCGAAACGTTTTTCACCAGAAAAAAAATTTGCAGGTTGAAAGGGAAAAACGTACCATTTTGGCGGCATATTTTCCAATTAAAAGAAAAATTCAGTGCATATTTTTCTAATAAGAGTTCCAAGCAGCTTTAAAAAGGGGGTGGTGCATGCCCCTGCGCCAATGCCTAAATACGCCACTGTCAGTGGTCTCTAAAATCTGCATGGTTCTAACATCAACACCCCCTGGCATTCCAGATTCTTGTTTTGGTATTTGTAAGACAGGAACTGTTTTGGTGGAGAGACCAGTTTTATCTGAATCTGTCTCCCATTCTCCCTTTGGGCTCCAGCAAAGTGTTTAAAGACAGAAGCCTCAGACTTTGCTTGGGGAATGCTACAGTGATGTGTTATAAAAACAGAGGAGTTCCAGATCTTACCATCTGTGCAGACCAGCCATGGTAACCTGGGATGTAGCAATTCAGCACAATCTCACTCTACAGGCATATTACGTCTTGTCAGAGCAAAATATTGCAGCAGACAAGCTGAGCTGAACCAGGATAGATCCTCACAAATGGAAACTGAATCAAAGGACCTTCCAGGATTTGAATCAGCTGTGGGAGCACCTCAAATAGATCTATTCTCTACATTCACAACAAACTGGAAAAATTCTGCTGCATAGCTCCTTACAAGCAGGCACTGGAAAACTGATGCAGTCTCATTTCCTTGGTCAGTAATGTTCCTGTATGCATTTCCACCCGTTCTACTAATATCCAAGGCCACTCTGAAGATTCAGAAAGACTCTGAAGATTATTGTGGTGATTCTGTTCTGACCCAGGCAACAGTGTTTCTCCCAAACTTTCTCACAGATTGGACCTGCTCTCACAAAACAGGGGTTGTTTGATATACCACAGCTTGAAACAATTTCAACTAACTGCCTGGCTGGATGATCGAGATTAAATACATTTTAGGCTCCTATTTTCTGAGGACATGCAACAGGTATTAATGAAAGCAAAGAAGCCTGCTGTTAGAAATCCTATATTACTAAATGGGAAAAAATCTAGGTGCCAAGACAAGATCCATGACTATTCTAAGGGTAGTATTTCGATAGTTCTAAAATATTTCTCTGAGTTATTGTTCTCTCACTTTTCTAAGTTTTCTGTCAAGGTTCATTTGTCAGCCACCTCACAACACCTGCCCATGGATCCTCCCATTTCAATGCATTACCATATTAAAATGTTTTGAAAGGGGTACTGTGTACTCAGCCACCTAAAAGAAGGGTGGCTCCTCCTTGAGATCTTAACTTTGTGTTGGAAAAATTAACTGTTGCTCCATTTGAACCAGCCCATCAGGCTGATTTAAGGTGAATAACATGAAAAGCAGTATTAATTGCTCAACTTTTATGAGAAGAGTGTGCTAAGCTTTGTTGATGAATCGAATGAATCTCATTTTCCACAAGATAGTGTTCCCTTGAGAACTAATCATTTTATGCATAAAGTGGTTTCCGAGTTTACTTTGACCATGCTATCCATCTCCCTGACTTCTTTCATAACAGCAAGAGAATTTCTCAGGGCCCTGGGATTTGTGGCCCCCATCATCCTCATGGTGGATGTGACATGACTCCATGCAGATTCACAGGTTCATAGGTGTGTACTAGGCTAATGGCCCTGGAGCCTTTACAAGCCTAACCCATAGAAGTGCCTGACATCATGCTGCCCGACGTTAGTTCCCAGTGCCTCTATTGTTTAGAGCCACTGGAGTGATCCCCGGGGTGAACTTTCTATTTCCCATCCACTCATCAAGACTTCTATTGAAGAGGGCCAGTGAGGTGCTCTGCTTGACATGTATGGGAAGTCTATTCCAGAGCATGGGCAGTCTCTGGGTTATGAACCTGTCCCTCCAGCATGTTCTGTTGATTGTGGTAATGAGGTTGAGGTCTCTGGAGCATGTGGTGCAGAGGGATTGGGATTTCTTTAGATGCAGCATTTCTAACAGAGCTGGGTCAGACATGGCTTTGTAAGTCAAGCAGAGATCACCCCTTAGCAGACAATATTAGACTGAGAAAAGCTGGAGATTTTTGAGTCTGTCCATGTAGGAGATGTGTTTGAGGCCTAGGATCCACTTTGTGAGGTACTTTTGTGGCCTTTCCAGCTGTTGCATGTGTCTAGTGAGGTACATGCCAAATGGGGCATTATACTCGATGAGTGGCCTAATGAGGGAAGTGTAGAGGGAGACAATGACCTCTTTATTCCTGGATACAAAACCCTTATTAATGAGATGTGCCACATAGAAGGACTTTGACCACAGTGGCAATGTGGTGGTCAAAGGAGAGGTTGCTGTCAATCTGTGTCCCCAGATCACTTATAACGCCTTCAGTGTTCAGTGGACTACCATCGATGTGGTAACTTGTGGGAACTGAGTTTTTCCCAAAGGGAATGACCATGCATTTTTTGGCATTGAGCTTAAGGCCATGGCTTTGACACCAGTTGTTTGTCTCAGTGAGGCGTTTCTGTAGAATGTCTGCATCACTTGGGGAGTTAATTATGGCTCCCAGCTTGCAATCATCAGCGAACTTGGTCAGCCAGGGTCCCTGCGTGTTGGCCTGGACTTCTGAGAAGTAGATACCAAACAAGAGAGGACCCAGGACCAATCCTTGTGGGACTCCACTTGTGACTGGTCGGCAGTCTGACTTGGAGTCTGCTACTTTCACACTGTGGGATCTATCTGTGAGCCAATTTGTAACCCATCTAGTGATATAGGGGTTGATGCCTTGTTTGGTGAGTCTATCTATAATTCCTAAATGGGGAATGGTATCAAAGGCCTTGGCCAGATCGAGGTAGGCTGTATGAACTATCTTGCCTTCATCCACAGCTCTGGTGACTGACTCAAAGAAGTCCACCAAGTTGAGCAGGCATGATCTACACTTCACAAAACCAAACTGCTTTGGGTCCAGAGTTTGGAGATTCCCTATATCCTTATTAATTAGGTCCATGATGATGCGCTCCATAGTCTTATATGTCAGGCTGATGGAGCGATAGTTCCCAGGGTCTGTAGTCACTCCCCCTTGATGGAGAGGGATGATTGTAGCAGTGCGCCATTTGGTAGGTACAAAGCCTGTGGTGAGGCTGTGATTGAACAGGGCACACAGATGTGGTGCCAGTTCACTTTGTAGTTCATGTAGAACACATCCAGGAATATTTTCAGATCCCATGGAAGCTGTATTCTTGGCATTGGACAATGCAGCTTTAACCTGTGCTGCAGTAATGCTGGGTACCTGGCATTCCTCTGGTATTGTGATTGGTCCTTTGGGGGGGTAAAGTTGGCACTGAATCTGTTGGCCAGTATGTTGGCAATATCTGTTGGCTCAGTATAGGAGGTACCATTGTGCAGTAACTCAGAACAAATCTGGGTATTGCCATGGAGATTCTTGACATAGCTGTAGAACGCCTTGTGGTTCTCTTTAGTATCTGATGCAATTCTGCCTTCATAGCTAGCTTTGGAGGATTTTATGCGGGATCTCAACTTTTTATTGAGGCTAATAAGGGAGTTTTTCCAGTCTTGGGACTTCACCTTTTTCTGCAACAGTTTCTTCCTTCTGTTGTAGAGTCTGTTAATGGCAGGGGTGCACCAGATTGGCTTCCTTTTTTTGGAATAGAGCATCTTGGTTCTGTTGGGTAAGGCTCGTTTCATGCATTTATGTACGTGTTCGTATATGAATATTCACTGTGGTAACTGAAAGCCTCTTGGAAATATCATTCATATCTCTTGAAAAAAGAATGTGCTGTCCATGGCATACATTCAGAAGAAATTTGCCTTTTGGATTTTCAGGAAAAGGTTGATGTGGTAATGATATTTCACCCTCTCAGTGACAATCAGAAACTGAATATGGATGCATCATACAAAGCTTACGTGACACCAGCCTGCAAATTCAAGGTGCAGAATTAGTAGACCTCAGACAGAGGAAGCTGCATATCAGTGTCAGATGAGCGGTAATCTAGACTCTCAAAATCTTCAAACTACTTTGAAAGCCAGAAGATTTGGTCTTGATCTCAAACCTCAGTTATGTGATAATATAAACATGCATGGGTGAACGTAGCCATACCTTCTGTGAAAAGAACCTGTACAAGCCTGGAAGAAGCCTCACTATCGGAGCTGAGTCTCAGTGAATTGCATAAATTGCCAGGTATCAACATCAGAGCAAGTTCCCTCAGCAGAATGCTCACCCGTAATCAGATGTAACATGTACAGCGACATCTTCCGGACACCAATGGAAGAAGGAGAGCAGCTGAAATATCCTTTTCCGTTCTACAGACAACCTCCCGCTCCCAAATGATAGGCAGTGGGCGCTTCCTCTTTTTCATAGGGCAACATTTTCTTGTCTGAATACCCTTACCTCAAATTCATTGCTAGCCAGAGTACTGCAAAAGGCAAGAGTGGTGAGAACTGGGATGTTTTTTCTCACCTAGATATTACTGTTTTTTCTCCTTCCTGGAGCAGCTGGGGAAGGAATTCTCTGTACATTCTCTGATGGTAGACCTGCTGGTACATAAGTCAGAAACCTTCTGCCTCCAAGACTTCAGACTAATGACATATGGGTGATCTGATATTCATTCTTCTCAAGCATCTGCTTTCATAGCAAATGTGAAAAATTATGAAGGAGGCCAGCAAACTTAACACAAGGAAGTCATATATGGGAAAATGGAGGAGGTTCTCATTTTTGTACAGCAACGACTACCAGAAACCTTGGTCCTTAGGGCTGCCAGCAGCGCCTTATCTGTCTAATCGTTTTTCTGCAGGGCTGTCATGTTTCTAAGTTAAGGTACACCCTGGCTATTTTGGTATGCTTTCCTCTGATCTACTCCTGGCAAGTCATTTTATTCATAAAAGAGTTCCTAAACAGGTTCCTGCATCTCCTTTCACCAAGGAAGGATTTCCCTCCTTTTTCAGAACATAACTTTGTTTTGTAGAAATTAATCATGGATCCATATAAACCAGCAGAGCCTATAACACTTGAATAATTAGATTGGAAGCCAGGACATTTAGTTGCTATTGCTTCAGCTAAGAGGATTTTAGATTTGCACACCCTAATGCACAAAGAGCCTTTCAAAGTGTTCCAATGGGACACCGTGAGTCTGAAAACTAACTCTTTTTTTCATGCCAAAGGTAGTGTCAGAGGTTTCACCTCAACCACCTAGTTGAAGTTTTATTTCCAAGCCAGAAGATTTTGAACATGTTAGACATCCACAGGCAACGATGGTGCAGTTGAAACAGAATGAGGAACATTAAACAGGCAGAACCTTTGTCTGTGCCCTTTATACCAGGGAAACAGGGTAGACCAGTCACCAGACAATTTCCATATAACTAATTGAATGCATTTTGTCCTGTTATGAAAGGTGTAAAAAGGCTGAGGAGGGTCATGTTAGGTCCCTTTCTATTAGACCACTGGCCACTTTAGGGATTTTCTCAGGAATGTTTCTACTCAGAGCTTTAATAAGACAGCTTCTTGGGCCCCCAGATGCACCTTTTCTTAAATATTATAAGCTTACTGTCCAATCCAGGAGCAGAGCAAGGTTTGAGGCCTTCTATGAACACACACTGTACTTTGGCATTAGAAAGGTAATATGGGGAGGTGTGACTGTTAAAATAAAGCTTTATCTCCCACTATGGACACATGCTTTGGTTATCTTCCCCCCTGTCATGAATACTATTGCAGCAATGGGCCTTATGAAGACTATAGTACCGTTGTGTGAGGACACTCACCGTCACAGTAGATATTTGCAGTACTAGTTACCACCCACTTACTTCTTTATGTTTTTTATCTTTTTAGTATAGTCTCATAGCTGAGGTGAGTAAAGGCTTTTATTCCTTACCATCCTTACTATTTTGTCCTATCCCTCTACTCCAGAGGGGCAGTTAACCAAGTTGAGTAATCCTTCTCCTATAATCCATGTTCAGAGCTATGCAGGTGCTGTAGTCTGGACTCTCGGCTAGATATTTTATTTTGCCACTTTAGTTTACTCTGTCTTAGTTATTCAGCTAAAGATGAGAAGAAGGGGGTACCCCCCCCTTCATAGGTATGTCCTCCATTGCTAAGGTACATTTATACTTTTTTATGCTGCTGAATTATAGTCAAGTTCTGTGAATCACCAAGTGAATTATTTCAGTTTCAAAATATTTTCTTAATTTGTTTTTGACCATTTGTTGATTTAAAATTATTATACCATTTTTGTAGTAAACACACTAGTCCTTTTCCTGAATATTTGTTTATGATCTTTTTCCATTGTACCAGGATTTGTTTTCTTGTTCTTGTTCTTGTCCATAGGTGTTTACTGGGCTAATGACCACAAGGGCCCTTTTAAGCCTAGCCATGTATCTCAAATCTCTGACAAGTTCTGGTACCCTTGATAAGTGTAAGCATTGGCCTGGGAGATGAACCATTTACATGTTACCTGTGTCCATTAGAGACATAGGTGCCAAACCAGGGATGAGTTTCCTGTTCCCCATTCAGTGTTCCAAGTTACACTTGAATTGGGTTAGGGAGGAACTCTGCTTCACATGGATGGAGAGCCTGTTTCACACTCTTTGGGATACAAACTTGTCTCACCAGCAGGACCTGTTTGCATCACAGGCATGGTTTAAGTCTTTAGAGTGGGTAATTCTGGTGCTGTTTGTTTTGTGGATATGCAGGAGGTCCATCAGAGTGGGTTCTGACAATGCCCCATATACCATGCATAGCTCTCCCCTCAAATGCCTGTAGGAGACAGAATACAAGGATAGGTCCTTGAGGCGGTCTGCATAAGACATTTTACTTACATCTTGTATTCTTTTAGTGAGGAACCTCTGTGGACATTCCAGTTGTTGGATATGCCTTGTCAGGTACATACCAAAGGGGGCATTGTACTCGACAGGTCTGATGAATGCCGAATAGAGTGGAACAATGACTTCCTAGGTCTTAGATGCCATACCTTTGTTTATAAGTTGTGCAATATAGAATGATTTCCTCACCACTGTAAACACATGATGGTCAAAGGACAGATTACTATCTATGTGTGCCCCTAAGCCCCTGACTACTGGGCAACCCTAAGGGGTGTGTTGTCTATATGATAGTTACCAGGGATGGATAACTTCCCAAAGGATGCTATTATGCATTTCTTGACATTTAGTTTTAGTCCATGGCTTTGATACCAGTTGTTTGTCTGTGTCAGTGTGAGATTCAATGACAGCTCCTAATTTGCAATCATCTGCAAATTTAGTCAGCCAGAGACCACTGACATTGGACTTGATTTCTGAGAAGTAAATTCCAAAAAGGAGCGATCCAATGACTGATCCCTGAGGGACTCCACTTGTGACTGGCCTCTTTGTAGAGGTGGACTCCCCAATTCTAACTTCCTGGGTCCTGTCTGTGAGCCAGTTGGCTATTGACTGGGTGACATATGGGTTTGTACCTAACTTCTTGAGTTTTTCAACAATGCCCAAGTGGAGCATTGTGTCACACGTCTTGGCCATGTCAAGGTAGGCAGCATGAACAACTTTGCCGTCATCCATTGCTTTGGTGCCCTTCTTAAAGAAGCCCACCGGGTTGAGTAGGCATGATCTGCTCTTGACGAAACCAAACTTGGTTGGGTCCAGTGTCTGGAGGTTTACTATATCTTTATTGATCATCTCCATGATAATTCTTTCCATTGATTTACATGCAAGACAAATGAGACTTGTGGGTCTGTAGTTTTCAGGGTCTGTAGATGACCCACCTTTGTGCAGAGGGATGACTGTTACCTTTTTCCATTCATGAGGCACGAAACCTGTTTGGAGACTACAGTTAAATAGTAATTCCAGAGGCTGTGATAGGTCATGCAAGAGACGGTAACTGATAAACAAATATGGGGAGTTGTGGAAAGTAAGATGCAAAATGAGCAGTGTGGATTCAGATCAAGAATTTAGCACAACCGATTCGATATTTGCAGTGAGACAGACAGCTGAGTAGAAGCTAGAGATGAGGATTGAGTTCAGGTGGACATTCCTAGAATTGGAGAAAACATGTAACAAGATTCCAAGAAAGATGATTTTGGCAGTCCTGCAATGGTTCAAAGCATTGGAAACAGTGGTAGAATTAGTTCAGGCTGTCTATAAGTACCCAATGACAAATGTATAAATAATGTCCTTACTCACAGTGTGTGTCCCAGTGGGAGTGGGTATACATCAGGTCCCACTCTGAGCCCACTGCTGTTCATACTAGTGATGCGCTATGTTAGCAAACAGTTCGGAGGTGACAGGTCCACAAAGCTGCTTGGATGCAGACAATGTGGTATTACAGGTGAATTTTTAACAAGAACGTCAGCAAAGGACAGGGGAATGAAATGCAAAACTGAAGGAACATAGAATGAAATTGAGTATAAACATAACAGCTGTCATCCAACAAATTCAGACAGGCAAAGGACCAGTACGGCATAAACATAATCACATTTATTCAAACAAATGACATATAAAGAGTGTAAGCGCCTTCGAGTAGTACCACTATGCTTCATGAGACATAAAATGCTCTCAACTCCCCTTTTTTAAAAAACACCTTGTCCAATCACATCCTAAAATCATTCATTGGTAATTCTCAAATTAGAAAGTCAAGTGTGTTAAAGGCATCAATGCAGTCTTGCAAGTTCTATCATGCTACGTAAAACTTTAAGCATCAAAATCTCATTCAATATATCAGTAAATTTTATGATACTCTGTCAGTCATTATGAAAAATCAGCACGTTAAAAATTTTAAAACAAGTTAAACCATTAAAAGCAGCAGCACATGTCAAAATATAACATACAAGTACTAAACGTAAACTTAAGACTTCCTCAGTTAAACATACTGCATTACATCTCACATCAATATGCATGTCCCAAAATGTATCATAAGCATAAACAAAAACATAAATGTGTTAACTTCATACAGTTCTCATTTGCTATTACAAACTTTCTAGATATTGGCGTTGAATCATAAATGCATTTGCAAATCTCCTGAGTCAGTTTACTGTCTGCTATATGAATCCCAGTAAATGTAACATCATCATATTTAAAAAGAAAGCCTGAATTCCTTGAGAAATATCTGTAAAGAATCTAATCACACTCTATGCAAATATGATCAAGTTGTACAACCTTAAGCCATACCATTATGAACTTGCCATGCTTCAAGGCCCATGGCTTCCTCCTTATTGCCAAATCTCACGGGAAAGCCTAGACGGGAAAATGCTACTGCCTGTTGCTGTAGCAACAGAAAACGAGATAGTTCTATATAAGACTAACTAAAGACATCAAGATACAGTGTTCGTTCTACATCAAACAAGTTTCACTAAATGAGCAAGCACACTCTTAAAAAGCTATAACACTATATAGACATAAATAAATAGAGCTCGGTGTCAAGCTGAACTAAGGCTCATTCTAAAGTGATAACATTCATTGTGGAAACAAGCACACTGCCACAAAGTTTACAAAGCAATAGGACGTGACCACAACAAACTTATTACTAACCTAAACTAGAACATAGACAAAAACTAAAACATAAAAAACATATATGAAAGAGAAACAACACTATGAGAACAAAAGTTTCAATACTAAGCAACTATACTAACAAATATGAAAGTAAAAAAATAAAAATATAAAATAAGAAATGTAAAATATGAAAACTAATAAAAAACCTCAACTATACACAGTTAACTTCCTATCTCTCAAAAAAAGTTTAAGTGACAGAACTTCATTGAGGCCATATATCTTATCCACTTGTATACGAGCTATCCATTTTTATTCAAGTTTTTCCAAGGCATTTCTGTTGTCATCTAACCTCACAGAAACAGGTAGGATTTGGAGTGTCATCAGTGAAAAATCATATGAGCAGTATTTTCTTCTATAATATGTTTAGCTACCTCACTCCTGGTATCCCCAATGCTACTATAATATATATGTTCTCCAATTCTATTCCTTAAAGCCCTACTGGTCATACCTACATCGAACTTAGGACATTACTTACACTGAGCTAAATAGACAACATTAGTTGCACAGCAATCTGCATAACGTCGAAATGCATATTTCCTACCTGTCACAGTGTGTATAAAAGTATTTCTATTACCACATGTTTACAGAAATTACAGTGTCCACATCTAAAAGTCCCTTCTCTCTGTGATGTAGTCTGGTCAGATATAAAACCTGTTCTGTGGCAAAGACATCTTTTCAAAGACTTTAAATTCCTATAGGTACTGTGGACAAAATCTCACAACCTGTTTTATAACTATCTGCTACCAGTATATGCCAGTTCTTATGTACTATTTCCATAATACTTTTATTATCAGAAGTAAATGGAAGGCATAGTCTACATTATTTTTTAGAAGATGCATGAGGTCTGTTAAACTCCAATCTATTCCTCTTGGAAAAATAGGGTTTGCCCTTCCCCTTCCTTTCTTGATATGCTGCCTAAAGTTGTATATCACACTCAGGCTCAGGATATCCTCTGTTCCGGAATTCGTCTTTCAATAGCTTAACTTGTTCATTTAATATAACATCCTTACTGGTGAGTCTCGAGAGACGTAGAGCCTGCCCCTTCAACACATTTTTAAAGACATATTTAGGGTGCATAACTATTCTGTTTACAGCTCTTTCTAAATATCTGACTACTTAAGGTGGTGCCATCCCTAATCAATTTTACATCCAAGAAATCAATCTCATCCCTAAACTTATGGGATGCAAATTTTAAAAAGGCCATACTACCATTTAGAAACTCAATGAACCCATCTAGTTCTTCCATTGAACCATGCTATATATAAAATATATCATCCACAAATCTACTATAGTGCATGAGATGTTTACTAGTATACTATTCATTCTACTTGGAGTGTAAAAATACCTACAAAAACACTTCCAAGCAAAGATCCTAAATATTCTAGATTTTGTTGAATATTTGGGAGGCATACATATATCCCCCCTATCATTCCTTCATGAATTGCTTATCTAATCTCTCTTCCCAGTCTTTCTAACCTCTGATTTATTCTTATAATTGTCAAACATTTTATATATTCTACTAACTGTCCCTTTTCTTATAGCAGTTTCTGTTCTAGATTCTACTAAATCTCTACCAGTGCTGGTCTTTCACTTAGGACCCCCCCATTTCTTTCTCTTTGCCTGTACTCTGATATCAGTCCTTAGTAGGGAGGCAAGCTCTAGCCTCACTCCAAATAAATTATTGGCCACTTCCCATTCTATTACCTTTGCTTCATTAATTATTTGCTCTCTCTTGATTCCTTTCCCAGTTTTCTCCAGTAAATTCCAGCCCCCTCTTGCATATTGTTTGTAAACCTAATTGCAATCATCCATATCAGCAGAATCTCCTTTCTTCATTTCCATGTTGGCTTAGTTCTTAGGATAATAGGATCATAGGAGATTACTAGGCTATTGACCTGGATGTAATTTTAAGTCTAGCTGTTTCATCCCAATGTGATTCTACGGAAGTGCTAGTCAGTACCCAAGATTGCATTTAGTGATGTCTGCCCATGTCCATGAGGGTTGTGGGCACTATCCCTGGTAAGAATATACAGTGCCCCATCCACTCATCCAGGTTCTTCTTGAACAGTATCATAGAGGTGCACTGATTCACATGAATTGGTAGCGTATTCCAAAGATGCAGAAGTTACTGGGAGACAAATCTCTCCCTACAGCATGTCCTTTTTAAGTCACAGGCCATATTTAGGTCCCTGGAATGGATAGTTCTAGTCCTGTTTGACTTACAGATGTGCAGCAAGTTCATTAGGTTTGGGTACGAGATTGCTCTGCAAGCCAGGCATAAGTCTGCCCTAAGAAGTCTATATGATACAGAATACAGTGACGGAGACTTTAGTTGGTCTGTGTAAGGTACATACTGGAGCCCCTTGATCTTCTTTATAAGAAAACTCTGATGTCTCTCCTGTTGCTGCAGATGCTTTGTACGTTACATGCCGAATGGGGCATTATACTCAATTATGGGCCGGATTAATGCTGAATATACAGGGGTTATAACCTCTTGCTCTTGAGGAAATGCCTTTACTAATCAAGTGTGCTACGTGGAAAGCCTGCCTTATTAGAGTAGGCACATGGTGGTCAAAGTTAAGGTTGCAGTAAACTTGTGATCCCAGGTCCCTTACTACTTTGTGGGTACTTAGAGAATTGTTGTTGATTTGATAGTGTGAAGGGACATTGTTTGTGCCGAAGGGAATGATGATGCTTTCCTTTGCATTCAGTTTGAGACCATAACTAATACACCAGTCGCTAGTCTGTGACCCAACAGAGATAGCAAACCTGCTAGCGGATAGATTTGGCAAAAATTTCACTTAACCCCTCCTAACTTATCACAAACCTTCTCCCAAACTTCCAACCCACCCATATTTGATGAATATGCTTCACCTCAAAAAATCTAGATCCCTCAGAACCACAAGGGCGGGAGACTTAAACCTTGACACGGTTATAAATAGAATGTGCTGGAGGGACAGATTCATCACCCAGAGACTCCCTATGCTGTGGAACAAAATCCCGGTACATGTGAGGCAGAGCACCTCGTTGGCCTTGTTCAAGAGGAATCTTGACCAATGGATGGGAGATCGCAGATATACCCCAGGGATTACTTCAGTGTCACTGCTTGACAGAGGCACAGAAAAATGATAGGCATAGTTTTTATTCAAACTAAAGGGGTGGCGAAAGCCACATAACTATGGGCTAGGCTTATAAATGCCCTTGGGCAGATAGCCTAGTATGAACCTATGAACCTATGAACCTATGAACCCTACATATCTGAAGAGCAGCTCCACAAAGGCTTGTCCAAGTCAAAAAGATGCAGCCTCTATGGCGCCAGACAACATCCTAGGCTAACTTCTAAACAAGCTAAAACATGAACTAGCATCATCATTAAGTACTCTTTTAATTCATAGCCTAACCACAGGCTTTGTTTTTGTGGAATAGAGAACAGCAACAGTTATTCCCCTCCACAAAGGTGGCCTAGCAACAGACCTGGGGAATTACAGACCTATAAGCCTGACCAGCCTAATTTGTAAGGCCATGGAATGTATCATTATGGACCTCATAAAGATACAGACAACCTCCAAACCCTGGATCCTACCCAATTTGGTGTGGTCAGGGGCAAAAAAACTTTAAAAAGATTGAAAAGGACTAATGAGGATGCTTATTGCAAACCCTAGACTGGCCTCCCTTTACCAGATAGGGTCCAATCAACACAATCCTCTCACTAAAATGCAGATAGGCCCCTTCCAGTCCAAGATGGCCTAGAAAACATGCTCAGAACACACAACCACAAAAAACAGACCCAGATGCAACAACCCTGTATGTGGACTATGCTACAGCTACTAGCTACCCTAGTTTCAGTGCGAATCAGTAGAGAATGTTTAACACAGCAGACAAATACTAGTGAGACAGTAAAACAATTAAAACAGCAGAAAAACAGCAGGAGGCTTTAAAGAATGTTTTGAACAGCTAACAGATCAACTATTTAAACACTGCTTGGTGGGAAAACCAGAGCAGGCAGAACAGATATCTTTAAAACAGTAAAAATATCAGTAAATGCTTACAGTGAAAATAACAATAAAATTCAATTTAACAGGCACAGCAATGCAGGCAATTGCAGTAGAACAGTGTAGTTTAGTACACAGTATATACATGCAGCATAAAAGTAGGAAGGAGGCAATAAATAGTGCAATTAATAGGCAACTTATTTTTGGAAGCTTAGAAGCCTCACGTCATCTGGTATCTCAGCTCAGAGTTCTGGCTGGTAGCCCACCACAGTTCAGCTTGGTACAAACTTTCTTCTACTTTATGAATATAATATTTTGTATGGTTATTGTTATTCTCAATAAAGATCTGCAGCCAAAATCCCCATTTCTCCTTGTTTCTTAGGTTCATAGGTTCATACTAGGCTATCTGCCCTAGGGCATTTATAAGCCTAGCCAGAGTGTGTTTGGCTTTTGCCACCCATTTTAAATGGATTTTACTATGCCCTTTTTCGAGGTTAGTATACTGTGCCTCTGTCTAACAGTGACACAGAAGTGATACCCAGGGTAAACCTACTATCTCCCATCCACTCATCAAGATTCCTCTTGAAGAGAGTCAATGAGGGACTCTGCCTAACCTGGACTGGGATTTTATTCCAGAGTGAAGGGAGCCTCTGGGTTATGAATCTGTCCCTCCAGCATGTCCTATTTATTTCAGTGCTGAGGTTCAAGTCTCTCGAGCGCGTAGCTCGATGGGATTTGGATTTTCTGAGGTGCAGCATGTCCATTAATTCCGGGTTGGACATGGCTTTATACGTCAGGCACAGGTCGCCTCTGAGCAGACGGTATGCCACTGAGTAGAGCTGGAGTTTCTGTAACCGGGCAGCATATGGCATCTCTTTGAGCCCTTTGATCCTCTTGGTGAGGTACTTTTGGGGTCTTTCCAGTTGCTGCAGGTGTCTGGTAAGGTACATCCCAAAAGGGGCATTGTACTCAATTTATGGGCCTGATGAGGGATGAGTAAAGAGGCATGATGACCTCCCCTGATTTAGATGTGAATCCCTTCATGATTAGGTGGGCTATATAAAATGTTTTTCTAACCACTTTGGCCACGTGGTTTTCAAATGAGAGATTGCTATCAACTTGGGTCCCCAGGTCCCTAATTACGTCTTCCATACTCAATGGATTACCATCTATGTGGTAATTTGTGGGCACTTTGTTTTTGCCAAAGGGGATGACTATACACTTTTTGGCGTTTAGCTTGAGGCCATGGCTCTGGCACCAGTTGTCTGTTTCTATGAGGCCCTTTTGTAGGATGCTTGTGTCGGCTGGAGAGTCAATTATGGTGCCTAGTTTGCAGTCATCTGCGAACTTGGTCAGCCACAGTCCTTTCGTGTTGGCCTGTACCTCCAAGAAATATATACCGAACAAGAGAGGTCCCAGGACTGAGCCTTGTGGGACGCCACTTGTAACTGGTTTGGAGTCTGACATGGCTCCAGCAATTCTAACCATGTGGGTTCTGTCCTTGAGCCAGTTTGCAACCCATCTAGTGACATAGGGGTTTATATTTAAGCTGGTGAGCTTATCTATAATGCCCGAGTGGGGTATTGTATCAAAGGCTTTTGCGAGGGCCAGGTAGGCTGTGTGGACCACCTTCTCCTCGTCAATGGCCTTGGTGACTGTTTCAAAGAAATCAACCAGGTTTAAGAGGCAGGATCTGCCCTTAACAAAGCCGAACTGGGTAGGATCCAGTGTCTGTAGGTCCCCAATATCTTTATTTATGAGGTCCATGATAATCCTTTCCATAGCTTTGCAGACCAAGCTAGTCAGGCTTATGGGGCGATAGTTTCCAGGATCCGTTGAGGCACCAACTTTGTGGAAAGGGACCACTGTTGCTGTACGCCACTCTTTGGGTACATATCCTGTAGTAAGGCTGAGACTGAACAGTAGTTTTATGTTTGGGGTTAGCTTTTCTTGGAGTTCATGTAGGATGCAGCCCGGGACACCATATGGTCCCATTGATGCTGTGTTTTTTGCTTTGGAGAGGGCGGCTCTTACCTGAGCATCTGAGATGTCAGGGGGGCAGCACTCTGCTGGGATAGATATTTGCTCTTTTGGTGGGGGGGGGGAGAAGTTTGCACTGAACCTGTCAGCTAGGATGTTGGCAATGTCTGTGGGTTTGGTGTATTTTTTGTCATTTTGGACTAATTCTGAGCATATCTGGGAATTCCCACCCAGGTTCCTAACATAACTAAAGAAAGCCTTGTGATTATCCTTAGTGTCCTGTGCAATTTTTCTCTCAAAGCTGGCCTTAGATGATTTTATGAGTGCCCGTAGTTTTTTGCTAATACTAATCAGAGATGCCTTCCCTTTTTGGGATTTTACTCTATCATGTAGTAGCTTCCTCCTTCTGTTGTATAATTTGTTTATGGCTGGGGTCTACCAGACAGGATGCCTGCCTTTGGAGGATTGGGTCTTGGTTTTATTTGGGATTGCATGATCCATGCATTCCTGAAGGTGTTCATAGAATGTGTTTATAAAGGATTCTGCGGTCTGGGCCATATTTTCCACAGGCCCGGGGGCTTTGAAGGATTCCACCTTGGTTTTGAGGAGTGTGAAATTCACTTTAGAGAAGTTTTTCACTGTGGTTTTCTGGGCAGGGGGTGGGGTCGGGATTTGAATATCCAGTGAGATTAGTTTATGGTCTGATCTTACCAGTGAGGGATACACTTCTGGTCTGGAGCATAGAGCCCCCATGTTGGTGATGATCAGGTCCAGTATGTTTTCCCCTCTTGTGGGAGTGGTAACAAGTTGTTCCATAGCATTTGAGTTTATAAATTCTAGGAACCTTTGGGCTAGGGTGTTGGAGCTAGAGTAATGCTCCCAGTCTATGTTTGGGTAGTTGAAGTCGCCCAATATAATGGTGTTTGGAGAGACCTTCATATTTTCCAGTGTTTTCAGGAAGGCCGAGTGGGGTTCCTGGGTTTGGGAGGGTGGTCTGTAGCAGGCTATAAACTGGAAGGCAGTTTTACCCACTGTTAGTTGCACATGGATAGTCTGTGATGCTTCGTGCTGTGCCACCAACCTGGAGGTGTGGGTATCTTTGACGAATATTGATACTCCCCCCCCCTTTTGTGGTTCGGTCCAAGTTTTGGGGCAGAAAAGCATGGTATGAGGTATAACCTGGTAGTGCTGGGGTGCTCTCGGGAGCCTTGAACCAGGTTTCTGTTACTGCACAGATATTGATGTTCTCCATGCTAAGGAGATTTTCGAGTGCGTGCATCTTGAGGTTTAGACTTCTGGCGTTGAGTAGCATTACTCTTAATTTCTTATCCCTTGTAATACCTATGGAGGTGGGTTTGTCTTTTGAGCCTTGCCTAAAAAAGGCACTATGGGGGTGGCAAGAGCCTTTGCCAATATCCGAAAGCCCAGGGGTGACAGGTGCAAGCCGATCCTAGCGAAACATCGTGGCTTGTCGAGCATGTCATCCCAGGCTGACAGGCATTGGATCCCCTTTGAATGACACCAATACTTAAGTCAATTGTTGAAATTGATCATCTTGTCTTCATGTTGTGGCATCATTCTTGGTGAGGGTAAGATGCTACTCAAGGTCAGGGTCATACTGGCCTGGGCTACATGCTCAGAGAGCTCCTCTATGTCTCTTTTCATGTAGTCCAGGGAGGTACATCTCAGGTCATTCACACCAGCATGGACAATGACTGAGTCATATTTGTACTTGTCTTGGAGTGACCTGAGTGCTTGTGTTATGTGGCGGATCCTAGTGCCCGACAAGCAGCTCACCATGACCTTCTCCTTGTTCAGCCTGGTGAGCGGGACGTCAGTGTGCCTGACGATAGAGTCACCTATTACAAGTGTATCAGGTGTGTTGTTTAGCCTTAAGGGCTGTGACTGTTCGGCACACTGGCTTTGTGAGCTATGTGTTGCACGTGTTTTGTTTTGGGGTAGCGGTTGCTTGGGTGTCTGCTTTGGAGGTCTCTGCTGCTTAGGCAGATTTTTGTTTAGAGCCTCCGAGTATGTTTTTGTGTGTTTATGTGTTTGGTTTGCTGTCATGGTAGATCTATGTGAGACTGGAATTGTAGTGAGTGTGGTTTCCTTCTCCTCCTGACTGGTTATGCCAGTACTGAGTTGAGAGAGCTTAGCCTCCAGTTTGGCTATATGGTTGCATCTCTCACGTGTTGGAATTTGTTGGGAGGAGGAGAGGGCTGTCTGTGTACATGAGGCAGTTGTAACATTGCCTCAAAATTCACAGATTCACCAGCTGGACCGGAGAGAAGATTGACAACTGACCTTTGGACATGCTAGAATAGTATTGGGAATTCCTTTATAATTGAAAAAAAGGGCCAATGTGGAACAAAGTACTCAAGGGGAGTTTGTGAGGGTGTAGTGCTTTTAATTTTTTAGTGCTGACTTATATAATTGCTTTAGTGAGCAAGTGCCAGGGTTTAGAGTGGGAATAGGGTGTTTATTATGAGAACTAGATCAGTTCTAAGGGAAAAAGTGAAGAGCAGACTTTTTGGAGCCGAGAATGGTTTAAACTCCCCATTTCATCATCATTCCTTTCCACTTTGAATTATAGTTTTCTTCTTGTGCTATGTACGTATAGGAGCCTTAACTGTGTAGCTCTGAAATACCCCTTTAAATCAGATAATCCCAAACTGCCTTGCTCTACTGGAAGAATCAGCTTATCCCCTTGACTCTTGCTGTCTTCCCCTCCCAGATAAAATCCTTCATCTCTTTATTAATTGTTATCAACAACTTCTCCTCCGGTTGATAAAAATATGCCAGACCTGTGTAGAAAACTAAAGGGACTAAAATATTTTGACTGCTTGTACCTTGCTATCCATATCCGTAAAACAGAGCTTCCAGTTTCTCAGTTTTGTATTGTCTTTTGTTTAGTCTCTTCCCACATATCCTTAGCTGCCATAACAGAATCCTTTTTAATCCATACTCCTAAGTACTTCATTTTATCATGTTCCCAAAAATATGGGTATTGCTGAACCAACTTGTGTGTGGGTACACAGTTTACAACTATTGTCTTCATACCTCTCAACTTTACAAATTTTTGCAAAATGTCCAGATTTTTGTCTCGTCTTTCTGGTCTATTTCTCATAAAATTGTGCTTTTTTTGTATATCATTGGCAAATCAATGAGGGGTGAAGTCAGAAAATAATGACAGACATTTGAGATTCATTCATCATACCTTTCAGAAAATTCATGCTGATGAAAAACCTCTTATTCTCTCAACTTTCTAAATTTATAAGAATAGTATTTAAAAAGTGTCCCTATTTTTGGGCCTTTGTCACACCATTATATATAGCTTTGTTAAGATTTCTTGCTCTAAGAGGTTGAGAGGTATGATTGCCTTTGTTTTATCTTCATTAATTTTGTATCCCAAAAACACTTAAAACTGTCTGAAAATGTACCACAACACAAAGATGTCCTTTTCTGTTTTTTTCCCAGGAATAAAATAATATCATCTGCAAATAAAACCAGCTTTTCTTGACTACCATAACAATTATATTATTGAATTTCTAAGTCCCTTATTTTCTTTGCCAGTGGTTCTAAGGCTCAACTACTAATGAACTAGAACCCACTTATCCAAATCTCTGAAGACCAAGATGACTTTGCCAAAATCTCATTTGAATGAACACTCAGATCATTGATAAGGAACTCCAGGTAAGTAACCACTTGTCTGCACCACAAAAAATAAAACAATGAAGCAAATTAAACCCACCCATGTGGGGGGCTTTGCTCACCACACTCCCCTATGTGGGGGGCTGTGCCCCCCCACACCCCCTAACTCAATATACCAACACTGAGATTGCACTACAATTGGGAAAGGGGTAAAGTTCACCATGGTGGCCAAGTATTTACTTACCCGGAGTTCCTTATTGGTGATCCAAGTGTTCGTTCAAATGGGGTTTCAGCGAAGTCGTCTCAGTCTTCAGAGATTCGGGTAAGTGGGTTTTCATTCATTAGCAGTAGACCCATTCTAAATACAAACCAGGTAACAAAGGGGAAAGAGGACACCCCTGACTAGTTCCTCTACTCAAACAGAACTTATCAGAGAGGAATCCGCCCACTTTAATTTTCACCTGTGATCTCTCAGATATCCTCCAAATCAACCTTATAATTTTGTCAGGGAATGCAACTGCTTCCATTGCCCTACTCATAAAATCCCAGCTTACTCTGTCAAATGCTTTGTCTGCATCAAGACCCACCAACAACTGTGGAATTTTCTTACAGTCTGCTTCTTTCTGGATCATCAGTGTTCTGTTAATGTTGTCAAATGTTTGCCTCCCCTCCACAAAACCACAATGGTCCATCTCTATCTATTTTGGGATCACCTCTGCCATTCTTTCAACCATTATAGACAAAAACACTTTATAATCATGGTTTTGAATTGAAATGGGTCTATATGAAGCTGGATCTGGATGGTCTTTCCCATCTTTAGGTATTACAGCCACCACATTCTTCCAGGATGTTGGTGCTTCTCCTTTTAAAATACTGTTAAACAGAACCTTCCAGAACTTTATCATTTTTTTCCCCTCACAGCTTGCATCCTCCATGTGAATATCTTATATTCCTAGGGACTTAACTGTAGATTGATTGTACAGCACCATTTTTATCTCATCTCCTCCTATCCTAATCATTATTAATTGAGCCTTTTCTACCTCTAATGTTTGCATATTTAATTCTTCCATAAACATTTCTATTTCTACCTTTTCTTACCTTTTCTTGATTTCCATATTTCTCTGCTTTATACAGATTTGCATAACATTTCTAGTTCCGCTGCAGGATCTCTGGTTATCTTCCTTGTTATAGGCTCCCTAAGCTTGTTGTGTTTGGGAGGTCTCTGGTGTTTAGGTATGTTTCTGGTAAGGATCTCCACATATGTAGGTACGTGTGATGTGGGTTTGGGTGGAGTAGGAAGTGAGATGTGAATGCTGACACCGACTTAGTCTCATATGTACTGACTCGTGTGTGAGCGAGCATGGATTCAAGGTTCTAATATAGTTGCATCTCTCACATGTTGAGTTTGTGTAGACTAGGAGTAGAAGGTTATTGGTGAACATGAGGCAGTTGCCACACTGCCTCAGGATGCCCATGTTGACCAAGCTTACTGGGGAAACTGTGGGAAATTGTCCAACTGTAGTGTTAGGTAAATTTATATGGTCAAAAAAACAGGCTGCATTTAGGAATGGCTAGTGGGTGAGAGGTGTGTTGGTACCTCTGATGCTTGGCTTAGTGTTCCACCAGATAGCAGAGCAGGGCCGCAAAAAACCTCTGGAGGACCACAAGCTAAGTGCTAAGGGAGAATTTAACAGGCAAAACATTTGCGTCTTAACCACCAGCAGTAACCACTGCTATGTGGTAGTGCAGGATAGCATGCTACAAGCAGACAAGTGCAAATGAAGGCCTTAAAAAAAATAAGCGATAATCTTTTTAACTCAAAGTAGCCAGTAAGGGCACTCTCTCTGAGCACTACTCCAATCACCCTCGATAAGATGTTACTCAGACAGCACTCTCCTCCCACAAGGGTGCAGAAGGGCCTTTGCCTACAAGGATGGCTTGAATTTGTTGCCCAGAAGTTACAAAACAGACCCAAAAACAGCAAACATGGAACTGGGCTACGCTACAGCTGAACTAGTACAGTATACTTAAAATGTGGCAAAAAGCAATTCAGACAATTCAAGCAGACAGTAGAATGCAAATGCAAATTAAAAGTGCACTATAAGAGCAAAACAAGGCACTTATAGTTAGTTGAAAGCAACAGATGCCACAGATCTTTCAGTAGCTCAGTGGAGAGCTGGTTTTAGTGCTCAAGTGATACCAAACAGTAGCTTAGGCTATAAAATGCAGAAGTACTAGAAATTCAAAGTGTATAAAATCACAATCACAACAGCAAAAACAGTTTAAATAATGCAGCAATTCATCAGCAATTCCCAGCTTACAAGGGTGTAGGCCACACTCTCCTGCCACAAGTGTCTAGACCACAAATCTTCCTAATATAAAACAACTGGGTTTAGAGCCCAGGTGCTTAAGCTAGAACTAAGACACTTCAGAAGACAGACACAAAAGGCCTTCAACCAGCAATTTCCAGCTTAGAATGCTGTAGGCTATCTTCTCCTGCCACAAGAGTTTAGACCATGAACCATCCTAATATAAGGTAACTGGTTTAGAACCCAAGTGCTTAAGCCAAAATAAAGATACTTAGAATAACAGGCACAATAGGTCTTCCCCAGTAATTCCCAACTCAAAAGGGTGTAGGCCACACTCTCCTGCCACAAAAGTCTAGAACACAACTCTCTTAATGTAAAATAACTAGTTTGGAGTCCAAGTGCTTAACCCAGAACTAAGACACTTTCAAAATAACAGACATAATGAGCCTTCAACCAGCAATTCCCAGCTTAAAAGAGTGTAGGCTATCCTCCCCTGCCACAAGAGGTTAGACCTCAAATCTTCCTAATGTAAAATAACTGGTTTGGAACCCAAGTGCTTAAACCAGAGCAAAGACATTTAGAACAACAGACACAATAAGCCTTCACCCAGCAATTCCCTGCTCAGAAGGGCAGAGGCCACCCTTTCCTCCCACAAGATTGTGGACCACAAACCTTAATGTAAAACAACTGGCCCGAAGCCCAAGTCCTTAAACCAAAACTGAGAGACTTAGAGTGAGAATTATAATTTAATCAGGTAACTAACAGGCAGTAATAAATGCAACAGAATAAATGCAGTTGAACACATTGAACAGTAAAAGCTACTGCAAGTCTTACTTTTATCAACAGATTGTGAGCAGTTCCCTTAAACACGTTCAAAGGTCCAACAAAAAAAAAACTGAAGCAACTGTCTGCATACAAGAACATGGAGACTGGAATCCCATACAAACCAATAAAAGCTACTGCAAGTTCTACTTTTATCAACAGACTGTGAGCAGTATAGGTCTGTTATAATCTTCTCTCTGTGATAATCATACTGATTATTTTGCTGTGCAAACTACTGGACCCCCCTTTCCTCCCATTTATTGTAACAAATATATACATTTTTCCAAAGCTTTGCATTTATTTTATATTCTTATATTTTATTCTCCCATTTATTGTAACAAATATATACAGTTTTCGAAAGCTTTACATTTATTTTATATTTTACTTCCCTGATGTTCTAATAAATCTGCTTTTGAGTTCACATAGATAAACAGACACCTTTATGTACTGACCTGGATTAGCTGGTTGATTTTTTTTACTCTTCTCACAGCTTTCTCCAAGTCGTGGTTAATAACCCCCCCTTTTCTTGTTCTCCTAACATAATTCTATTGTAAGTTTCCTAGCCCTGTCAAATCTGTTTTCTCACAGCTTTCTCCAAGCCCTGGCTCTTAGCCCTCACTTCTTTCACTCTCATAACATAATCTTATTGCAAGCTTCCCAGCCCTGTCAGTCCTGTCTATTCCCTCCCTCTTCCTCTTGAGAGTTTACTTATTCATCCCTGAGCTGTGGCACCATCTTTAAAAACTTAGACCATCTGCTCCCCCTCCAGATTTCCTACCTTTCCAGATAGCAACTTTGCAGTTGGTTTCCACCCACTCTGTTCACCCTCACTGTGCTTGGGCTCACTCTGCTCACCTTCACTACCCCCATTCTCACCCAGCCCACATCAATTACATTTATACTTACTGTAGCTCCTCCCCCTAACCCACCACCCAATTATCCCCCTCCAATTCCCCTAACATTACACCATTAGCCACACCTCCAACCAAACCCACACAAACCCAACATCTTAACTCACCTCATCATTACCCCATCAGTACAACCTCTTCTCCACCACCACATCTCATTATTGCACACTAATTCTTATTCCTTTAGTCACCCACATCCCATACTATAATGTCTATCTCTACCATCACTACTCTACTTACCTTATCACTCTCTTTCAATCTCCTGCATCTAACCTCTATATCATTCTTCTACCTCTTCCTCCCACTGCTCATTACCCTCTCCCCAATACAGTCTGAACACACCACTTCCTTCTCACAAATTTCAGACAGCTTTTACAACACAAGAATATTATTATGTAAATATCCTCCCCCACCATCACCACAACAGTAATATTTTTTCTCTAAATTATCCAGTCAAAGTAAAATGGAAACTAGACTACACTACTGTCCCATATCCTGTAACAACCAAACACTGTGCAGACATACATCCCAACCTGGGTCCCATCACTCTCCTCTGCAACCCCCAACTGCCACAAATCAATAATCATCACTGCAATTAACCTACAAAACATCAGAAATAAAATACCTGACTTTCATGCATGGATAGCCCACAACAAACCTGATATTATTGCCGCAACTGAAACATGGCTAAAACCCTATATTAAGGACACAAAATTCCTTCCCCCAGATTGTACCTGTCTTAGGACTGACAGACCCTTGAAAAAGGTGGAGGCATCTCTCTAATATACCCAATGTCCTTTACTATTGTCCCATACACAAAACCCATCCCACAGTTCTCCACAGCTGAACTTCTAGTTTCTTTATTTAAAATGAATAATTGCAAAAACCTCCGTATGATAGTCATTTGCATTCTCCCAGGCAGTAAAATCCCAATCCTTATCTGGGCATCTACTAACATAAAAAATGAGACTCATACTGGGAGATGTAAATATCAACTGGCCTGGTCTAGCCATATCTCCATACTGCTCTAACTGCAATATCAATCTATAAACACGACTAATCACCATGGAAATCCAAATCTCACCCACACCCCCCACAAAGGTATCCACCATGAAAAGCTTCTCCAAAGCTGACTATGGACTCCTAAAAATAGAGGTGGCTGACTTCATGGAACCCATGCCAATGGAAAATAGATGCATGACTGCCAAATCATACATCAATGCACTTTACGAACATGTGCATAAATGCATGGAACTAGCCATACCCAACAGAACCAAGATGCTCTCCTCCAAAAAAAGGAAGCCAGTCTGGTGGTCCCCTGCCATTAATAAACTCTTCAACAGAAGGAAGAAACTGTTGCAGAAAATGGTGACGTCCGAAGACTGGAAAAATTCCCTTATTAGCCTCAACAAAAAGTTGAGATCTCTCATCAAAACCTCTAAACCCAGCTATGAAGGAAGAATTGTGGCAGACACTACAAACAACCACAAAGCCTTCTATAGTTATATCAAGAATCTCCATGGCAATGCACAGATTTGCTCAGAGTTACTGCACAATGGTACCTCCTATACTGAGCCAACAGATATTGACAACATACTGGCTGACAGATTCAGAGCCAACTTTACCCCTCTCTCCCCCCTAAAGGACCAATCTCAATAGTGGAAGAATGCCAGGCACCCAGCATTACTGTAGCGCAGGTTAAAGCTGCATTGTCTAAGGCCAAGAATACGGCTTCTATGGGAACCGACAATATCTCTGGCTGTGTTCTACATGAATTACAAAGTGAACTGGCACCACATCTGTGTACTCTGTTCACTCACAGCCTCACCTCAAGCTTTGTCTCTACCAAATGGTGCACTGCTACAGTCATCCCTCTCCATAAAGGAGGACTGACTACAGACCTTGGAAATTATTGCCCAATTAGCCTGACAAGTCTGATATGTAAGGCTATGGTGTGCATCATCATGGACCTAATTAACAAGGATATGGGGAATCTCCAAACTCTATATCCCAAGCAATTTGGTTTTGTTATAGGTAGATCTTGCCTCCTCAACCTTTGAGTCAGTCATCAGAGTGGTGGATGAAGGTAAGGCAGTTCATACAGCCTACCTTGATCTGTCCAAGGCCTTTGATACCATTCCGCACTCAGGAATTATTGATAAACTCAGCAAACTAGGCATCAACCCCTACATCATTAGGTGGGTTGCAAACTGGCTCACAGATAGAGCCCACAGTGTGAAAGTAGCAGACTCCAAGTCAGACTGCTGACCAGTCACAAGCAGAATCCCACAGGGATAGGTCTTTGGTCCTCTCCTGTTTGGCATCTACTGCTCAGAAGTCCAGGCAAACATGGAGGGACTCTGACTGACCAAATTCACAGATGATTGCAAGCTGGGAGCCATTAGTAACTCCCCAAGTGATGCAGACATCCTACAGAAAGGCCTCACTTAGACCAATGACTGGTGTCAAAACCATGGCCTTAAGCTTAATGCCAAAAAATGCATCGTCATCCCCTTTGGGAAAAACTCAGTTCCCTCTAATTACCACATTGATGGGAGCCCACTGAACACTGAAGACGTTATAAGTGCTCTGGGCACACAGGTTGACAGCAACCTTTCCTTCGACCACCACATTATCACTGTGGTCAGAAAGTCATTCTATGTGGCACATCTCATTACCAAGGGTTTTGCATCCAAGAAGAAAGAGGTCATCATTTCTCTGTACTCTTCCCTCATTAGACCAATCATCGAGTATAATGCCCCATTTGGCATGCACCTCACTAGACACCTGCAACAGCTGGAGAGGCCACAATAGTACCTCACGAAGAGGATCCTAAGCCTTAAACATGTCCTACATGGACAGACACAAAAAACACCAGCTATTCTGTCTCATATTCTCTACTAAGAGGCAATCTCTTCTTGACTTACAAAGCCATGTCTGACCCAGCTCATTTAGAAATGCTACATCTAAAGAAATCCCAATCCCTCTGCACCACATGCTCCAGAGACCTCAACCTCATTACCACAATCAACAGAACATGCTGGAGGGACATGTTCATAACCCAGAAACTTCCCATACTCTGGAATAGACTTCCCATACATGTCAAGCAGAGCACCTCACTGGCCCTCTTCAAGAGAAATCTTGATGAGTGGACGGGAAATAGAAAGTTCACCCCGGGGATCACTCCAGTGGCTCTACTTGATAGAGGCACTGGGAACTAATGTCGGGCGGCAAGATGCCAGGGCACTTGTATGGGCTAGGCTTGTAAAGGTCCCAGGGCCATTAGCCTAGTACACACCTATGAACCTATGAACCTATGACCTATGAACCTATATAAGTTCCCCAGCTAGTTAACCAGGCATAATAAAATTAATACTAACGGCTCAATCATAGACGGGATTTTGGTGTCCAACCCAAATAAGATCATGTCTGCTGGTACACTGTCCACTAGTATAAGTGACCACTTACCAGCCTTTATACAATGTGATTGTACCACTACAATTAATAAACATCAGTGCAGGGTTACCAGAGATGAATCCCAGTTCTGTCCATCTAGCTTTAACCGAAGGTTTCTTAGCATCAACTGGGATACACTAAAATCACTTCCCCTTGATGAGGCAGCCTTCCTCAGCATACTAAACAATCTCTCTCCCCTTAGACAAAAGAGAGTAAAGACCAACCATGCCATTTGGCTAACAAGCTCCACTAAGGATCTCATGAAATGCAGGGACAAATCATGGGAAATCTGGCAAAGAAACAAAAACCCATCTGACCCCGCCCAATACAAACAGCTCCGAAATCAGGTTAAGCATCTAGTACCACAAAACAAAAAAGAACACTACCTTACATTACAGAATCAATACAAGCAAAACCCAAAGAAATTCTGGAGCTCTCTCAACCCTTTATTAAACCTAGGCTCTAGTAATAATACTTGCCCAGACCCAAATAAAACACCCATTGAAATTGCTGCAATCTTCAACTCCTATTTCATAGATACTATAGCCAATCTAACCGCTACCTTTCCCAAGACCAACTTATCCACCACAGACCTTTCCACAGCTAACACCAGTACACCCCCTATTCGCAGCTTTACTCTGTCCCCACCTCGACTATTAAAAAATTACTTCAAAACTCAAACCATGCACAAATGCCCCTGACAATATACCCGCCAAATACCTGCAAATCTCAGTCAACTCAATCGCTTACCCTATCAGCATGTTTCTCAACAGATCTATCCAAGAATCCTATATGCCCTTCATCTGGAAGAAAGTTTATATCCTCCCTCTACACAAGAGGGGCCCCAACGTAGACACCACCAACTTCTGCCCCATTGCTATACTATCACCCATTGCTATACTATCACCCCATTGCTATACTATCACCCCACTGCTATATTATCACCCCATTGCTATACTATCACCCCATTTCTATACTATCACCCTATTGCTATACTATCACCCCATTGCTATACTATCACCCATTGCTATACTATCACCCCATTGCTATACTATCACCCATTGCTATACTATCACCCCATTGCTATACTATCACCCATTACTATACTATCACCCAATTGCTATACTATCACCCCATTGCTATACTATCACCCATTGTTATACTATCACCCATTGCTATACTATCACCCATTGCTATACTATCACCCTATTGCTATGCTATCACCCATTGCTATACTATCACCCATTGCTATACTATCACCCTATTGCTATACTATCACCCATTGCTATACTATCACCCATTGCTATACTATCACCCATTGCTATACTATCACCCCACTGCTATATTATCACCCCATTGCTATACTATCACCCTATTGCTATACTATCACCCAATTGCTATACTATCACCCATTGCTATACTATCACCCTATTGCTATACTATCACCCCATTGCTATACTATCGTCCCATTGCTATACTATCACCCATTGCTATGCTATCAACTATCTCTAAGATTCTGGAAAAATGTATTCATTCCCAACTTCTTTACCATCTGACTCGCAACCACATCCCCTCCCCCACCCAACATGGATTTTGGCCAGGACATGGTATCACCACTGCCCTCATATCCTTCATAGACACTGTCAACTGAGCCCGTGATGCTGGTAAAATTGTATCTTCATTATTTCTTAATCTTTCTAAAGCTTTCGATACTATATCCCACTCTCTCCTTCTAACAAAACTCTCTAACATAGGTACCCTCACCTCAAACTCTAAACTAGTTCACTAATTACCTCACTAATAGGCAACAATCAATTAAATGGCAGAACTTTTACTCCCCTTTCCTAAACACCACCACTGGTGTTCCTCAAGGCTCCATTTTAGGCCCACTTCTGTTTAGCATATTTATCAATAACTTCCACACCGCACTCTCTCAAGGCTTAGTCATCAAGTACGCGAATGACTCCACTATCCTCTGCATTGCAAACAACACCTCAGGACTATGCCAACTCACCCAAAATGCCCTCACCTCCACCGAAATATGGATGTATAATAATCATCTTGCCTTGAACCCTAACAAATCAAACTAGTAATCTTTTCCCCCAAGAAGTCCACACCCCTACAAATAGGGAACTTCTCTGTTCAATCCCTAAATGGTACCACCATCGACGTTGTACCTAGCACAAAACTCCTAGGTGTCATCATAGAAGAAAACCTCACATTCAACTTGCACATCCAGTCCAATCTCAAAAAGAGACATCAAAAGCTTGGCACACTCTACCGACACAAACATCTACTCAGTGCATCAGCCCTACTTTCCCTTGCCTCTTCTTTTCTATTACCCTCTGTTTTATATGGTGCCCCCCTCCTCACCAACATTCAGTCCTCTCTAAAGTCCAAACTAGACTCATGCAACAAAACAAATGATACATTTGTAACTAATGCCTCCTACTCATCCCACCACTTCTTATCATTATGTAACCTAAAATGGCTTGAACTCCCCAACTATCTCACCTTTATCCAACTAACTACAGCTCACACACTCATTCATAATCCATCCATGTGCCCTGCTCTATCTTCTATACTTACTTTATACCACCCTAACAGACCACTCTGATCCAACAACCAACTGCTTGTAAATGCAGAAAAGCCCAAACCTTCAGCTGGCCAGATGCTTTACTACTTTACCATTGCAAAAGTTTGGAACTCCCTCCTCCCAACACTTAGCTCCACCCGCTCAGTAACCCTCTTCAAGACATTTCTAAAACAACACCTCTCCTCATCTTGGCTGTGCACATGTGCTGACACCACATCTCATATAACCTAACTTCAACCATCACAACTTTTCTCACCCCCACTCTACTACTCTGGCATCCTCCTTTCACATTCACCTGTCTTTTTACTTCCTCCGCCTATCCATCCTGTCCACTTCCCTCCTCTACTAACCCTCATTGTCCTAACATTGATCCCTCCTGCCTACTTCCTTCTCTTCCTGACCCTTATAGACCTACCATTGAACCAGGTGAGACATTCAGGTACTCTCGCAGTCTACCTTAATACCATACCACCACTTATATCTGCAACAATATTCACTGACTTTGCTGATTCCTGCAACAGGACTCATATAGCCTATCATTCAGCTATTACACCTCTTAAATGTGTGAAAAGTTTAAGTACCTAGTCTCTGATTCCTATATCTGCTTTGCACCCACTGCATGGTGTCCTATATAAATTTTGCTAACTGAAAACTACTCATATGGAATGTTCTCATGTATATACTCTGTATTGTTTATATAATATCTTTGATTTGAGAATGATTACTTATGTACTGTGTTTTTTCACCAATTGTATGAGCTGCCAATAATATATACTAAATGTCTTTATTAATGTAAATTCTGTATTGTATGTGAAATGTCTTATATGTGGAGCTTTTCTCCCCGGGACTCCACTGAAAATGGTCACTTCTGGCCCAGCTGGACCATCCTGGTAAACAAATGCAAATAAATAAATAAATAAATAAATAAATAAATAAATAAAGTAAGAAGAGGCACAAATACAGTTAAAGCAGCTGAATAAAGTGTATTTTTTAAGTAGAAAGGGAGGAAACAGAAGGTTAAGAAAATAAGAGGTTGGCCTTCCCAAGTGATCTTATTGTACTCAGTCAAATGAACTGATGCGATGGGACTGGGAGGGGTGTACAATATCAAATTTATAGTAGGGGGGGGACTCAAAAGCCACCAAGTTTTAAGAACAAAACAACAATTGGGCCAGTATGTAGGAAAAATAAACTGGAGACAGAATTAGAACAGAAAAAAGGATTCTTGCAGTAAAGTTCACAACCCTGAGATATGGTCACAAAACAAAGCCTTTGCAGAATTCTGTTAAAACAAGAACCTAAGAGCTGTGCAGTAACAAGCAGACGGGATTTCTTTAACAAGTGTACGCAGTAATAAATTCAACCAATAAATAAAGGCAGCACAGGAATGTAAAATATCACTGAAACAGTGCAAGTGCAAAAATATGTTTATATCTGCTTAGTATC
Source organism: Protopterus annectens (assembly GCF_019279795.1). Classification (NCBI taxonomy): domain Eukaryota; kingdom Metazoa; phylum Chordata; order Ceratodontiformes; family Protopteridae; genus Protopterus; species Protopterus annectens. The sequence goes on along the minus strand of NC_056733.1, from coordinate 963,978,857 downwards.
TCTAGAAGGTCTCCAGTTTTTGCAGCCAGCCAAAGGTAAACAGCCAGGCACAAAAGAACAATATCTACAAAATTAATTCTTTTATACTAGCAAGATGAAAGATTTTTCTAAAGATAAACCCTCAGGCCAATCAGATAAAATATAAGGAGCTATAGTTTCCCTCCTTAATAAAAAGGAGACAGAATCAGAACAGAAAAAAGGATTCCTGCAGTAAAGTTCACAACCCTGAGATATGTTCACAAAACACAGCCTTTGCAGAATGCTATTAAAACAAGAACCTAAGAGCTGTGCAGTGACAAGCAGATGGGATTCCTTTAACAAGTGTACGCAGTAATAAATTCAACCAATAAATACAGGCAGCACAGGAATGTAAAATATCACGGAAACAGAGGAAGGGAAAAAAATATTTATATCAGCATAGTATCTCCAGAACGTCTTAGAAGCACTCCAATTTTTGCAGCCAGCAACAGGTAAATGACCAGGTATAAAAGACTGCATCAGATTACTTATGATGCATGTAGTGAGTAAGATTACTTATGCTGCATGTAGTGTGTGAGATTACTTATGCTGAGTGTCGTGTGTGAGATTACTTATGCTGAGTATAGTGTGTGAGATTATTTAAACTGCATGTAGGTGTGGGATTACTTAAACTGCATGTAGTGTGTGAGATTATTTATGATGAGTGTAGTGTGTGAGATTACTTATGCTGTATGTAGTATGTGACATTACTTATGCTACATGTAGTGTGTGAGATTATGTATGATGTGTAGTGTGTGAGATTACTTATGCTGCATGTAGTGTGTGAGATTATTTATGCTGCATATAGTGTGTGAGATTACTTATGCTGAGTGTAGTGTGTGAGATTACTTATGCTGAGTATAGTGTGTGAGATTACTTAAACTGCATGTAGGTGTGGGATTACTTAAACTGCATGTAGTGTGTGAGATTATTTATGATGAGTGTAGTGTGTGAGATTACTTATGCTACATGTAGTGTGTGACATTACTTATGCTACATGTAGTGTGTGAGATTATGTATGATGTGTAGTGTGTGAGATTATTTATGCTGTATGTAGTGTGTGAGATTATGTATGATGTGTAGTGTGTGAGATTATTTATGCTGCATGTAGTGTGTGAGATTATTTAAACTGAGTGTTATGTATGATATTACTTATACTGCATGTATTGCGTGAGATTACGTATGCTGAGAGTAGTGTATGAAGTTACTTATGCTGAATGTACTGTGTGAGATTACTTAAACTGCATGTAGTTTGTGAGATTACTTATGCCATGTGTACTATGGGAGATTATTTACGCTGATTATAATGTGTGAGATTACTTATGATGCATGTAGTGTGTGAGATTATTTATGATGCATGTAGTTTGTGAGATTACTTATGCCGTGTGTACTATGGGAGATGATTTACGCTGATTATAATGTGTGAGATTACTTATGATGCATGTAGTTTGTGAGATTATTTATGCCGTGTGTACTATGGGAGATTATTTACGCTGATTATAATGTGTGAGATTACTTATGATGCATGTAGTGTGTGAGATTACTTATGCTGAGTGTAGTGTGTGAGATTACTTATGCTGCATGTAGTGTGTGAGATTACTTATGATGAGTATAGTGTGTGAGATTTAAACTGCATGTAGTGAGCGCGATTACTTACTTAGATGGGTGCGGTCTTCTCCTTTGGTACCAAAGAAAAAATAGTTTCCATTTGGATAAGAATTCCCAGTAGAAGAAGTGATCATGTGAATTTGATAAAGAAAGGTTTTCAGTACGATTATTCAGCAGACTACCTGGGGCAAAGGAAAAGAGGTGTACTTACATTAATTGCAAGAGGAACTCCAATAGTGACAGAAGAGGGTAAAAAAAATAAAATAATGGCAGATTTGTAGTTCTAAGGGGCTACTGGCAAGGGAGGAGGATTACACTGGTGTGTATTTACATTCCATCTAAAACTCCAGTAATGGATCATAAAAAGTTCTGGGAGAAATAATCAGCTTTCAGCAGGGAATATTACTTATGGGTGGGGACTGGAATTTGATCTGCAGCAGTGTAGATATATCTGCGGGGCCCAGAAGGGAAAATATAACAAAAGGAGGTAGATTTTTGAAGAAATTTATGAAAATATTTGGCATGGAAGATGTGAATTCATTAGTAGGAGTTCAGAGTGAATTTACATATTATTCCCTAAGATACAAAAACTGGTCTCAACTAGACAGAACATATATTTCACAGGAGCATGTGTATTTAATTGAAAGTTTTTATATGCACCCAATAACTATTTCAGATCATGCACCAATAATAACTAACATAAAAATGCATTATTAAGGAAGATACGTAGAAATTTCTTCTGAAAATATAGCTAGGAAGTGGGATAAAATTAAAATGGAGTTTAAAAATAAGGTGGAAGTAGAAGTAAGGGAGATATCATTAAGAAGTAACAAGAATTATTTAAAGGGACTGACAAATGTTAAAGTGTTGCAAAATAGGGGGAATCTCACAGAGAAAAAAAGAGGGTCAACTGCAGAATGCTAAGCAGAAAATAAGGGATTACCTCAATAATGTGCATGAGTTTAGAAAGACTGCTGTTAAATACATTGTTTTATTATTAACTCTAGATCACAAAAACGTTTAGCACAACAACTCAAGCAACAGAAAGTAGAAAGGGCTGTCACTGAACTTAGGGAGCATATAACAAAGGAAGGTAACAAGAGATCCTGTAGCGGTATTAGAAATATTTCGTAAATTCTATGAGAGTTTCTATAAAACAGAGAAATACGAAAAATCAAGAAAAGATACAAATAGAAATGTTTATGGGAGAATTAAATACACCAAGGTTAGAGGTTGATGAGGGTCAATTACTAACAAGATAGGAAGGCATGTGATAAAAATGGTGATGTATAACCAGTCCACAGGAAAGTCCCCAGGAATAGATGGTATTCCTGTGCAAGTTTGGAAGCTAGGAGGAAAAAACTGATAAAGATCTGGAAGGGTTTGTTTAACAGTGTTTTAAGAGGAGGAGAAGCACCAACAGCCTGGAAGAAAGCAGTGGTAACTGTAATAACTAAAGAGGGTAAAGATCCATCAGACACAGCTTCATACAGGCCCATTTCAATACTAAACCAGGATTATAATGCGTTCATGACTATAATGGCTAAAAGAATGGCAAATGTAATTGGTAGATGTGGATCAATGTGATTTTGTGGAGTGGAGGCAAACATTTGACAACGTTAAAGGAACTCCGATGATCCAGAGGGAAGCAAAATGTAAGAAAATATCTCTGTTGTTGGTGGGTCTTGATGCAGAGGATGATTAGGAGGATATATGATGGATCGGAGGTGAACATTAAAGTGGGAAGGATCCTCCCTGATAATGTCTGCTTGAGCAGAGGAACCAGGCAGGAGTGTCCTCTTTCCCTTTTATTATTTGCATTATGCAGAGAAAATAAGGGACTCAGACATTCAAGGATATAATTGTATGGCATTCAAGAAAAGCTGGCTTTATCTGCAGATGATATTATCTTGTACCTGACAAAACCAGAAAAAGACGTACCAGTGTTGTGGAACATTCTGAAACAATTTCAGATCTTTTTGAGATACAAAATGAATGAAGCTAAAACAAAGGCAGTAGTGGTAAATATGTACACACACATGAAGTGGTTCAGGAATACCCATATTTATGGGGACATAATAAAATGAAATATTTAGGAGTATGGATTAAAATGATTCTAGTGGGCAGCTAAGGATATGTGGGAAGAGACTAAACAAAAAATAATACAAAAACTGAGAACATGGAAGCTGTTATATGGATATGGATAGTAAGATGCAAGCAGTTAAACTGTTTTTAGTCCCTTTAGTCTTATACACAGGTCAGGCATATTTTTATCAACCAGAGGAGAAGTTGTGAGTAGCAAGTAATAAAGAGCCTGAAGGAATTTATCTGGGAGGGGAAGATGGCAGGAGTCAAGTGGGATAAAATGATACTTGCAGTAGAACAGGGCGGATTGGGATTACCCAATTTGAAGGGGCATTTCAGAGCTACACAGTTAAGACTCCTATACATAGCACAAGCAGAAAGCTATAATTAAAAGTGGAAAGGGATGATGATGAAACATGGGAGAAGCGCAAGAAACAAGGAGAGACGGGGATTTTGGATGCAGGTCTTTAAGGAGAATAACAGTAATCATGCAGAATATTATATCCATAAAGTAGCAGAAAGTATTCAAAGAACTAAACCAACACGGGAATGGAGAAAGGAGATTTTGCAATAGGATGACTGCAAATAGGGATACAGACAATAGGCAAGAGGGGGCCAAAACTGATTGGAGAAAACTGGCAAAGGAACTAAGGTATTGGGAGCAAATAACTAGAGAGGAAAAGATGATAGAATGGAAAGATGCCAAAAATGTATTTGGGCTACAGGTTAGAGATTGCCTTCCCTACCAAGGATCGATATCAGAGTATAGGCAAAGAGAAAGAAATAGGGGGGTGCTAAATGAAAGATCAGCACTGGTGGACTTCTTAACAGAATCTAGAACAGAAGGTGCCATTAAAAAAGGAATAATTAGTAGAGCATATAAAATATTGCATGATAACTATAAGAATCAATTAGAGGAGGTTAGAAATGATTAGAACGAGAGATTGGCTAAGCAATTCACAAAGAAACAATGGGAGGATATATGTATGTCTCCCAAATATGCAACAAAATCTAGACGATTTAGGATTTTTGCCTGGAAATGTTTACATATATATTTTTATACCCCAAGTAGACTCCAGAGAATTTTTACTTGGACATTCAGTAAATGTTTTAGGTGTGAAGGGAAGAAAGAGGTAATTGGGAACATATTTTCTGGAAGTGCGGTGAATTGGTGGACTTTAAGGATTACCTGTGGGATGCACTGTCGGAGATGGTTTGGTGGATAGATTGGTCTGATGAGGGAGATAATTTTTCTGAGCTATGATACAGAATCGGAATTTCCTAAACATGGTAAGGCCTTGCTGTGTCTAATAATGATGGCTGCCAAAAAAAGCATTTACTAGCAAATGGAAATCAAAACCTAAACCAACTATACTGGAAGCAGTGAATGTAGTAACAGAGATAAAACAACTGGAACTGGAATCTTTAGAAAAGGGTAGGAGCAAACTACATAGGAAAAATGGGAATTGTGGGAACAATATATACAAGGGAAGAATGAGGCCTAAAAGACAGCAAGACTTAAATGAGCTATGTAATGTTTGAGTGAGAAAGATTTGGTAGATTATAAGTGATGTTTGCAACTGTGAGTGTATCAGTATGGTTTGTGATGTAAAATGCATTCAACTAGAATTGTGTCGGTGTGGTTTGTATTCATTTATATAAATGTATGATTGCCTATGTAGTAAGTGATGGTTTAATGAAGAATGTTTCTTCTTTAAAAAAAGCAAGAATTGAATAATTTATGTAATATTTCTTAGGTTATATGATATATAGCAATATATGTGAATTATAATGTTTGCTATGTTAATATAGTTTGATTACTTTTATATGAATGTAAATTTGCCTATGTCACAAATGATAATGCAATAAAGGTGTTTGAAAAAAAAAAGATACATTCGAACACCATGGTTTTGGGTGACTTTAACTACCCATCCATTGACTGGGGTAAATTACCCATGCTGAAACTTAATTGCCCAAAGGTTCCTTTACTTTGTTAACTCCAATGGCTTGGACCATCTGGTTGACACCCCCACAAGGAGTGCCAACATCCTGGATCTGGTGCTTACGAATATGGGGGAACCATTGTATCACCCCCACTGTGAGGTCTTCTCTGGTGAGATCTGACCACAAATCAGTCTCATTTGAAGTAACTATCACAACTGACCCCCCCCCCCCAGCAGCAACTAAACTAAAAAACTTCTCCAAAGCAGATTCTAACCTCTTACAGGATGGAATAAATAGCTTCTCTGTACCTCGCCCTTCAGATGGAACTGGAAACTATGCCGAGTTCTACACCATTGCTTTATACAAACAGCTGTGTAACTGCATTGACTCGGCTGTACATGAGAGGACCAAAACAAGCTCCTCAAGGAAGAGCAAATCTGCCTGGTGGACAACTGCCATTAACAGGCTTTACAATAAGAGGAGGAAATTGCCATCTAAGAGTAGAGTTGACCACTCCTGGTCAACTCCTTCAGTCATTCTCCCTTGCAAGCAAATGAAATTCACTCCCTCTCCATATTCGTACCTCCCAGAACCCCACTACCTTCAAAACCTTACTTCATTCTTATCTCTCTTCCAATTGGGAATGCTCGTGCTCCCACTCTTCCTGAGCTCTAAACTGTACCTCCACCTCTACTTCCAGCGTCCATACCTATCTGTACCCTACCAAACATGAACCTACCTACCCCCCCTTCTCTTCATACTCTTTTTCCTTACCTCCCACCTCCTACAGTATATAGACTAAACTATTACACATTTACATCTATTATTACACAGAAATGTACACAAAATCTTATCAACCCTAATGACCCTATATTTCATTTACCCTTTATCAATTTTTTAATCCTTTGTCTCATAATATTCTTTTATACTTGCATTTTCGCTGTATGTAAATATATTTTGGCTGTATGTATATTGTATTCACATGCAGCTTTTCTCCCCAGGCCTCCATTGAAAAAGGGCTCACTTTGGCCCAATGGACTTTCCTGGTTAACAAACTGCAAATAAAATAAATAATTAAAAATAAAGAGGGAGCAAACCCTAAACTGGAAACACTCTCTCTTCAGCTTAAACAAGTGAATAAGACTTCTTGTGAAGTACTCCAAAGGAAACTATGAATCCAAATTAGCTTCCTCAACTAAAGACAACCATAAAGCATTCATTAATTATATCTGTAACCTAAAAGGAAAGGCCCAGATTTGTGCTGAACTGGTAGTTAATGATACCACATACAGTGAGCCTGTGGACATAGCTAACCATTGGCCGACAGATTCTGTGAAAACTTCACTCTCCTATCCCCGCCACACGTACACCATGACATCCCTACCACCTGTCCCCCTACCTTGTATCTCTAAAGAGTAGGTCATTAATGCCATCTCTAAGGCCAGGAACACAGCATCTGTGGGACCTGATAACATCCCAGGCTGTGTCTTGCATGGGCTCCAAGAAGAATTATCAACACCATTGTGTACTCCTTAAAATCATAGTCCAAGCACCGACTTCATCCCAGCTGAATGGAAAATGTCCACAGTTATTCCCTTGCACAAAGGTGATACTTCCACTGATCTCAGGAACTATAGACCTATTAGCCTGACTAACCTTATCTGGAAGGCCATGGACTGAATCATTGGGGACCTTATCAACAAAGATATAAGTAATCTCCAAACACTTGACCCTACACAGTTTGGATTTGTCAAAGGGAGATCATGCCTATTAAACCTGGTGGACTTCTTTGAGACAGTCATCAATGCCTTCGACAAAGAGAAATCTGTGCATACAACCTACCTAGACTTAGCCAAGGCATTTGACACTATCTCTCACTGAAGCATCATTGACAAACACACCCAGCTAGGTATAGGTATTTCATGGGGTATGTGTGGCAGGGACAGCGGAGTGAAGTTTTTACAAAACCTGTCAGCCAACAGGTTAGCTATGTCCACAGATGTCAACCCTTATATCATTAGGTGTATCACTAACTGGCTCACTGATAGAATCCATATAGTCAAAATAGGGGAATCCACCATCAACAGCAGATCTGTAACCAATGGTATTCCACTGGGATCAGTCATGGGACCTTTACAGTTTGAAATCTATTTCTCTGAAGTACAAGCAAAAACTAAAGGTCTCTGGCTGACAAAGTTTCTGATGACTGCAAACTGGGAGCGGTCATAGAATCTCCAAATGATGTGAACATCCTACAAGAGGGTCTTACACATACTAATGATTGGTGTCAAAGTCATGGCCTTGAAGTCAATTGAAAAAAAATGTATTATCATCCCTTTTGGTAAGAGTGATGTTCCTGCTAACTACCACGTCAATAACAACACCGTAAGTACGCACTCAGTGGTGAGAGACCTGGGCTCTCAGGTTGACAGCAACCTTACCTTTGACCACCATGTCTCCACAGTGGTAAGAAGGGCATTCTATATTGCTCATCTCATAAGTAAGGGCACTGCCTCCAGAAAAAACGAAGCTATAACCTCCCTGTAATCTTCCCTCATCAGGCCAATAATTGAGTACAATGCCTCTTTTGGTATGTACCTTTCCAAGCACCTGCAGCAACTAGAGAGACCACAAAGGTTCCTCACAAGGAAAATTATAGGTCTTCAGCATCTGTCCTATGTGGATCATCTGAAATCATTGCCACATTATTCTGTTTCATACAGACTACTCAGAGGCAGTCTCTACCTTGCATATATATTTTTGTTAGCAGTTAAAAGCATTTTCTAGAGTTGCCTTGCTCCTTTATCTGTTTAAACATTTCTGCAGTTTTTTTCTACCTAAGTAGTGTGGGTGGTTGTAGCATTGTCCATATTCAGGCTTGTGTTTTGGGCCTAGTTGTTTGTTGGTAGAGGCTGTGTGTCTGAGCACAAGTTCCAGGCCATTTTAGTTTAACCAAAGCCAGTATAGCATTTCAGTGTGAGTGAAGTGTTTATGGTCATTGGCTGATTGGGGTTACCTGGACTACGGCTTGGAGTAAGCACCTCATTGGTTCTTTCAAGGTTTTTTTAAGTTGTTTCAGGTGTCAACTTTGTTACTTAAGTTGACTTGTGAGTGTTTCTGCCATTTCACACTGAGCTAATTGGATGAAGGGCACTGAGCAAACTGATCTGTGATATATAACATTAAGTATCCTGTTTTTTGCTAATTTTTACGAGTTATTTGTAGCACTTTTATTGTCTGATGCATACTTTTCTAGCTAAATTCACTGTGTGTGTGAGGTATTAACTGGAAACTTTCTGCAATTGTTAAGCATCTGTTTGGGTTTGTTTGTTCTGATTTTTGTTTTCCACCCTCGCTCCCTATTGGTATCCTGTTCTTATACTTGGTGGCTTTGCAGCTGCCCATCCCTACTGTAAATTTGATATGGGACACTCCTCCCAATCTAGTGTCATTACCTCATTCTATCTAATACAGGGAGAATATTTGAGAAGACCAACCCACTTAGTTTCTTAACCTTGAGTTATCTTCTGCTCCTCCTTTCTCCCTTTCCACTTTACAAAAACTTTCTAAGCTTGTTTCCTGCCTTTCCTGTAAGTAACCTAGTCCAGATACAGATGTCCTGTATTCAGGACTGTTTGTAAGTTTCTGGGACCCCAAGCCTTTCTGTGTTGGAGGGAAGCCTTCTAACTTATCAGTGGGAGTGGTAAGCACTAGGTAGCTTAGCAAAAAAAACAAAACAAAAAAAAAACACTTTATGCATCGCTGCTTAGCTAGGGTTAAACTATTCCCGGTGCCATAAAGTCTGCTTTATGAATTTTCCCTTAGAACTAGCCAGTTTTAGTTTTAGCAATCAAATCTGTTTTTTTGAGCTCAGCACTTGTTCAGAACTAGTTGTAAGCACTAAATAAGCTACAAATTACTACAGCACTCAACTTTCTTCACTTGTCTAGAGGAAAACAGTTTTTAGTACTTAATAAATAAGCACCTATCCAGTCATGTCTAAGGGTCAGCTCCGGGTGTTTTCTCCTGTCTACCTGATGAATCTGGGCATCTTGGGGCAATGCAGCAATTGCCTCATGTACACAGACAACCCTCTCCTCCTACCACCCAACACTACAACCTGTAAGAGATGCACTTATATAGCCAAACTGGAAGCAAAGCTCTCTTCACCCAAGACTGGACTAGACAGTCAAGAGAAGGTAAACACTTGCACCACACCACACTCATCACATCGTCCAGAAACACAAAACACACACCTACATTCGTGGAGGCTCTCAATAAAAATCTGCCGAAGCAACAGGGACCTCCAAAGCAGAAACGCAAGTAACCTCCACCCCCCCCAACACAACCCAAAAGACACAAAGCCCACAAACTCAGTGTGCCACTCAACCACAGTCGATAAGGCATAACAATGTAAATACTCTAGTCATAGGTGACTTTATAGTCAGGCACACTGACGTTCCACTCACCAGGCTACACAAGGAGAAAGTTACTGTCAGCTGCCTGTCGGGTGCCAAGATCTGCCACATAATGCACACACTCAGGTCACTCCACAACAAGTACAAATATGACTCTGTCATTGTACATGTGGGTGTGAATGACCTGAGACTTACCTCCCTGGACTACATGAAAAGGGACATGGGGGAGCTGTCCGATTTTGTAGCCCAGGCAGGTATGACCCTAGCCCTGAGTAGCATCCTGCCATCACCCAGAATGATACCTCAGTACAAGGACAAAATGATTGACTTCAACAACTGACTAAGCTTCTGGTGTCATTCTGAGGGGATCCAGTATCTGTCTGCCTGGGATGACATGATCAATAGACCATGATGCTTTGCCAGAGATGGCCTGCACCTGTCACCCTTGGGATTTCAGATACTGGCTAAGGCTCTTGCAACCCCTGTACTGTCTTTTTTAGGCAAGGTTCAAATGACAAATTCACCACTGTAACAGGTACAAGCAAGCAAAATCTGAGGGTAATGCTACTCAATGCTAGAAGTCTAAACCTCAAAATGCACTCACTCGAGGCATTCCTTAAAATGGAGAACATCAACATCTGTGCAGTGGCAGACACCTGGTTCAAGGCTCTAGAGAGCACCCCTGCATTACCAGGCTATAATTCATGCCACACCTTTCGGCCACCTAACCTGGACCGAAACACTAAAGGTGGAGGCATGTCCATATTCATTAAGGATATCCACACCTCCAGGCTAGTTGCTCAGCATAATGCATCCGAGATTATCCAAGTGCAACTTACTCTGGGCAAGACCATAATCCAAATTGTAGCTTGCTACTGATCCCCCACCATGCCCCAAGATTCCCACTCCTCATTTCTTGATACACTGGAAAATATTGGGGTACAACCTAACACCCTAATAATGGGCAATTTCAACTACCCCACGATTAAATGGAAAAACTACTCATGTACCAACTCTTTTGCTCAAAGTTTTCTGGAATTCATAAATTCCAATGCCTTGGATCAACTTATCCATACCCCCACCAGGGGCAGCAGTATTCTTGACCTGGTCATTACCAACATGGGCAACCGGTGTTCCCCACAAGAGGTCAGTTCCTTGTTGGTCAGATCCGACCTAAAGCTAATCACCCTAGACATCCACATCCCACCCCCACCCCCCCATTAGGGAAACCACCGTAAAAAAATTCTCCAAATCCAACTTCACTCTTCTTAAGACAGAAGTGGCAAACTTCACAACACCCATGCAGACAGACAATAGAGGTACAACTGCTGAATCCTACACAAATGCCCTTTATAAGCACTTACACAAGTGCATGGATCATGCAATCCCTAACAGAACCAATATGCTATCCTCCAAAAAAAATGAAGCCAATATGGTGGTCCCCTGCTATAAACAAACTCTACAACAGAAGAAAGAAACTGTTGCAAAACAAGAGTAAAATCCCATGATTGGAGGAACTGCCTGGTCAGCCTCAGAAAAAAGCGGAGATCCCTCATAAAATCCTCCAAAGCTAGTTATGAAAACAAAATCGCCACTGATTCTAAAGACAACCACAAAGCATTATATAGCTATGTCAAGAATCTCAATGGCAACACTCAGAGCTGCTCTGAGTTACAGCACAATGGCACCTAAATATATAGAACCAACTAATATTGCCAACATCCTGGCAGATAGGTTCAGTGCTAACCTTACCCCTCTCTCAACCCCTAAAAGGCCCATCTCTATACCGGAAGAATGCAAAGTTCCTGTAATCATGGCTGCACAGGTAAAAAACACACTCTCCAAAGCCAAGAACACAGCATCCATGGGACCTGACAACATTCCAGGCTGTGTTCTACATGAACTACAGAATGAACTAGCACCCGACGTAGGTACCATGTTCAATCACAGCTTCACTTTAGGCTTTGTGTCCTCTGAATGGCACACAGTGACTGCTATCCCATTCCACAAAGGGGAAGCCACCATGGACCCCTGGAACTACTGCCCCATTAGCCTGATGAGCCTGGTCTGCAAGCTATGGAACGTATCATCATGGAACTTATAAACAATAACATTGGTAATCTTCAAACTCTGGACCCCACCCAGTTCAGGTTTGTAAAAGGCAGATCATGTCTCCTAAACCTGATAGACTTCTTTGAAGTGGTCACCAAAGCCATAGATGAGGTTAAGGTGGTTCACACAGCCTATCTAGATCTCGCCAAGGCTTTCAACACTATCCCCCACGCTGGAATTCTAGATAAACTCACTAAACAAGGCATAAATCCCTATGTCACAAGATGGGTTGCAAACTGACTCACTGACAGAACCCACACTGTGAAAGTAGCAGACTCCAAATCCGACTTCAGAGCAGTGACAAGTGGAGTACCACAGGGTTCAGTCCTGGGTTCTCTCCTGTTTGGTATCTACTTCTCTGAAGTACAGGCTAACACAGAAGATCTTTGGCTAACATAGTTTGCAGATGACTGCAAACTAGGAGCCATAACTGAAACTCCTAACGATGTGGACATCCTACAAAAGGGCCTCACTGAGACAGATGCCTGGTGTCAAAGCCATGGCCTCAAGCTCAATGCCAAAAAGTGCATTGTCATCCCTTTTGGTAAAAACTCTGTACCTATGAACTACCACATAGGCAGTAGTCTACTTAACACCGAAAGTGTGATAAGAGACCTTGGAACACAGGTGGACAGTAGTCTCTGCTTTAATAATCACATTGCCACAGTAGTCAGTAAATCCTTTTACATGGCACACCTCATCACAAAAGGTTTCTCATCCAGGGAAAAAAGAGGTCATTGTTCCCCTCTACTCATCACTCATTAGACCCATTATAGAGTACAGTGCCCCTTTTTGGTATGTACCTCACAAGACATCTACATCAACTAGAAAGGCCGCAAAAATACCTCACAATGAGGATCACTGGCCTCAAACAGATGCCCTATGCAGACCATCTAAAAAAACTCCAGCTTTACTCCGCTGCATATCGCCTACTCAGAGGCAATCTCTGCCTAACATACAAAGCTATGTTGGACATGCTCCACTTAAAGAAATCCCAATCCCCCTGAGCTACATGATCTAGGGACTTAAACCTTGTCACAACAATAAACAGAACATGCTGGAGGGATAGATTCCTGTCCCAGAGACTTCCCACACTCTGGAACAAATTACCAATCTATATCAAACAGTTCCTCATTAGCACTATTCAAGAAAAATCTTGATGATTGGATGGGAGATAGGAAATTCACCCCGGATCACTTCTGTGTCTCTGCTCAACAGGGGCACAGGAAAATAATTTTCTTGGGTGGCGAAAGCCAGGGTACCTTTTTGGCTAGGCTTATATAGGCCCTTGGGCCAATAGCCTAGTACCTGCCTATGAACCTATAAAGCAATCTTTGACCCTGCTTTATTGGAAATGCTGTGTCGCTCTAAGTCAAATGGTACATGGGTTACATGCTCTAAAGACCTTAACCTGTTATGTGACATTAATACACCTGCTTGAAAGACAGATTTGTCTCCCAAAGGTTATCACACTTTTGGAACAGACTCTCACTTCATGTCAAACAGTGCACCTCATTGGCCCTCTTCAAACTCAGTGTGGACGATTGAATGGGTAACCATAAATTCAAAAATTACGCAGACGCTGGAAGATAAACACTTTATATAAAATTACAAAAACACCGCAAAGCTTTCAGGTAAAAACCCTTCTTCAGTGCATACATTTCAACAGTTAAAAACAAAATGATTATACAGTATGGGTCGATATCACATCACTTGCAGCCAAATAGTCACATGACGTGTATATAATAAAACATAATACATTTCACTTTAATTTGATTTGCTGTAAAAACTTTAAAACAGGTTTTAATGTTATGACATCATTTATTCCTGGTGGTTTATCTGCCTGTAGCCTAGTTATCCATTCATATTCTTTCAGCTCCAATTTATTATTTATGTCACCCCCTCTTGGTGTTGTCTCGACTATATGTATAACACAAAATGTGAATCTATGCTCAGCCCCATGTTCCTCTATATGTTTATATAGAGAATTAGTTCTTACGGCCCTGTTAATCTCTGACCTGTGTTCAATTATTCTGTTTTTTAACTTTCTTATGGTTTTACCTATATAGAATGATGAACACTCGGAGCAGGTAGCCATGTATACTACCGAGGTAGTATAAGCCAGTTTTTTTGTATAACTCGTTGTATTAAATATGTATTAGAGTTAAAGGAAGTAACAAATCTAACTTTCTTATCAGGTTCCCTTGCTTCACCCATTATAATACCTTCAGTATATGTGGGTTTAAGAGTAGTGGTCCTTTGGCTTATACTGATGGCATGTATGGAAGTAAGGAAAATACTGGATGTCAAACCATATTTTTCCTTTAGAAACATGAGAACACTGAAACAACAATTGTGTTATAAGGATCTCTACACATTGAGAGCATGTAATAACATCAGGCCAGGAACATTTAAATGTTATAACTGCACATGTTGTACAGACATTTATGAAGGAACTAGTCATTCATTTAAACATCCTGTTACTAAGAGAGTCTATAATTTTAATGTTAAGGCTACCTGTAACACCACCTCGGTAGTATACATGGCTACCTGCTCTGAGTGTTCATCATTCTATATAGGTAAAACCATAAGAAAGCTAAAAAATAGAATAATTGAACACAGGTCAGAAATTAACAGGGCCGTAAGAACTAATTCTCTATATAAGCATATAGAGGAATATGGGGCTGAGCATAGATTCAAATTTCGTGTTATACATATAGTTGAGACAACACCAAGAGGGGGTGACATAAATAATAAATTGGAGTTAAAAGAATATGAATGGATAACTAGGCTACAGGCAGATAAACCACCAGGAATAAATGATGTTATAACACTAAAACCTGTTTTAAAGTTTTTACAGCAAACCAAATTAAAATGAAAAGTACCATGTTTCATTATGTATATGTCATGTGACTACTTGGCTGCAAGTCATGTGATATTGACCCATACTATATAATCATTTTGTTTTTAACTGTTGAAATGTATGCACTGAAGAAGGGTTTTTACCTGAAAGCTTTGCCGTGTTTTTGTAATTTTATATAAAGTGTTTATCTTCCAGCGTCTGCGTAATTTTTGACTGTTGCCTTCCATTTCTGTAAGTAACCATAAATTCACCCCAGAGGTTCCACCTGTGTCCCTCTTGGACAGGTGCAATAGGTGCTAATTGTGGAAATAAGGGTAGAAGTTGGCTATGCATGTAAGGGTCTTAGGGCCATTACCCTAGTAACGTCCTATGATTCTATGTCACACTACACTCAGCATAAGTTATCTTACACACTACACGCAGCATGAGTAATGTTACACACTATACGCAGTGTAAGTAATGTGACAGATTACACGCATCGTAAGTAATCTCACATAATACATGCAGCATAAGGTATCCCAAACACTATATGCTAGAGTTATTTAACTGCTGAAGCAGGTTGTGGGGATTGCAGTGACTTGGCTTCTAAAGCTCTGCTGCACTAATTGCCTAGGATAAATCTATCAGCCTATGAGCTATATAACACTTTTGCTTCAAATACTTACATATTTAGAATATGATCACTATATACTAGGCTGGTAGATAAAATAAGAAGTGTCATGTTAGTCCACCTACAGAAAACACAAAGACACAGAAGCACAGATGTGATATAATGCATTTCATTGTGGCAACATGGGTTTGGCAGTTACTTAAGCTTTCAGGCTAGCATCAACCATTCACAATAAAGGGCTCACTCATGCCAGCCTCCAGGCCTGAGTAATTGCAAAACCTATGTTAGATTAGTAAAAGGTATTACACCATGTCTGTTCCAGTATCATAGTGTTTTCTCTGTACCAGACTGCGATTCATGCGGTGTGCTCACCTGTGACAGATTTAAGAATTGGCCAGTTGTTATCTTATGTTTATTTGTTATACTTCATTTATTTATTTATTTATTGACATTTGTTAACTGGGTTTGTCCAACTGGGCTTGTGGCCTATTTTCAGTGGAAACCCGAGGAGAAAAGCTCCAGTAGTACATTTTAAACAAGTACAATTTTAAACAATATTGATATAATAGCAGTTATAGCAAAAATATTCCCATATGTTGGGTTACATGCATAAAGTTAAAGTTGCATTAAAAAGAAGCTTAGTAACATAATTTTACATTGATATAGTTCAATAGGTCAACAATAAAAATGTTTTGTTTGTATAAAATTGTGCAAATGCATAGTAGACACATTGGAGAGAGAGGTGTAATGAGGTACTAAGTATGGTCCTTTAGAGGGTACGTAAAGGGAAGGAAGACTAGGTAGGGTCATGGCAAGGGCAGGTTCTGGAATTGAGAAAATAAGCTTTCAGTTCATTTTTAAAGTGTGAGGTGTGGGAGATTGAACGTAAGTCAAGGGGAAGTTTGTTCCAAGCATGGGCAAGGGAGTGTTTGTAGAGTAGTTTGCCTACTGACCTTTTTGGGTGGTAGATATCAAGTAATTGTTGGTTAGAAGTATGGAGGGTCTGGGATGGGATAAAGATGGAGACTAAGGAAGATAGAGATGGACAGAAGGAGGTTTTATAAAGAACAGAGTGTAGCATATGAAATTGATAAGATAGCAGAAATTGTGGAAGTTCAAGCCATTGAAGAGAGTTTAAAGAAATGCAGTGGTGTGAGTTGTATGGGGAGTTAGTAATGAATCTGGCTATTTTATGGTAAGTCTGTTCGAGTTTGTTTAGAGTGAAGGCCTGGATATTGGTAAGAACTGGGGTGGCGTATAAGAGGGAGGGGAGGAGGAGTGCCTGGCCCAGGGTAAGTCTAGATTCAGGGGTTAGGAATGTTTTGTTCCGATATAGCAGACCTAGTTTTTTTTTATTTTTTTTATATACATTGGAGTATGTGTAGGTTGAACTTTAGTTCGTCATCGATAATGAGCCCTAGGAGTTTTGTGTGGGTGTCAGGTTGGATAGTTGTATTATTAGAAGATTTAATAAAAAAGGAGGTTTTGTGATGAGAAAGAGGACGGGGAAGGAAAAGTAGGAGTTTGGTCTTTTTGGGATTTAGGATCAATAGGTTGTGAGAGAGCCATTGTTCAGTGGATAGTAGGGCCTGTTGGGTCAGGGAGTGTAGTTCAGGAATGTTATTATGAGATGGATATAAGTGTGGAGTCGTCGCCATACTGAATAAGGGAGGATTCTTTGCAAGAGGTGTAAAGATCATTGGTGAAGATGTTAAACAAAAGGGGTCCCAAGATGGAACCTGACTAGTTAGGCAATAGATAAGGTGACATTTGACTCAGAGTGTTCATGGGATGAGAAGATTGGATAGGTATAGGGAAATGGCATACAGAGAGAAATTAATATAAAGCAAATTATGGAAGTATCAGGGGTTGCAAATAGGCACAAAGGTAGCAGCACTGATAAGTTGAGTACTCTTGGATATTTTATATAGTATGTTTTCTACTGTACTGCATGCAGCTAGTTAAATTACAGGTCACACTCGGGTGTTGGTACCATAAGATTTACCTCTAACTAGGTTATGACTGGGGTTGTGATGTGCAGTACAATAAATTATTCTCCTGTTGTCTTATTTGTTACACATTTTTGTTTCATTATATTATTTTACTAGTGTAATAAATAGTTGAAACAAAGTGGCTGGTCAGTCCACAGTAATGCAGTACACAGAAGATTCTGCTATCATCTGTTAAGCCCCCATCGTAGCTGACTTACAATCAGTCACTAGAAATCCTTCTCCTCATATTTACTCTGGCCAGAGCAATCTTATTTGATACTTATACACCCAATTTAACCCAATTATAATGCACACCATGAGTTATACTATAGAATTACCCCCCTTATTTCCCAAACTTAATATTCACATGTCCTGTTTTTTTCTAGTTTCATAAATAGAATGAAGTCAGAAAAATAAGGTAATTTTCTGTGTTCCTAAATGAACTGTCCAACCTCTGAACTGTGTTGGTGGCTTAAAGGTGGTCCACAAAGGACATGTCTACACATGCATTCTTTTTAGGAACCTCTATGGACACTCCATTTTTTGCATATGCCTGGTCAGCTACATAATAAAGAGGGCATTGTACCCATTAATTGATTTAATGAGGGCTGAGTACAATGGAACAATGACATCTTTGGACTTGGATGCCATACCCTTGTTTATATGTTATACAATACAGAATAATTTTCTTACTATAGTAGACGCAGGATGGTCAAAGGCCAGGCTACTGTCTACATGCTTTCACAAATCCCTGATCACTGAGTCTACTCTTAGAGGAGTATTATCTATGTGGTACTTACATGTTTATGTTGAGCCAAGGTTTCACAAATCCATGATCACTGTGTCTACTCTTAGAGGAGTTATTATCTATGTGGTACTTACCTATTTATGTTGAGCCAAGGTTTCACAAATCCCTGATCACTGAGTCTACTCTTAGAGGAGTATTATCTATGTGGTACTTACCTATTTATGTTGAGACAAGGTTTCACAAATCCCTGAACACTGTGTCTACTCTTAGAGGAGCATTATCTATGTGGTACTTACCTATTTACGTTGAGCCAAGGTTTCACAAATCCCTGAACACTGTGTCTACTCTTAGAGGAGTATTATCTATGTGGTACTTACCTATTTATGTTGAGCCAAGGTTTCACAAATCCCTGATCACTGAGTCTACTCTTAGAGGAGTATTATCTATGTGGTACTTACCTATTTATGTTGAGCCAAGGTTTCACAAATCTCTGAACACGGAGTCTACTCTTAGAGGAGTATTATATATGTGGTACTTACCTATTTAAGTTGAGCCAAGGTTTCACAAATCCCTGAACACTGTGTCTACTCTTAGAGGACTATTATCTATGTGGTACTTACCTATTTATGTTGAGCCAAGGTTTCATAAAACCTGATCACTGAGTCTACTCTTAGAGGAGTATTATCTATGTGGTACTTACCTATTTATGTTGAGCCAAGGTTTCACAAATCCCTGAACACGGAGTCTACTCTTAGAGGAGTATTATCTATGTGGTACTTACCTATTTTTGTTGAGCCAAGGTTTCACAAATCCCTGAACACTGTGTCTACTCTTAGAGGAGTATTATCTATGTGGTACTTACCTATTTATGTTGAGCCAAGGTTTCACAAATCCCTGATCACTGAGTCTACTCTTAGAGGAGCATTATCTATGTGGTACTTACCTATTTATGTTGAGCCAAGGTTTCACAAATCCCTGAACACGGAGTCTACTCTTAGAGGAGTATTATCTATGTGGTACTTACCTATTTATGTTGAGCCAAGGTTTCACAAATCCCTGATCACTGAGTCTACTCTTAGAGGAGTATTATCTATGTGGTACTTACCTGTTTAGGTTTATATCTCTAGATCTGGTAACTCTGTTACTGTTTGTGCCACTGATGTACAACAGCTCCATCAGAGAGGGACCACAGGATGCTTTGTAGGCCAGGCGTGGATCGCCTCTCAGCAGTCTGTAGGAGACTGAGTACAGAGATTCAGCTTTTAGGTGGTCTATGTTGGGCATGTTGTTTACACCATATATTATTTTTGTGTGGATCCTTTGTGGGCACACCAGTTGTTGCATGTGCCCTAACATGTACATACCAAAGGGGCATTGTACTCAATGATTGGTCTGATTGCAGCAGAGTACAGCACAAAAGTGATATGCTTGGACTTGTATGGAATTTTACTCCCCAGGACTGCACTGAAAACTGACACTTGTTGTCAAGTCGGACTATCCTGGCAAACAAATGTTAAATAAAATAAATTGTAGGTCTACTGTTAGGGGTGTATTTTCAGTGTGGTAGTTCCACGAGTGGCCATCTTACCAAAGGAGACTGTTATGCATTTCTGTGTCTCAGACACCGGTTATTAGTCTGTGTCAGGCCTTTTTGGGGGGTATTTGTGTCTTTGGGGGATTCTGTGACTACTCCTAATTTGCAATCGTCTGCAAACTTTGGCAGCCGGACTTCCTTGATGATTGCCTTGACAGCAGAGAAGTCGATTCCAAAAAACGAGTGTCCCCAGCACTGAGAGTCCATCTATTTATTTTTTAAAAGTTGGCATTTTAGTTCCATTTGATTTTAATACTGAATGTAACCGAAATTTTTTTCTGAGGGGATTAATTGGTTAATTGAACCACGGAAGTTTGATTTTAATTGTTTATATATACGTGTGTGTGTGTGTGTGTGTGTGTGTGTGTGTGTGTGTGTGTGTGTGTGTATGTATAATCTGTTTTTGCATTGCTTTTTGCTTGAACTACTCTGAAGCCTGTCTTTCATTTATTTGATATAGTGAAAAGAATTGAAATGGTCTCAAAATATTCCTCAATATTGAAATGTCCTTTTCTGGATTTATCAACTGCAAAATAATATCATCTGGAAATAAAACTAACTTTTCCTGATTACCATATTATTGCCAATTATATCCTTGAATTTGTGAGTCCCTTGTTTTCTTTGCCAATGGCTCTAAATATAAAGCAAATGACAAAGGGGAAAGAAAACATCCTACCTAGCTCCTCTGTTCAAACATAGCTTATTAGAGAGGACCTCCCCCTTAATGTTTGCCTGTGATTCTTCATACTTCCTCCCAATTAACCTTACTATTGTATCAGGAAGTGCAAATGCTCTCATTACCCTATCATAAAATTAGTTCATAAGTTGATAAATTGTTCTGATGAAGTCCAGCAAGAATGAAAATATTAAAGTGTTTTAATGTGGATAGTTTGCCAACATGGCGGTCAGTTTGCATTTCCAGTTTCATGAATTGTATTATAGTGTTTAGGTCAAATGACATTTGATTAACACTGACTTGATAATGTTAATATCAAATGGCAAATCACCTACCCAGGTGTCTAAATTAGACTTAAATTTATTAATGTTTTGTGAGTGCCTCACTGAAATAGGTAGTTTATTCCAAAGAAAATCAACTCTTATAGGTGAGAAAGATGCTGATTGATACAGTAAATTTGGACTAAAGATAACTGAAGATATTTATTATGGAATCATTTAAAGGTAAATATGCATTTTCTGATTATATATATGTATCTTATTGTATTTAACTTAAGGAATTTACAACTATCATTGTATGTTTTTAAAAAGCTGCGGTGGTACAGCGGTAGCATTGTTGCCTCACAGCAAGAGGTTCACCTGTTCGAGTCTCGGCTGGAGTGCCTTCTGTGTGGAGTCTGCATGTCCTCCCTGCAGTCAAGTGGCATCCGAAAGACATGCGTGAATGGACGTGCCTTTGCTGAAGGTTGGGCATCGGGCTGGCAACTCGGCACCATACAAATCTACTGCCAATCATTAGCGGTCCGGAGTTCCGCTGTGGCGACCCCTAACCGGGAAAAGCTGAAAAGACAAACAACAACATTGTATGTTTTAAAACCAGGATCTGTGTTCTTTCTTGAGAACTTTCTCTGAATAGATTACAACTGTTTTATTTACATTTGGGTGAAGATATTATTGTATTATAAAATGGGTCTTATATATGTTTTAAACAATGCAGTTAAGATTTCACCATTCTTAGTTGCTAGATTTTTTTCATAATTCCTATTTGTCTCATTGCTGTTTTATTAATGTAGCTTGCATTCAGCTCAAAGGAGAAATAGCTAGTCATGATGGTACCTAGATCCTTCTACTGATGTACCCTTTGAAGTAATTGTCAGTAAATCTAATAGGATCTAGAATGTTGGGTTTCCTGCAATACATAATATTACTTTTGTATAACCTGAAGTATAATCCAGTGTTATTAGCCGAATGCAAGATCTGTTCCATATAATAATTAATCAACCCATAATCAGTGTTATTAGTAATAATAAATCCTAGTTTACCTCATTAGCATACTTGCTTATCCAGCATTTGCTGTTGGTAGGAGTAGTTGAAAATACTAAATTGAAAAGTACTGAACATAAGACAGATCCCTGTGGAACCCCAGTATTTATCCATAAGTAATCTGATTTTTTTTTCCTTTATAAAACTGCTTGCTCTTTATCTGTAATTCAAATCATGATCCAATTGATAATGCATGTATTGTCACTTGACACTCTACTCACAAAGACAATTGGACTTCTCAAAATTAAAGACAACTGTAAAGGGAGGAGTTTTATCAGTTACAGACGTCTGTGAAGGCAGTAACTACATGCTTTGTAGTTCACAGTCTGTTGGTGAGAATGCAAAAATATCTTGAGAAAATGTAATTGTACTTCTACAGTGAAAGCTACAGCAAGTTTTTTTCTCAACGCTTTTGCTTTCTTTTATATCATCATAGAATGGTTGGTGGTGTCTGTCTTCATTTTTGTGCAGTTAACACTAATGAGTGGATATCCAGTATGGCCTCAGTTGGCGTTTATGCAAACTTGAACTGCCGATTCAGTGTTCTTTCATGGCAGCAGAGGAAAAGGCTGCACTCTGTCCTGGGTGAGGCTGTCCCTGTCCATGGTCACTGGAACTTTTCTACTCTTCCTGTGATGTGTCTACAGATCGTGAAGGTTGTCCAGAGCCGATTACAGGAGAAGGGGAGGACAGTGCATATTGTGAAGAAGAATGATTCTGCAGCTAGCTGTGCTGCACCATGATGCTTGGCTTGGGTAGAATGATCTAGATCATTCCTTCTATTCCCATGTTGCAGCATTCATAACATGAAGGAGATCCCCATCTAGGTGACCTGAACGTCCAGCCAGTATACCAAAGACTTAAGCTACTGCAAGGTAAGTGCAATGTTGCACATAGAACAATGTTGGCCATAAAAGTGAAATCTGCACGTACCATTCTCAGAACTTCTCTGCCGCCAGTCCAAACAACAGCTTCCAGCCTTCTACCTGATCACTGAAAGTTTCTCTTCAGTTCAGATAAGTGCCCCATTGGGGAAAACTTTTTTATGCTTTTGCTACTACATGCTTGTTAGAGGTTAATGTCCTCCAAGAAGGGTAAGTGCTACTGTGGAAGACAGTTATGACCAGCATCTTTTTTGTCTGGGGTCTGATCACGATTACAAGGCATGTGCCATCTGTCAGGCATTCATCTCTAAAACACTCAGCAGTCATCTGTCCACCCTTAATATCTACCTTGAAAACCAGAGACTAAAGCAATTAGTGCTAGGCAGTGAAGTTACTGCTGGTCTATCTGGTGAGCCCCCAAAGAAAAAGGTGAAAAAGGTAAGGCCTGAATCTTTGGTGCACCTCTGATCCCAGACATCCTTCTTGAGGCTGGTGAAGGCCTGGAAGTACATACAATGTTGGGTCCTTCTCTTTCAGTGGGTACTGATCCACTAGGGAGGGTTCCTACAGCATGTCCGCAGAGGTATTGGAAACATCCAGTTTGGTTGGTAAGGGGGAACTGCGGCTCACTCCTTCTAATGTTCCTCATAGTACCTCTCCTGCCCCCTCCATTTAGGTTTTGCCGATGACTGATCTGGAGTCCAGGCCTATGTCAGCCCTTCCTTCCCAGCCTAGGGTAGGCCTTCTTCTGAAGAGAAAACACAAACAAAAACATGTTTTTCCTAGTCAGGAGCCTTCTGCAGACTGGCAAGCCTTTTCTCAAGGGATTTTGAATGCTTTCATGGCACTTAGGCCTTTCACTTTGCAACCTCCTACTCCAGCATCTCCTATGTTTCCTCCTACATCTGCTGCACTAGAGGCCGCTGAGGAGGGTGAATCATCCTCAGGTGAATGCCTGGCTTTCTCCACTCAAACTAATTGTCCTCTGGAATATACGTCCCCTGAAGTGGATTCCAAAAGTGGGGATTCTCCAGAAAAAGATATTACTTTTGGAGTAACTATCTGTAGAATGAGGAACTATTTCAAGTGGGAAAGCTCACAGGTCTCAGAGCTACAAAAGAGGTATTATGACCTCTTATAAATAGACTTCCCTGCTCCTTTAGCCATTCCTCCTGTTTTGCCAGGTTTTCAAGATGCCTTTCTTGCAGCATCTAAAAGCCCCGATTCACAACTTCCTGCCCCCAAAAGGCCAGGTTCTATAAGGCTCCTGTGGACAATAGTTACCTGTGTGCAAATGTCCTGTGACAGACCCAGCTGTGATTTTTCTGTCTGCTGATAAAACTACCACATTACTGCCCTCCACCAATCTCTTTCCCTCAGATAAGGACAATAAAACGATGGAGGTAAATGGAAAGAAGTTCTACCTCTCTTGCCCCTCTTCCACACTAGCTTTACGGCCGTTAATTATCAGACACATGTCCAAGTATGTTCTGTCCCTACTTTTACAGGCCTCGAAATTGCTGACAGATCTACCAGACTCTGAAGCAAAACCCATCTTTCTTCCCTATTAGGAGTTTCATCTCAGGTTACCAGGCATTCCATAAAATGCAGCTGTGACACAGCACAGGTGTCTGCAAGATCAACAGCTTCTGCTTCTGTCCTCAGGAGATATTCCTGGCTGAGGTTGCATCCTTTGCCTGAGGATTTCAAGGCAAAACTTATGGATGCACCACTGGAGAATACCGCTCTATTTGGATCTAATACTGCAGCCCTCCTCAAAGCCCTTCAAGCGAATGGAAAAGAACTTCAAGAGCTAAGACATATTTTTGTCTTCCCAATTCCTAAATTTCATGGGAACTGCCCTTCTAGGCCTAATTTTTTAAAGAGGAAGACCCGTGCACCTTCCTAACAGCACAAAAATGGCACATATAAGCAAGCACCTCCTAGGTCTCAGCCATCCTCTGCTCAAAAGGCCCCTTTCCATATAAGCCGGGTAGTCTGTGCCTACCTGGCAACTTCTTTCTCAGAATTCCCCCTTTCCCAGCATCTTTTAAATTGGACAAGCATTACCACAGACAAATGGGTCCTGTCTATTGTACAAGGAGGTTACTACATGACTTGGAAAACCGCTCTTTCCTTCATGGGGATACCACAACCCCCAAAGAACCAGATCCACCTTTTCCCTCAAGTCATTCAAGACTTGCAAGCACAAGGAACCATACAAGAGATTCCCGCTTTGGAAAGAGGAAAAGGGTTCTATTCCAGGATATTCTTAGTTTCCAGGAAAGATGGCCCTTGAAAACCAATTTTAGATTTGTCCCAACTCAGTTTATTCCTTCAAGTACCCACCTTCAGGATGATCACCCTGCAAACTCTGTTCAAACACTTGCTACCCTAGTCTTACCTGGTTTCCTTAGACATAAGGATGCATACCTTCACATTCTTATCTACCCTCTGTTCAGGAAATTCTTATGTTTTTCTGATGCTTCCTCTCATTTTTAGTTATGTGCTTTGCCCTTTTGACTCTCTATGGCACCAGGAGTATTCACAAAGTGTTCGTCTCCTGTCATTGCCTTTTGCAGACTCCAGGGAATTCTTATTTGCCCTTACCTGGATGACCTGCTCATTCAAGCAGAACATCCAGTCACTTTGCAACAGAACCTTCAAACCACCATATCCTTGCTTCTCAATCTGGGATTCACCCTCAGCTACAACAAGTCTTCCCTTACTCCCTCTCAGGACCAGGTTTTCCTAGGTTGCAGGATAAAAACAGACCTCATGATGGCCTACCTACCTTTACAAAAAGTGCACTCCTTGCAGACTTATTTCCTACAGTTGCTTCCGGTACCCTCTCTGACTGCCAGGGAATTCTCCAGGATGCTAGGGTTCATGGCTTTGGTTATACCAATGCTGCCCCTAGCCAGAGTCCACATGCAAAAGTTCCAGTGGTACCTGAAAACCCTCTGGTCCCAGCATGCTCATCCTCTACAGTTTGTCCTTTCACTTCTGTCATGCCTAAAGAAGGAACTGCTTTGGTGGATTCAACAAATTTCTCAGAATCCAGGACTTCCCCTGCCGCCACTTCCTTCAACACAAGAAATATTCACAAATGCTTCAGATCTGGAGTGGGGGCAACTCTGGGGAACCTAAAAGTCCAAGGACCATGATCTCCCTTCCTATGGAAGCAACACATCAACATCAAAGAGGTGAGGGTTCTGATCCTGGCCCTTCAAGCCTTCAGGTCATCTCTTCTACCAGGTCCTTTGAAGCTGTTCACAGGCAGCACCACTGTTTTCCAGTATGTGAACAAGCAGGGAGGAACAAAGTCTTATCCTCTTTGCAGCTTTCCAATCCAAGCCTGGGAGATTGCTCTTCAAACAAAAGTAACATTGACAGACAGCTGTTTATATTCCATCAGCTCAAAATGTTCAGGCAGACACACTGAGCCGATCCATGACACAAACCCACAAATGGATGATCCACAGGGATGTGTTTCTGGACATTCTTCACCAGTGGAGTACACCTCAAATAGATTTCTTTGCCTTCCCTATTAACAGACAACTTCCAATGTTCTGCGCCAGAGTCGCACACCCTCTGATTTGGAAGGTGGATGTCCTGTCATTCTAATGGAAGGGGATGTTTCTCTACGCATTCCTCCTTCCCCCAATTCAGAAAGTCCTTCTGAAGATACAGAAGGACAAACCAAACATCTTGGTGACCCCCTTTTGGCCAAGACAGCTTTAGTTCCCTCTTCTCCCACAATTAGCCAAAGGCAATCATCACACGTTACCTCACAGGGTGGATCTACTTACACAAGACAAGGGATCTCTCATTCCCCCACATTTGGCACCAATGAACCTGACCTTTTGGGTGATAAGCTTCTAGTTTCTTTTAGATACTTTTTTTGAGGATGCGCTTCTAGTCCTGCAGGAGGCCAGGAAACCTAATACAAGGATATTCTACTTTTCCAAATGGAAGAGATTCTTCATCTGGTGTCTTAATAAGAGACTCAATGCATTTTCAGTGGATATTCCCCTAGTCCTTTCTTACTTGTATGAACTGCTCAATGCTGGACTGGTTTATTCTTCAGTTAAAGCCCATTTGTCAGCCATTTCTGCATGTTTGCCTTTGTCTCCCCCCTTAGCTTCTAAATTAGAGGTTAAACTTTTCTTAAAAGGCATCCTTCTCATCAGACCTCCCAAGAAACCTGTTCCTCTTCTCTGGGACCTAAATTTTATTTTGGAAAACTTGGACCAGACTCCCTTTGAGCCTGCTGCTTCTTCCCTAAAATTCTGCACTTGGAAAACCATTTTACTGCTATAGCCATTACTTCTGCTAGGTGAGTTTCAGAACTCCAAGCTTTAATGTCTTCACAACCTTTTCTGAGTTTTCAAAAGGTTCATAGGTTCATAGATTAGTACTAAGCTAACTGCCCTTGTAATCCATTTTAAGCCTAGCCAATTATCCCTTGTAAGACTCAAACCCTGCACCTTGTGTTTGTAAGGCAAACACCTTAACCATTAGGATAGGGTGTCCCTTTGTACCAACCCTTCCTTCATGCCTAAAATGGTTAATGACTTGTCCCTCAATCAATCTATTCATCTACTCACCTTTTTCCCTTCTCCTCAAAACTTCAGTGAAAGGGTGCCGCACACTTTGGATGTACACAGACAACTCAGATTCTATCTGGATATGACCAAATCCATTAGAAGGTCTGAGCAATTATTTGTTTCCTTTCACCCTATCAAGGTCCAATCCAATGCTCTCATACTGGGTGACTTCAACTACCCTTCCATCAACTGGGAAAACTATTCAAGCACCAATGTAAAGGCCCAATGCTTTCTGGAATTTATCAAATCCAATGCCTTGGTCCAGCTCATTCTGATCCCCAGTAGAGGAAGCAACATCATTGACCTGGTTATCACAAACATGTGAGACCGTTGCTCCATACCTATAGTCAATTCCTCCCTGGTTAAATCCAACCACAAACTGATCACCATGGAAATCTCCATCTCACCTACAACCCCCGCTAAGGTGACCACCCTGAAAAACGTCTCTAAAGCTGACTTTGGGATCCTAAAAACAGAGGTGGCTAACTTCACAACACCCATACCAATGGAAAATAGCTGCATGACTGCTGAATAATACACCAATGCACTGTACAAGCACATACACAAATGCATGGACCTTGCCATACCAAATAGAACTAAGACACACTCCTGCAAAAAAAGGAAGCCAATCTGGTGGTTTCCAGCCATTAATAAACTCTACAACAGAAGGAAGAATCTGTTGTAGAAAAAAATGAAGTCACAAGACTGGAAAACCTCCCTTATCAGTCTCAACAAAAAGCTGAGATTCCTTATCAAATTCTCTAAAGCCAGCTGTGAAGGCAGAATTGCAGCTGACACCAAAAACAACCACAAAGCCTTCTATAGCTATATCAAAAACCTCCAAGGCAATACCCAGATTTGCTCTGAGTTATTGCACAATGGCACCTCTTAAGCTGAGCCAACAGATATTGCCAACATACTGGTCAACAGATTCAGTGCCAACTTTACGCCTCCGCCCCAATGGCTCGATCACAATACCAGAAGAAAGCCTGGTACCCACCATTTCTGCAGCAAAGGTAAAAGTTGCATTGTCCATAGCCAAGAATACAGCATCCATGGGACCTGATAATATGCCTGACCGTGTCCTACATAAGCTACAAAACAAACTGGCACCATATCTGTGTGCCCTATTCAATCACAGCCTTACCTCAGGCTATGTGTCTAATGAATGGGGCACTGCTACAGTCATCCTGCTCCATAAAGGGTGAGCAACTACAGACCCTGGGAACTATCGCCCCATTAGACTAAGTCTGGTATGCAAAGCTATGGAGTGCATCATCATGGACCTGCTTATCAAATATATAGACAATCTCCAAACTCTTGACCCCCACACAGTTTGGCTTTGTCAAGGAGATATCATGCCTGCTGAACCTGGTTGACTTCTTCAAGGCAGTCACCAAGGCTGTGGATGAGGGTAAGGCAGTGCATACAGCCTACCTCAACCTGGCCAAGGCTTTTGATACCATTCCCTACTCAGGTATCATTGATAAACTCACCAAACTTGGCATAAATCCTTACATCACTAGGTGGGTTGCAAACTGGCTCACAGACAGGACCCATGGAGTGAAAGTTGTGGATTCTAAGTCAGACTGTCGACCAGTCATGAGTGGAGTCCCACAAGGCTCTGTCCTTGGCCCTCTCCCATTTGGCATCTACTTTTCAGAAGTCCAGGCCAACACAGAAGGACTCTGGCTGACCAAGTTCACTGATGACTGCAAGCTAGAAGTCATTATCAACTCCCTAAGTAATGCAGACATCCGACAAAAGGGCCTATCTGAGACCAATGACTGGTGTCGGAACCATGGCCTGAAGCTTAATGCCAAAAAGTGTGTTATCATCCCCTTTGGAAAAAACTCAGTTTCCATGAATTACCATGTCGATGGGAGCCCACCGAACACTGAACTGGCCATAAGAGATCTGGGCACCCAGGTAGACAGCTGCCTCACCTTTGACCACCACATTGCCACTGTGGTCAGAAAGTCCTTCTACATGGCACATCTTATAACCAAAGGTTTCACATCCAGGAAGAAAGAGGTCATCAACCCTCTCTACTCATCCCTCATTAGACCAATCATCGAATATAACGCCCCATTTGGCATGTACCTGACCAGACACCTACAAGCTGGAGAGGCCACAAAAGTACCTCACAAAAATGATCCTAGGCCTTAAACACATGTCCTACATGGACAGACTCAAGAAACTTCAGCTGTTCTCAGTCTCTTATCACCTACAAAGCCATGTCTGACCCATCCCTACATGAAATGCTACACCTAAAGAAATCCCAATCCCCCTGCACCACACGTTCCAGAAATCACAACCTCATTACCACAATTAACAGAACATGCTGGAGGGACAGGTTCATCTCCCAAAGACTGTCCATACTCTGGAATAAGCTTCCCATTCATGTTAAGCAGAGCACCTCGCTGGCCCTCTTCAAGAGAAATCTTGATGAGTGGATGGGTAACAGAAAGTTCACCTCAAGGATCACTCCAGTTCCCTACTGGATAGGGGCACTGTGAACTAACATCAAGTGGCATGGTGCCTGAGCAATTCTTTTGGGCTAGGCTTGTAAAGGCTCCAGGGCCATTAGCCTAGTACACACCTATGAACCTATGAACCCCAGGGTACTGGGAAAGCCTGCCTGTAAACAGACTATTTTAACTTGGATCTCGAAGGCAATTTCCTTTTGCTATGTCTCTCAAGGGAAAACTCTTCTTTCTTCTGTTAAGGCCCACTCCACTAGAGCAGTGGCTTCCTCTGCAGCCTTCTTTAAAGGGCCAGACACTGCTTTTATCCTGGAAGCAGCTACTTGGTCCTCTGTCCATACTTTTACAAAACACTGCAAACTGGATTCTATTTCCAGATCCAGAGCAGGATTTGCTAGACCAATTCTGCATGGCTTTACGGAGACTTGTTGTGCTCTTACCATCCTTCTCCCTCCAGACTTTTGATATTCTCCGTCATGTTATGAACACTACAACATAGGAATACAAGGACACAGAAGAGTTGTGTAAAGTCTTACCATAACCATACAGGTCCTTCTCTTCCATGTTGCAGTATTCTATCCCACCCTCCTTCCCTCTTGGTTCATGGTCTTTCTTGGATATTTCTTTGGATATTCCTGTTGCCTTTCATCCTTAGACTGGTGGTTTAACTGGGGCATTCATTTCTGAGGAAGGTATGTGCAGATGTCACTTTTATGGCTGACGGTCAGCTGTTGTGAGCTGTGTGCAATGTGACCAATGTCGCACATACCTTGCAGTAGCTTAAGTCTTTGGTATACTGGCCAGACGTTCAGGTCATCTAGGTGGGATCTCCTCATGTTATGAATACTGAAACATGGAAGAGAAGGACATCTACGGTTATGGTAAGATTTTACGCAACTCTTCTTTATCTTCCGAATTGATCTTCCAAAAAGAGGGCACTCTAGATAACAAAAAATGCTTTGGAGCGACTGTTCGATTTTCTGCCAGACGATGTTGCCAAACAAAAAATATTTCCTACGTATTTGAAAGAAGCAAGCATTCAAAAACTAGTGAGGGTGCACAACGAAACCGATCACTGAAGCTTGATGTCGGTATCCAGCAACAGTGGAAAGAATGTCGACCTGCTGTCTTCATCCAACACCTATTTATCTGTAATTTTCACATTGAGCTTTATGTACTTTGATGTGATCAAAGGCCTTTGCAAGGTCTAAAAATATGACAGCAGTTGTTAACCCATTAATATTTAGCTATTTTTATTTATTTATTTTACATTTATTTACTGGGATAGTCTGACTGGACACATGTCTATTTACAGAGGAGGCCTGGGGAGAAAAGCTCCACATTCAGTACAGAAAAACAAATACTTGAACAATATGATAACAGTATCATCTACACAGAAGCAAAAAAAATTGATAATAGATAAAAATACAACTTTCGATACAAAAACAAAATTTGACACTAGATAAAAAATACAACTTTTGATACAGAATCAGGAATTGGCACCAGATAAGCATTATAACTGACTATAAAGGCAGACAGAGACTACTTATAAAAATTAATTAGTGTATGTTTAGCATGACCTAGTATAAATATTAGAAACTTGAGCAGAAAATATAATTCCTGATACTGTAGAAAAATTACAGTAAGTATAGCTGGATATGAAGCTATCTGGGGTGGTAGAAACAGTGAAGGTTAGGTAATGCATGGACATAGTTAGGAATTCATTGTGTAATTTAAGTAAGTTTTTGAACAGTGTAATAGTAGAGGCAGAAGATAAAGCAGGGGGAAGGTTATTCCAGGATTTAGCTACGTTATGGGAGAATAGTGCTTTACCTGCAGTATTGTTAGCCTTAGAGATACAAAGGAGAGATTTGTCAGTGGAGTGAAGGGGACAAATTGATTTGTAGGGCGTGAGTAGGTGACTTAGTGCTGGGGTTTTATCAGGATGTCTCACAATATTGTAGGCAATGATTAGTTGATGGTAATTGAGTAGTTGAGGAAATTCTAGCCATTGTAGTTCCTTTAGAGCTTGACAGTGATAGGTTCTGAAGGTGCAGTTATTAGCGAACTTGGCAATTTTGTTGTAACATGTCACAAGTCTAGCAAAATCATGTTTTCTGATATGGGCAAGGATTGGTGCAGCATACATTACAGTGGACAATAGATGGGTTTGGGCTAGAGAGATTCTCACTTGTTTTGAGAGAAAGTTTTTGTGTCTCTATAGCGTTTCCCTTTTTTTATGGACTTTTTTGATGGTTTGTTTAATGTGGACATCAAACTGTAGGTTTTGTCAATTTCTACACCCAGGAGTTTGGTGTGATCAGGGGGGGGTGATGAGAGTACCATTTTTGGAAGTGATTGAGAAGGATAGAGAGGTAGGAATAGCTTTGTTGGGGGTGAAAATAACCAATTTAGTCTTTCTGAGATTTAGGATAAGTTGGATCTGAGTAATCCAACTTTCCACTAAGCTAAAGGAATCCTGAGTGAGTTGTAACATAGTAAGTGAGGGTGCAGAGCAGATAATCGTCTGCGTACTGTATGAGTGTAGCAGGCTGGGTGGAGGTATGAAGATTGTTAGTGAAAATCAAGAAAAGTAGAGGACCTGATATAGAGCCTTGTGGTACACCTATGGTTGTTGGGAGAAGAGGAGATAGTACACCTTGCCATTGGACAGACTGCTGTCAATCTGACAGATCATTTTTAAACCAGGCAATAGTTGGAGGGGCAAAGGCTAGAGAGGCAAGGGTGTCTAGAATTAGGGAGTGTGAGACCATGTCAGATGCTTTCGAGAGGTCTAAAAATATAGCAGATACAAAGTTGTCGTTGTTTCTGTGTTGGTTTACCGGGTTAGTAAAAGAGTGAAGAGCAGTTTTTGTGCTATGGTGTTGCAGGAAGCCATGTTGTGTGAAGAGAAGATTGTGTGAGTTTAGAAAATTCATTACTTGAGTGTAGATACATTTTTTGAGTAGTTTAGATAGAGGGGATAGAAAGTCAATTGGACGATAATTAGAGAAATCATAGGAATTACCACCTTTGTTAAGTGGAATAATATATGATACTTTCCATAGTTGAGGGATGTAGGCTTCCTGTATGTAGCGATTGATAAGGATGGATACAGGGTAAGACATGGACTCAGAAGCTACTTTTAGGAAGTTAGCAGATAGATTGTCTGCAGCAAGGGTGGTGCACTTAAGTTTTAGGAGGAGTTTTTTAATAGCAGAGGTAGGAACAGATGAGAGAGTAAAGGAGGGGATGTTATCAGGGTATTTTGTTGAGATATCTGAACGTTTGTTTTTGGATAGTTGAGAGGATAAAGTCAGGATAGATTCTGTAAAGTGTTGATTAAACTGGGAGGTTATGTCTTTAGTATTGTTGGTAGAGGTGGGAGTTGGAGTGGTGGTTTTACCTGGTTTTAACAGTGAGTTGATAGTATGCAAAAACTTTTGAGGGTCTTTTGGGTGATTATTTTGGGCAGCAAGGAAATAATTCTGTTTATCCAGTTTGGTTTGTTTCTTTCCTGATTTCTGAGTTGTAGGTAGTTTTGTTTGGACGGGCTAGTGTTTTCTCTTTTCCACATTTTCCAAGCCTTGACTCTAGACATCAGTAGGGCTCTCCTGTCCCTACTTAGCCATGGTGCATAGTTTGTCTTAACTCTAACTTTCCTAATGGGTGCGACTAAATTTAGGACATTAATGAAAGTGCTATTAAAGTAGATGGCCTGGTCTAAACTTAGGGTTTTAAGTGTTTTCCAGTTTCATTGTTTTAGAATGGAGTTAAGATCCTGTATATTTAGTTTGCGGTCATCTCTGACTTGTCTAAAAGCTATGGGCTTAGCTAAGTTGGTGCGTTTATGAAGGAGGACTGTGGGGAGATGGTCACTTAGAGTGTCTGGTAGGCATCCTGTCTGGTAATTTTGTTTGGGGCAATTGACTAGCGTCCAGTCTAGTATAGATTGTTTTTTTTTTTTTTTAATCTATTCTAGTGGGTTCTTGGATGAGTTGGGAAAAAAACAAAGATATTGTATTTATGACCTGCCCAAAACCATGTTGATTAATATCAGTGTTGTTCATACAATGAGTGAGGTTTATTAGTTCTATAATATACTTTTCAAAACATTTTCTGTGAATGGAAGTCAGACTTATTGGTCTACAATTTTATATGAATTCCCTTCTACCTTTCTTGTAGATTGGTGTGTCATGAGAAATTTTTCATAGTTAAGGAACAACAGAGTTGCTTTGTAAGCTGTTGAAGATAATCATTAAAAGTGGTGCTAAAACAGTTTTTTGTTATATAATAAGATTCCCCAATCATATCTGGTTCAGTAGATGTAGCTTTCTTAACATTATCTAAAAGTTTCTTAATAATGTTATTAGATGTAGAATAGAAGGGCATTTATCTGTCAGTGTGATGTCATATATCAAGTAGAAGGGCATTTATCTGTCAGTGTGATGTCATATATTACAAGTAGAAGGGCACATATCTGTCAGTGTGATGTCATATATTATTACAAGTAGAAGGGCATATATCTGTCAGTGTGATGTCATATATTATTACAAGTAGAAGGGCATATATCTGTCAGTGTGATGTCATATATTATTACAAGTAGAAGGGCATATATCTGTCAGTGTGATTTCATATATTATTCCAAGTAGAAGGGCATTAATCTGTCAGTGTGATGTCATATATTATTACAAGTAGGAGGGTATTTATCTGTCAGTGTGATGTCATATATTATTACAAGTCGAAGGGCATTTATCTGTCAGTGTGATGTCATATATTACAAGTAGAAGGGCACATATCTGTCAGTGTGATGTCATATATTATTACAAGTAGAAGGGCATATATCTGTCAGTGTGATGTCATATATTATTACAAGTAGAAGGGCACATATCTGTCAGTGTGATGTCATATATTATTACAAGTAGAAGGGCATATATCTGTCAGTGTGATTTCATATATTATTACAAGAAGAAGGGCATTAATCTGTCAGTGTGATGTCATATATTATTAGAAGTAGAAGGGCATTTATCTGTCAGTGTGATGTCATACATTTTCTCCTTCATATCGTTATTAAAATTAATGGATGCAAAATATTCATTGAATATATTTAGAATTTCCACTGTGTCTGTGATTAAACAATTGCCTATGGTTAAGGAGTTCAAACTATTATTTATTTTAAAAGCTTTATTTATTTATAATATTTAATTTATTCAAGTGTTCTTTTGCTACCTTTACCTGATATTTCACTTTATTTACAATATTTTTTATTATTTTATGTATTCTTTCAATTTTTTTTTTTTTGGAACAGCGATTTTTTATCGCTTGGAAAAAATTCTCTGTTCTGAGATTTCGAGATTGCAAGCTTTCACTTACGTGGGGTCGATTATTCATCGTTCACTTTTTTAAGCGTTCGATGATATAATATAGAGCCCTCTGCTTGACATGGAGAGAGAGTCTATTCCACAAAAGGAGGAGTCTCTGGGACACAAATCTGTCCCGCCAACAAGTGCTATTGATATCACAGACTATGTTGAGGTCAAGCGTGTGGGTTAATCGAGTGGAACTTGATTTGCGGATATGTAGCACTCCCATCAAGGCGGGGTCTGAGATTGCTTTGTTTGTCAGACAGAGGTCACCTCTGAGGAGTCTGTATGAAACTGAGTAGAGGGACAGGGCTCTTAGCATATATATATATATATATATATATATATATATATATATATATATATATATATAAATAAAGAAGAGAACTATGGTTCTGAGGAACTTGCATACAGATAGTCTGATGATTCTGACACATTCTGGCACATTCTAACAGACTGCACTTCATCACAACATCAGACTGCTTCAGCCATCAGCAATCATTCCACTTACAGCTGAGATTGTGACTTTGATTGGTTTGAGCTTTTTATTTAGGCTAGATCCCAACAGCAGTAAGGCCTGTGAATGGTCTGCCTTATGACAGACATGCTGGTCAGATCCCATCAACAGTAAGGCCTGATAGGGCTCTGCCTTATGACAGACATGCTAGTCAGATCCCAGCAGCAGAAAGGCCCAAGAGGGCTCTGCCTTATGACAGACATGCTAGTCAGATCCAAGCAGCAGTAAGGCCTGAGAAAGATCTGCCTTATGACAGACATGCTAGTCAGATCCCAGCAGCAGAAAGGCCTGAGAGGGCTCTGCCTTATGACAGACATGCTAGTCAGATGCCAGCAACAGAAAGGCCTGAGAGGGCTCTGCCTTATGACAGACATTCTAGTCAGATCCAAGCAGCAGTAAGGCCTGAGAAGGATCTGCCTTATGACAGACATTCTAGTCAGATCCAAGCAGCAGTAAGGACCGAGAGGGCTCTGCCTTATGACAGACATTCTAGTCAGATCCAAGCAGCAGTAAGGACCGAGAGGGCTCTGCCTTATGACAGACATTCTAGTCAGATCCAAGCAGCAGTAAGGACCGAGAGGGCTCTGCCTTATGACAGACATTCTAGTCAGATCCAAGCAGCAGTAAGGACCGAGAGGGCTCTGCCTTATGACAGACATGCTAGTCAGATCCAAGCAGCAGTAAGGACCGAGAGGGCTCTGCCTTATGACAGACATGCTAGTCAGATCCCAGCAGCAGTAAGGCCTGAGAAGGCTGTGCCTTATGACAGACATGCTAGTCAGATCCAAGCAGCAGTAAGGCCCGAGAGGGCTCTGCCGTATGACAGACATGCTAGTCAGATCCAAGCAGCAGTAAGGACCGAGAGGGCTCTGCCTTATGACAGACATGCTAGTCATTCTAAATTCTCTGAGTTTCTGGCTGTTACACCTTGCAGCCCATCTCACTCTACCATAACATTACTAGAAATTAAACACTTATTGTGGTAAAGAGAACGCCTGGTATAATAGCCTGCATTGGAATGGCAGGATTTTCTTATTTGTTGTGCTGTTTTATAGGCAGGGCAGACAGTAATGAATCAGCTCTACTTTTTTTTCACATCTTTTCAATTTCCCACACATGCTCAACCTCATTATAAAAATCAGCAATGATGTGGTCTGAGTGTGAACAGCTCAAGCAAATGACTTCAGGCATAGTAGGTAAATAAAGAACTTTGGCTTGTAGGCACCTAAAAACAAACTGAAAACCTTTTACCACAAACTATAGTTAGGAGAGCTCTATTCCAGCAGTTCTGGGAAGGAGTTTGGGGTAAACGAAAGGGAAGTAGTGATTACTGTGGAACTGGGCAGGGATTTCTTTTTAAAACATGTTTTGAAAATATTGATTTGTAAATTTGCTGTCATGTTTACAATGCATTTCATGCAGCCCTGAAGGCGTTTAGATACTTCATCCTTGTTATAATGTTTTGCAGGGAAAAATCTCTGCTTAATGAATCTCATTTCAAGACATTAGTGGAATTACAATGGTCACTGTTTAATTATGGATACATGCATGTTAATCATAAGTTATTACACACAGGTCTTCTGCATTTTTGTACTGATGGAGACAATTGTAATTTTCCACTGAGAGGAAAACTCTTTAGTAGGCCCACTGTATTATTAAGTCATAAAAAGTGAATGTATTTTTCTTAAAGTACCTCACATTTTTTACTGTATTAAGGTAGTTATGCCAGAAATTGAAAAAGGTCAGTTCTAAAAGTGTTTCTAATGAACCAAGTTGTGTTGTTTGTTGAAGGGTGTGTAACTGCTGTTTATTACTGCAACATTTTTCAGTATTGACAAATACACTAAGATGCTGAATGTAATTATTAAGGAGTATTTTATTTAACAAATAAGGATATACAAAACTATGCATTCTTCTTGCCTGGATAAAATGGACTGTCTTGTAAACAGTCCACATTGCCAGATAAGATCCAAACACAGTTCTCCGAAGTAACGGTCCTGTGCCACTGCATGTTGGGCATTAATCTTGAGAAATGGGCAGGGTATATAAATAAAATATCATTATGGCCATGAGTATGGTGTTGCATTGAGATGTATCGATCTACTGTCAGGCAATGGTAGGATTTCAGATTAGGTACAAGCAGACAGGAATGAATCCTGGTGTCCAAGACTCTGGCAGGCATCGCTAGCAACTGATGGTCACCTCTACAGGGGCCCACAAAATTAGAATAAAAAGCCTGTGAGAGAACATAATACATTTACAGACACAGATAAATTCAGGGCAAAACTTCATAAATGTTCACGTGTTGCCTGGTACTTGTGTCGGACTGTATAGTAACAATGAATATTGCACCTGAACTTGGGTTGTGCTTTTTAAATTCACATTGAGCTTAAAATACAAAATACTATTTATCAATGTAAGCCATTCCTCACTGCATACCCATGAAAATGTCTGAATCAAGTGACACAGCTCAACTCTTTCCTCTAAATGTGAGGTACTTTAATAAAAAGGTAAGCTTTATTATGGCATTAAGTTGCATATTATGTTGTCTCCCAACACAGGTTGCAGCTTGTAGCATATTGTTTTGAAATTTGTAATCAATTAAATGAAACATTTTTTACACTTTGGCTGTATCTGTCCAGTTATACTTGCTAGTAAGTATTATATTGACAGCAAACGTAACAGTCACCAACAGATGTACCTAATAGCTTTTATTTTTAATATTCAGTGCATTTACATAAATACCATATGTAGCTTACATAACCAAGAAGATGTTTTTAAACAGCTAAATATAAAAGCAGAATAGCTTACACAGTACCACAGCGTTTCATGCTGCGTAAAAGAAGTTAAAAACAGTACATAATGCATTAAAAGTTCACAGAAATATCATTTTGTACCCAGATTTTCAAAAATAAAAGTATAATTTGTTTCCTGAAAGCTTCACATCTTTGAGATTAATGCTTTGTATTTTAGTAAGAAGGCGCCAAGCTTTGATCCTTGCATTAGGATTGGCGTTCTAATATCCGCAAACTGAGCCTGTGACTAAGCAATGCACATTTCGTCTCTGCTGGCATTTTCATTTTTTTTGTTGCTTGTATTTTTGGAAATCTATGATTATAAAATGGAAATAGATTATTTCTTACCAATAATACCAAAATATAGTACAATTTCCAAAATTTTGGAAAAATGTGATGTTAAGTTTATAACAGTGTGTATGATTACTGAATTGTTACTAAGAAGTAATATCATATTCTGACAGTCTTTTTCTGTGAGGTACTTAAAAGTGCTTGACTGAAATAGGATTGCTTTTGGCCAAAGTATCCTTGCAGGAGATACAATGACAATATTAATTTAAATAAATATATATATATATATATATATATATATATATATATATATATATATCTTTACCATTACACTAGCTGTCCTTAGTTGGCCATATCAGACATACACCAACTGATATGTTGCATACATTTCAGACTGTTTGTGAATGGCAAACCTGTAATAAGGATTAGCTGCTGGTCTTTCCTGCTTGGCAGGCTGTGATGAAAGGTATATCTATGTTAGGCAAATAACATGAACTGCCATAACATAGCATTTCTTACATAAAATATAACTTGGTTGCTTTATGTAATCTATATTAACTTGACAACAGTAACAGCTGCTCTAGACAAATATATGTTTGCGTAACATACAAGCACTTTTGAGTCATGCCTTTCTGAAATCCCGGGCGTGGTATCAGTAATATAGCTTTAAAGAAAATAAAGGAATCTATGGATTTGGTCTGCTTATTAAAACCATTATTTTTACTCATGAATGATCATTAAAGCTGTTACAAATTTGCCGTCTTTGTTGTCTTTGACCTGTGAGGAGGAAAAAGAGAAAAGTCTATTAGAAACACAATTTGTAAATGTTATACGTTTTTAGGCAGTTAGTTTCTTAACAAAGCATTTATCACATTGTTATAATTATCACTTACTTGGTAATAAAGCGGCTAAGTATGGATTTGATTTTTTGATGGTTCGGGTTCAAGCAAAGTGGTCTTCCATTGTCAATAAACACACTAAAAACAAAACAAAAAATAATACTTTAGAATAGAAAAAGGTTACACATAGGCACTGCTGAGTTAATGATGCTGAGCATTTAGGTTTCCAGTTAATTTCTCTCATGTGATACTATTTCTCCACAGTTTGCATGTACCTACTTTGTCCATGTGTTGTTTACAAGGGCCTTCAATTTCTACCCACAGTGCAAAGACATTTGTGTATCTAGAATAATGATAATCCAAACTGGTGAGTGTGTGTGTGTGTGTGTGTGTGTGTGTGTGTGGATGGATGTGTGTGTGTGTGTGTGTGTGTGTGTGTGTGTGTGTGTGTGTGTGTGTGTGTGTGTGTGTATGTGTGTGTGTGTGAACGCGTGCGTGTGTCTGTGTCTGTGTGATGTCTGTTTGAATAGACATGTGTCCTACTGTGAACGCTATTCCTCTCTCACACTCAAGGACAGACTGTGCATTTGCATGAGGCTGAATTGGATAAAACTTGTATTGACGATGGTTATAAGGATCAATATTCATTTCAACTGGTAACACATTATTTTCTGAGAGCTGCAACCTGCCAGCTCTAGTCATTATATCTACAAATATACTTTTAATGTAACTGAACAGCAAGGCTTCAAATGTGTGTGTGTGTGTGTGTGTGTGTGTGTGTGTGTGTGTGTGTGTGTGTGTGTGTGTGTGTGTGTGTGTGTGTACACACACATACTGTATCTGTATATTCATATTTTTATTTTATTTATTTATTTACATTTGTTGACTGGGAGTGTCTGACTGGATGTAGGTCCATCTTCAGCGGAGGCCCGGGCAGAAAAGCTCCACAGTTAAAATATATAGACAGTAGTTACATTGGATTTACGTAGCGATTAACAATTTGATTAACATAGCAATTAATTACAAACATAGCTACAGATGAAGAACATTGTACATCAGTAGACAACTTGAATCTTTATCTGCGAAGTACATAACAGACATTAACAATTGTTACAATGAGAAGTTCCTGCTGTATAATGAGTACTAGGCTTATGAGCATCTGAGCTTGCTATAATCAAGGTAGTTAGTGGGGTGGAAAGAAAGGTAGTGGTTGGATGGGGTGGGTGGCATTAGAGTATCATACACATACACACAAAATGATTACATTATTTCTTTTGCATTGTCTCCTCTCATATAAGGCTATCACTCATACATTTCCAAGCACTTAATTGAATTCTGAAATTCATTCAGTAATACCACAATTTATAGCTGTTTTTATGCCATTGTAGTTAAAGGACTGTTATCTGCTGTTTTTTTTTTTTTTTGGTTACGTGAATAGCTCAGTCTGAATTTCATGATGCTTAAGTTTACTAAAGGCAACCTTTCTGGCTATGTATTTCATTTGTGTCTGCTCACATGCATGTAAAGAAAAAAGACCCCCTGCCAACTGTTGTTATTGACCTATTCATTATCTTACTTGGATAAACAAAGATCAGTATAAAAACGATTTTTTTATCAGGTGCATATGTGATCATAGAATCATAGGAGGTTAATAGGCTAATGGCCCTGGGCCCCTTACCAGCCTAGCCAAGAGTTTATCCCCAAAAAAGAAACCTCAGTCAGCACCTGTCACCTCTGTCAGTGAGGGACAAAGGTGGAACCCTAGGAACAGATTTGTGGTTTTCCATCCACTCATCAAGGTTGCGCTTGAAGAGGGTCAGCGAGGTTCTCTGTTTGAAATGTATGGGAAGTCTATTCCAGAGACGGGGCAACCTCTGGGAGACAAACCTGTCTCTCCAGCAGGTTTTGTTGAGGTCACATATTAGATTTAGGACTATTGAGTGGGAAATGTGCAAGGAGTTAGACTTACAGATATGGAACACCTCTAGTAGGGCAGGGTCCGAGAGTGAAAGGATCTCATGTGTAGCCCCTACTTCTCTGCTGGAGCACTGTCTGAAGATCAAAAAATTGGGGGGTATTCCTTTGACAACCTATCCCAGATGTAAGCATGTTCCTGAAATTGCCTTCTGACCATTGTTAATTAGTGTGAGCTTCAGATGAGGAGCCCAGAAGAAGCACATCTCCTGGCTCCTAACCTAGCAAGTGTGCTTCATGATGTAAGCACTGTCCATCCATCTAACTTGTATTTATAATTAATTTATGGTGCCTTTGCCTCTGAAAGATCCCAGTTGTGCTATACCCCCCACTGTTGTCTCCTGATGTACAGGTTCCATTGTATTTATTTATTTTACATTTGTTTACTGGCAAAGTCTTGCAGTCAGATTTGCTGAGTCACCCAGTGTGGGGTTGGCAGTAATCAAAGTCAAGGACACTTTTGCTAGGGTGCCTTTTGTGCCCATCAGAGTTTGCTGGGACCTAGAAATGTGGTTGTGAGACTATACCCTTACATGGCATGGCAAGAAGTCAGTGTAGTCTTCATGCCACCTTTGCAGGTGCACTCCTGAAAGTCATTCCCATATAACACAACCTCTGTTGTGTGCCAGTTGCATGCTCATCCCCAGCATGAGTCAGCAAATCACCTCATTCCTTTTTGAGATGGATAAGAAAGTGACTGACCACCTTCAGAATGAAGCTGGTATGCCCTTTGTTTGCCATAGAGTCCAGGAACCACAACATATGCTACTTCATATCAACTGTAAAGAATTTTGGCAAAGTATTTGCCTCATAGTGTTGGTTTGTTCCTCAAAAAATATGGGCTTTTCTGGCAAATCATTAAGGACTGCAGTCATTAAATAATGACATACATTTACATTTCAGACTTTATATCCTTCAGAAAATGCATGCTGATGCAAACTCTGATATTCTAGCAACTTTAAGTTTATAAGAGCAATATTTAAAATCTGACCCTGATTTTGAGCTTTTACTTCCCCTTCTTTTTGGCTTGTCCAGGATTTCTCCACTAAGCAGTTGAGAGGTATGGGTAAGATACTAAGAGATACCACTTACACATTAATTATTCATTTTGACAGCCTAAATTCCATTCTTTCCAGCTGGTCCTAGGAAGTTGTAATCCTTTCCTGAATCTGAGGTCTTAGAGAAAGTGATCAGTTCTAGAATGAGTTCATGTGAGTGCACTGGTGGTTTGGTTGTCTACTGTATCAGGTACATACCTGTGCAGGATTACTTGACAGGCAATATTTCCTCAGTGGCGGCTGGTGACTTCAAATCAAAGGGGGGCTGCAGGAGACAGTTGAATGGGAGGGAACAACTAGAAAGGGGTGGAGCTATGCTCAAAACCACAAAAACTGGGACTTTAATTAAATACGCTGCTCTAGGTGCTAAACAGTCATTATGAGAGTCCAATCAAGACAAAATGAAGTGTAGAAGAAAAAAATATTTCAATGCATTGGTTACATGACAGCTTACTTAATATCTAGATGGAAACAAAAAGGTTGTGAGGCATGAAAAAATAAATTACTTTTTAAATACATTACTGGAATGCCAGTCAAAATTAAGTATAAAAAACAAGCAGCACTCAACTCAAACCACTTCTCCTTGCACTGCAGTTCTAATTATAATTTATATTCAGCTTTATTAAAGTACCAAGTAACATGCTGAAAGTAGCAATCTCTGATACCCCCACATATAAAAATGTTTCTTATCCAAAAAAGACCTGCTGCCTGACAACAACTATCTACTTGTTTCATGGGGAAAACATGATCAAAGTAAAAAAATGAACAGCAATCAAGAAACAAGCTCAAGATAAATTGCTTAAAGGATTACTGTACAGGATATGGACCACACATGATAGATTGGCATTCTGTTTAGTTTATGGGTAAAGCCTGCAAAGATGACTGCAAGTCTCCAACATATGTAAAGAGCTTCTGAAAATACTGTAATCCTGTCCTTTATTACAAATACTGTCATATGCATTTCAATACCTAAGGCTTATACGTTATCTAGTTATGTAAATATTCTCTGCATGGTAACAACAAAAAGGCTTTCAATGCTGGTAATTCTTTAACAGTATGCTTATTAAAGCTTACTTGCATCTTACAATCTCAGACAAGCTTACCTGATGGTCATTAAAGCATTGCTACTTAAACACAGAGCAGTAGGCAGTGCAACAACATGCATTTTCTGAATAATAATAAGCATAAATCAGCAGTATAAAAATATGACAGAAAACCTGAACATTCTGCAAAATCAAGGACAGATGAAAAGCCACTGTAGTACTTGTGTCTACTTTGGATGG
The DNA here is from genome assembly GCF_019279795.1 of Protopterus annectens. NCBI lineage: Eukaryota > Metazoa > Chordata > Ceratodontiformes > Protopteridae > Protopterus > Protopterus annectens. The sequence goes on along the minus strand of NC_056733.1, from coordinate 963,934,768 downwards.
AGGGATACTCTGCACACTTAAACTGCATAACGGCTCCTTGCCTTGCTTGGGCACATCCAGGGTCACTACATGGGGGAGTGGGTTGAAACAAGTATGTCACAATTTGAAATGTCTCTGGCTGATGGTGATGGCCCTGACACATTTGTCATACCTCTCAACCTCAGAGCAAGAAATCTGGACAAAGCCATAAATAGAAGTGGAACAAAGGCCCAAAAATAAGGACAATTTTTAAATATTGCTCTTATAAACTTAGAAAAATAGTAGAATAGTAGGTCTTGCATTAGTATGAATTTTCTGAAGGGTATGAAATATGAAACTCAAATGTATGCCATTATTTTCTAACTTCAATCTTTAATGATTTACCAGAGAACCACAGTTTTATGAAAAATGGACCAAAAATTTGATGCAAAAATATAAAATGGCCACACAATACAGCTGGGAACCTATCAAAGAAGGGACACTTTTTTAATATTAGTACTGTTAAGTTGAGCAGCTGACAAAATAAGAGAATCTACTTGCATTTCTGAAATAAAGGTAATCTATAACTCTGATCATTACAATTATTTCTTAATTGTAAACCCATCACGTTTTCTTCCAAAATTGCCATTTTGTGGAGGGATTATTAGAGAGAAAGTAACATTGTGAGCCAAAGACAGGGACAGTTGAGAGGTTTGGATATACCTAATTCTACAAAGGGATTTATTTGTGTGTACCTCTCAACCTCTTAACACAGAAAATCTGGACAAGGCCAAATATATTGAGGGAACATACAGACAGTACTAAAAATTGCTGTTGTATAAAGTTAAACAGTTGATAGAATAACAGGTCTTGCTTTAGCATGCATTTTTCTGAAGGGTATGAAGTCTGAATCTCAATGTCTGTCATTATTTAGTGACTTCATTCCTAAATTATTTGCCAGAAAACCACATATTTTATGAGGAACAAACCAAAAATAAAAAGCAAAAATCTATTCATTCTGTAAAAATCTGGACAATTGAGAGGTATAGTTCAGCTGGGGCTGTCTTTGAGTTTGACACCCTTCCCCCCTCACAAAATCATGGTCGAATGGGGCCTCCCCCCACAGCCATTCCAATGTCCCATTACTTGGTATTTCATCCCATTTACCATAAACACTGTAAAATGCATACTGCTTTACTTCTACATTAATTTGGATTTCATTTAAAAGTTTTATTTTGCATTTTAGAGCACAAACACTAACAGACATCTGATAAACAAAGCAATGCAGTCTCACAATGAAAATAGACTTAACATTAATACTTTGTTGCCCTTGAAACTCACATTCATTGAAACAGCATTGAAACCCACATCCAAAGAAAATACATCTGGCCATTGGCAGATAAAGATTAACTTTGGGCTGTTTTGAAATCATAGGCCCCTTGCACACAAAACATACTTGTTATCTTTGATACACCTTTCTGACTGTATTAAATTATATTCCTTGTATAATACAGTACAGTTTTTAGAGGATGGTTTAAATGTATTGTTTTGATCATTTTTCCAGTAAACAATTAAACAAAATGCATGCACCAATAATGACAAAACTGCCCGATTCAGAACATTTCCATCATAAAAGTCTACTCAAACTTCTACAATCCACCAGTATTAGTAAATATGCACAATCTCTGCAGAAGTAAAAGTCATCTAAATAATTCCACATTAAAGAGATCTGTAACTAATGAAGAGGTTGCTGCTAGCACACAACTTTATATTTCATTGTTTCATCTACAAATAAAGTGCTTGTTGCCCTTGAGGAATACATTGCCCATGTTACATTAAAAATGATAAGCTAGTAATATTGCAATAGGGAATGGATGGCAAACTGATAACAGGTTCATAGTTACTAGGTATCTTTGCCAAAGAGGACATTCTCAGGACTGCAGCATCCACCCCCTTTAAAAGTACAGCAATGCATCTATATACTGTGGGAGTAGAACCCACAGCCTTCTGCATCAAAAGCAAGTACATTACCTGTTGTGCTATTAACAATGCAAGCAGACTCCGCATAAGCATCACTAAACTTCTCTTCCCCTGAAGCTCTTAGCTGCTTGTAAAATCCACTCGGCACTCAACTGTATCTCTCAACTTTGCAGCACATGAGCACAAGAAATCTGGAAAAAGCCACAATTTATTGGGGGGGGGGGACAAAAGCCCAAAAAACAGGGACACATTTTAAACATTGCTTGTATAACATTGGAAAGTTGCTAGAATAAAATGCTGTGCTATTATCATGCATTTCACTGCCAACTCTTGAACCCAGGATCCTGTGCACTACAGTCAGAGTAACATGCCACTATGCCAAATCAGCTGTTTCTTAAAAGACAGGAAGACTGACACTTAAATGGCTATCTATCATTTAGTGAATTCAGCTCTCAACCTCTTATCACAAACCATCTGGACAAAGCTAGTAATAGGGGACAGCCCCAAAAATAGGGACAGATTTCAAATACTGATCTTATAAACTTAGAAAATTGCTAGAATAAAATGTTTTGTGTTACCATGTACTTTCTGAAGAATATGAAGTCTGAAATTCAAACATCTGTCATTATTTAGTGAATTAAAAATCCAGAAAACCACAGATTTTATGAGGAACAGAACAGAACAAAAATATGAGGAAAAAATCTGAATGCTTTTCACAGGTGGTGGTTCATAGGTTCATAGGTAGGTACTAGGCTATCTGCCCGAAGGCATTTATAAGCCTAGCCAGAATGTGTTGGCTTTCGCCGCCCCCCCGTAGACTAGTTCCCTGTGCCTCTGTTCAGCAGAGCCACTGAAGTGATCCCCGGTCTAAACATTCTGTTTCCCATCCACTCGTCAAGGTTTCTTTTGAAGAGTGTTAGCAAGGAGCTCTGCATAATGTAGATTGGAATCTTGTTCCAAAGCATGGGAAGTCTCTGGGACAGGAATCTATCCCTCCAGCACGTCCTATTTATTGTTGTGGTGAGGTTTAGATCCCTAGAGCGTGTGGCTCAAGGGAATAAGGTTTTCTTTAGGTGGAGCATGTCCATCAATTCTGGGTTGGTCATGGCCTTGTATGTCAGGCAGACATCACCTCTGAGTAGGCGGTATGCAACTGAGTACAGCTGGAGTTTCTTTAGTCGAGCTGCATAGGGCATCTGTTTGAGGCCAGTGATCCTGTTGGTGAGGTACTTCTGTGGTCTTTCCAGATGTTGCAGGTGTCTTGTAAGGTACATCCCAAATGGGGCATTGTACTCTATGATGGGTCTGATGAGTGATGAGCAGAGTGGCATAATGACCTCTTTTGATCTGGATGCGAACCCTTTTGTGATTAGGTGGGTCATGTAGAAGGATTCTCTAACCACTTTGGCAATGTGATTATCAAAGGTGAGATTACTATCTACTTGGGTCCCCAGATCCCTTATTACATCTTCCATATTTAGAGGACTACCACCTATGTGGTAGTTTGTGGGTACTTTGTTTTTCCAAAGGGGATGACTATTCACTTTTTGGCATTTAGCTTGAGGCCATAATTTTGACACCAGGTATCCATCTCAGTGAGATCCTTTTGGAGGATGTCTGTGTCAGCCAGAGAGTCAATTATAGCCCCTAGTTTGCAGTCTTCTGCGAACTTGGTCATCCATAGTACTCCTGTGCTTGCCTGTACCTCTGAGGAATATATGCCGAACAGGAAGGGTCCTAAGACCGAGCCCTGGGCAACACCACTTGTAACCAGTTTAGAGTCAGACCTAGCTCCTGCAACTCTCACCATGTGGGTTCTGTCCATAAGCCAGTTGGCAGCCCATCTTGTGATGTATGGGTTTATGTTCAGGCTGGTGAGCTTGTCTATAATACCAGAATGGGGAATGGTATCAAAGGCCTTTGCAAGGTCTAGATAGGATGTGTGTACCACCTTTCTCTCATCTACAGCCTTGGTAACTGTCTCAAAGAAGTCCACCAGGTTTAGGAGGCATGATCTGCCCTTAACAAAGCCAAACTGGGTAGGGTTCAGTATTTGGAGGTTCCGAATGTCTCTGTTAATGCGTTCCATGATGATGTGCTGCATAGCCTTGCAGACCAAGCTAGTCAGGCTTATAGGGTGATAGTTCCCAGGGTCTGTTGTAGCTCCACCTTTGTGGAGCAGAATAACCAGTGCTGTGCATCACTCTATGGGTACGTAGCCTGTGGAGAGGCTGAGTTTGAACAGAGTGTTTAGGTGAGGGGTTAGTTCATCTTTGAGCTTGTGCAGGATGCAGCCTGGGATACTGTCCAGTTCCACTGATGCTGTGTTTTTGGCTTTCAAGAGGGCTGTTTTAACCCGAGTGTCTGTGATTTCAGGGACTCTACATTCTTCTGGTATGGTTATGGGCCCTTTTGGGGGTGAGAGGGGGGTGAAGTTTGCACTGAACCTATCTGCCAGGATGTTGGCAATATTGGTCAGTTCGGTGTATTTTGTGCCATTCTGCACTGATTTCAAGCAGATCTGAGCCTTGCCACTTAGATTCTTGACATAGCTAAAAACTGCCTTGTGGTTATCTTTGGAGTCCTTGGCAATTTTTCTTTCGAAGCTCGCCTTGGATGATTTTATGAGGGATCGTAGTTTCCTGCTGATACTGATCAGGGATGTCTTCCCTTTTTGGGATTTTACTCTTTTCTGTACTAGTTTTCTCCTTCTATTGTATAGCTTGTTTATAGCAGGAGTCCACCAGACTGGTTTCCTTTTCTTGGAGGAGTGAGTCTTGGTTTTGCTTGGGATGACACGATCCATGCATTCTTGTAGGTGCCAGTAGAATGCATTAGTAAAGGATTTTGCAGCTTGGACAGTATTATCCTTCAGCATGGGGGCTTTGAAACTTTTCACCTTGGTCTTAAGTAATGTGAACTTTGCTTTTGAAAAGTTTTTCACAGTGGTTTCCTTGTCTGGGGGTGGAATGTGGATATCCAAAGTGATTTGTTTATGGTCAGATCTAACCAGTGAGGGGTTGACCTCTGGTGTGGAACACCGGCTGCCCATGTTGGTAATGACCAGGCCCAATATGTTGTCACCTCTGGTGAGAGTGTTGACCAGTTGAACCAGGGCATTTGAGTTTATAAATTCTAGGAAATGTTGGGCAAGGGAGTTAGTACTTGACTAGCTCTCCCTGTTAATGTTTGGGTAATTGGTAATCAAGATGCATTGGTTGAAGTGTTACAAGTCTGTAACATAAATTGAAATCACCCAATATTAGGGTGTTTGGTAGGACCTTTATGTTTCCCATTGTTTCCAGAAACATGGAATGGGGGTCCTGGGACATGGTGGGTGATCTGTAGCAAGCTACAATTTGAATTGCAGTTTTACCCATTGTTAATTGCACGTGGATGATCTTTGAAGCATCATGCTGTGCCACTAACCTGGAGGTGTGGGTATCCTTGATGAATATGGATACACCCCCGCCTTTTGTATTTCGGTTCGGGTTCTGTGTCCAAAATGTATGGTATGCGTTGCAGCCTGGTAGTGCTGGGGTGCTAGCTGGAGCCTTAAACTAGGTTTCTGTTACTGGACATATATCAATTTTCTCCATACCGAGGAGTGCCTCGAGTGCATGCATTTTGAGGTTTAGACTTCTGGCATTGAGTAGCATTACCTTCAGTTTTTTGTTACTTGTGCTATTTACAGTGGTGGGTTTGTCTTTTGAGCCTTGCCTAAAAAAGGCACTATGGGGGTGGCAAGAGCCTTAGCCAGTATTCAAAAGCCTAAGGATGACGGGTGCAAGCCATCTCTAGTGAAGTAGCGTGGCTTGTCTAAAATGTTATTTTTTTATTTTTTATTTATTTAAATGTGTGTGTTCGATCCCCTTGATCCCACCCTTTGACACTATAACTTAGCCAATTGTTTGAAATTGAAGAATTCTTTTATACTTTGTATCATTGTTGCAGGTGAGGGATAGGATGCTAGTGGTCAGTGTAATCCACTGGCATGCTGATCAGAGAGCTCTTCCTCTTCCATGTCAGTTTTCATGTGGGAGCGCGTTACAGCTCTTTTCATTCACACAGGGGACAATGACAGAATCACATTCACATAGTGACCTCTGTGTGTGGTGAGTGTGTTGTGGTGGGTGGATCCTGACAGTGACAGGCAGTGAAACACAGCCTCTCCTGTGGTATTCAGGTGTGGTGGTGGGAATTCAGCTTGCTACCTTTGATTTTGTTACTCTCTCTCTCTTCAGTCAGTTGTTATAGGGGCACACACACACACACACACACACACACACACACACACACACACACACACACACACACACAAACACACTTCAAGCAGTGAAAAGTCTCTATGCATTCCGAACATGCACAGACTGCAGATCTTGCAGTCCGATCCCCTTCCAGTCTATCTGGTTGAAACCACATAGAATACTGGGGCATCTGTAGTCTGCTGCCTTCTTCTAAATCTGGACTGGTTAAACAGCAGTCCAGATTCGAGTTTCCATGCGCACATGCGCGAGTTCCAGGATTTTTTTTTATTTTGGTTTTCTTTTTGTACAGCTGGGGGGGTCTACATATGCACCTGGAGCCACCACTGTATTTCCTTAAGAAGGAGCTCAGATAGTCTAGCTCAGAATCCCCTTTAAAGTGGGAGGTTCTTTATAGCTGGTCTTTGCAGGATCTGAGAGGTGGCGTCTTTAAGAAGAAACAAATCCTCAGCACTGTAGAGAATTTGTATAGTTTTCTTTCATTCCCCTATGACCTTTCTTCCAAGCCCAACTAACCCCAGTAGAAGACACTTAGGTGTCATCACCATCTTACCCTTTCTGCTGCAGGCTAAGTGACGTAAGATAGTGATCCTATTAGTCTACCATTTTTTTTGTATTATTATCAACAAGATCCACTCAGTGGTGCACCTTCCACCACCCAGTTAGTTCACTTATTACCCAGTGAGGGAAGCGCCCTACAGACCAGTTGTTCCCTGGCTAGGGTGTGAGCACATTCAATCCATTTGTTTCCCATGGAGGAATCTGGTTTTAGGAAGTGGATCCCTGTCCTTGCCTGACTTAACCCTGCCCCAGTAAGGCTGCCATGAGACAGTCACTGCTATCTGGGAGGGTGCGTGCACGATACCTGGTTTGACTGTTAACTTGTCCCATACATTGTTAGCTAGTCCCCACACTCCTATTGGGATGTGGCAATGGGTCAAACCACGTCTTGCTCTCTGAGAAGAGGAATCTGACAAATGCAGATCATTCCTGTCCCTCACTCCAGCTCTTCCAGCTTCATGGGGTGGTACTAGAACACAGATCATCCAAGCATGGTCAGGGCTTTATTCCAGAGAGTCAGAGATATGAATGTATTGCTCTTCTTGTCAGTGTAAAGGGTATATAAAAGGAGTAAAAACCGTCAAAAAGGAGCTCAATCAGTTACATTTAGAAAGAAATGAAACCCTGATATACATAGTAATAATAAAGATGTTTAGTTCATTTATTTGATAACTGGGTAGGTAAAAGACCCTTTTCAGCCAGTGAAAAATTATGTAAGAAAGGGTCAAACTTTGAGCCACATTATTTCAATTTTGGTAATTTTCTGGTTCAAACATTCAGTTAAAAATTATAGAAAACATTGCATCTGACAATATCTCTAGTTAGCAATGTCTGTATCTTTTAAATGTGTGTGGCCAATATAAAAGCTATTAATGTTCAAATTCTAAATAAAAGAGAATGAAAAGGAAAGGGGGGGGCACTGAGAAATGAAATGAGGGTGCAGCATCCCTTTCTTCAGATCTGTCAATAATTGACATTAGATGTGATACTCTGCTCTTATGTTTATATTTTAACCTCATCTACAGCCTGCAGGCTAATTACCCATAAGCCAGTCATGCATGCCAACAGAGCTCCAAGTTCTGCACATTCCTCCATGTGAAAAATGCTAGCTAGAAGTACACAGCTTTGTATGTGACCTTCCATAAAAGTGTGATCCCTACATCCCTTTCCTCTGGTCCTTTTAGTAAGAAGTTCCTTTCATCCAGGTTTTTGCATCTTGTCCATAATTCCCATCCAATTTTGAAAACATGGGACCTGATAAAAAAAAAGTAGAGAAACTGCATTATATATCAGCCCTGTGGAAGAATGTTTGCTTTAACAGCCTGTTGGCACCGAAGTACATGCAGGTAACAAGAGATCTCCAGCACTTAATGTATTATATTTTACTGCTCGAACTTGAGTTCAGGCTGCACTGTTTGCCGTTATGTCATTGTATTAACAACACTAACTACTGGAAGTCATTTAAGTCTTGTTGTGAGAGACAACTCTCCTTCACATGAAGTCATGAGGCATAGTTAAATATCAAGACCTGTGCTTTATTCATGCTAATCTTTGTATATATCAACATTCTTTGTATATATCAAATCTGTAAAATGTCTACATTGTTTATAACTGTTTTTAATTGTAACTGTCTGTCCTATGAACTTGCTTTTTCATTCTTTGTATATCAAATCTGTAAAATGTCTACATTGTTTATAACTGTTTTTAATTGTAACTGTCTGTCTTGGAGATTTTCTCCCCGGGCCTCCACTGAAAATGGACATGATTCCAGTTGGACTATCCCGGTCAACAAATGTAAAATAAAATTGTACAATATTGTTTTTAAATAATAAGTTTCAATACTTTAACTTATCTGTATTGTTGGCATTCAAAGTTTGTACTGGTTTTGGTAACTCTAAATGCTGGATGTCTAAATATTTTTGTAAACTGTTACTTGGGAGTCATTTTTGAATAAAACTTAGACGCAATAGCTGTCAATACATACAATAACTGAATGTTTAACTGCAATTGTTTCTGTTACTCTAATTGTCTATAGGTATTGTTAGGTAGCTTGTTTTTTTACTGTGTCTTAGTTTTTCTTTGCTTATCTTTGCCTCATGGTTTGACCGTTAGGAAATGCTTAGCTGCATTATCATTTAAACATATAACTTATTTTTTGTTTTCTATTAGACAGCTGTCATTTGCTAACAATTATCACATAAGTCAATTAAGTCAAAAACAGCCCCTATCCCCCTGTATTGCTAGGCCTTTTTGATCAAATCAACATTATGCTTCTTTAAGACAGGCCCTTCTCCCTGGTTATTATATTACATATGCTTCACTTTTTCTGTGATTACTGGACTGTAATTAAATTGTATTTATAATTAATTTACAGTGCCTTTGCCTCTGAAAGATCCTGGTTGTGCTGTACCCCCCATCCCCACTGTTTGTCTCCTGAAGTACAGGTTTTCTTGTAGGTATATATGTCCCATGTACTGGATGAATTCTGCACAGTGTTGCACAAAAGATAAGCTCTGTTGTATATTTATTTGCTCTTTGCTCAGGTTTATTGTAAAGACATGATGCACTTACCTGCTTCTGCACAATAGCTTTTGTTTTTTTTTTTGTTCTGGACATGCTCAGACTAATTGGCTCCTGCTAATCTATTTGCTGTGGCCCACTTTACTCCACCCCCTGGATCCTTTCATTTATATTCAGCATTTCCCTCCCATGTTTGTATGCATCACAAAATCACAAACCAGCTTTAAAGGTATACCTCAGTTCACAACACTGAGAAATCCTGAACCACAGAATGTCAAACTATCCCGATCCAAAATGATAGTCAAATCCTACACCGCAACTAACATAATACAACTTAACTCTCAATGTCAACATCACACATAATGAATATGATTCTATTCATATACATCATACTGCAAACCATATTGCTTCTGCTTACCCTTATACACAGTAAACATAACATCTTATACATAGCGAACGTTACATTACATTACAGTACAGATAAACAAATGATCACAACCACCAGCCCTCCATTTATAACTTCCATTCCCTATGCAAACAACTTCACCAACCCCTCAAGCACACTAACCATTAGCAACTTCCTAACCGCTGGCACAGTCTACCCACACAACACCCAACTTGACCACAAAAATGCAGATCCCCTATCTATCCACCTCCATGCAAGTTTCCCACTACAAAAAATGCAATAAATCTCCCCAAAAGGCTGCTTAAACTCATACCATATTCTTTTCATTCTACTCATCAGAAGCAATATTGAAGCCAAGCCTGGTCCACCACAGCTCTTTTGTTTATTAATAAATGCATACAGCCTTCACAATAAACTAGACCAGGTGTTGTCTTTGAATTGAAAAACCTTGACAAAGTAATTGTTACAAATTCTTCAATCAAAAAAAGTGAGTGCACACTTGCAGCATTTTTCCCCCATTATGATAACTTTCTAGATGCTAAACTAAGCCCAAGAAACAGTGTTAGAACCCTCCATATCTGTAAAACTCACCCAAACATCCAACTCCTACAACAAGCTAGCACAGTCTTTGTTTCTACATTATCACAAAAACACATCTGAGCAGCCTACCTAACTCTTCCTTCCACACATAGTAAATGCTAAACACTAATGCGGGAAATTACATCCCAGCTTTAAACAAAAGCAACCACATCATCTTAGGTTACTTCTTCTTAAATATGCTTTACTCCATCCACCAGGACATCAATGAAATTCTTCTCAACTACAACCTTAAACAAGTGCAACAGCCCATGTGACCAAACCTCATCACCAACAGCCATTCTCTTCTAGATATGAATATAATAGGTTCATAAGTTCACAGGTTCAAAGGGTCATAGGGTCAAAGGTTCACAGGTTCACATGTTCATAGGCTCATAGGGTCATAGGTTCATAGGTTCAAAGGTTCACTAGTGTTTACTAGGCTAATTACTAGAAGGACCTTTTTAAGCCTAGCCATGCATCCCAAATCTCTGGCAAATTCTGGTACCCTTGATAAGAGTAAGCAGGGGCTTGCAAGATGAAACATTTACAAGCAGGGACCTGGGAGATGAACCATTTACAGAATGTCTGTATCCATTAGAGAAACAGGTGCCAAATGAAGGATGAATTTTTTGTTCCCATCCAATAGTCCAAGTTACATGAGTTGGCTTCGGGAGGAACTCTGCTTCACATGGATGGGTTGCCTGTTCCAGAGATGGGGTAGTCTTTGGGATACATACCTGTCTCTCCTTCAGGTCCTATTTATATCACAGGTAAGGTTTAGGTGTTTAGAATGGGTAATTCTGGTGCTGTTTGTTTTGCGGATATGCAGGAGGTCTATCAGACTGGGGTCTGATAATGCCTTGTATGCCAGGCATAGATTTCCCCTCAACAGCCTGTAGGAGACAGAATTTAAGGATACGTCCTTGAGGCAGTCTGCATAGGACATGTTACCTACACCCTATATTCTTTTACTGAGGAATTTCTGTGGACATTCCAGTTGTTGAATATGCCTGGTTAGGTACATACCAAAGGGGGTATTGTACTCAATGATAGGTCTGATGAATGCCAAATGCAGTGAAACAATGACTACCTTGGACCTACATCCCATACCTTTGTTTATAAGTTGTGCAACATAGAATGATTTCCTCACTTATAGACACATGATGGTCAAAGGCTAAATTACTGTCAGTTCTTAGGGTTGTGTTGTCAGTATGATAGTTACCAGGGGTGGATGACTTTCTGAAGGATGCTATTACACATTTCTTGGCATTTACACATGTGTGTCAGTGTGGGAGTCAATGGCAGTTCCTAATCAGCAATCATAGCTTCATAGGTTCATAGAAAGTTACTAGGCTAGTGGCTCTGAGGCCCTTATAAGTCTAGCCAAGAGTTTAGACCATGTTTAGACAAGTCAGCACCCAAAGCCCTTGTCCAGCAGGGACACAGGTGGAATCCCAGGGGTGTATTTTCTGTTCCCCATCCAGTTATCTAGGTTGTGCTTAAAAAGGGATAATGAAGTACTCTGCTTGACATGGAGAAGGATAATGAGGTACTCTGCTTGACATGGAGAAGGATAATGAGGTACTCTGCTTGACATGGAGAAGGATAATGAGGTACTCTGCTTGACATGGAGAGGGATAATGAGGTGCTCTGCTTGACGTGGAGAGGGATAATGAGGTACTCTGCTTGATGTGGAGAGGGATAATGAGGTACTCTGCTTGACATGGAGAGGGATAATGAGGTGCTCTGCTTGACATGGAGAGGGATAATGAGGTGCTCTGCTTGACATGGAGAGGGATAATGAGGTACTCTGCTTGATGTGGAGAGGGATAATGAGGTACTCTGCTTGACATGGAGAGGGATAATGAGGTGCTCTGCTTGACATGGAGAGGGATAATGAGGTACTCTGCATGACATGGAGAGGGATAATGAGGTGCTCTGCATGACATGGAGAGGGATAATGAGGTGCTCTGCTTGATGTGGAGAGGGATAATGAGGTACTCTGCTTGACATGGAGAGGGATAATGAGGTACTCTGCTTGACATGGACAGGGATAATGAGGTGCTCTGCATGACATGTAGAGGGATAATGAGGTGCTCTGCTTGACATGGAGAGGGATAATGAGGTGCTCTGCTTGACATGGAGAGGGATAATGAGGTACTCTGCTTGATGTGGAGAAGGATAATGAGGTGCTCTGCTTGATGTGGAGAGGGATAATGAGGTGCTCTGCTTGATGTGGAGAAGGATAATGAGGTACTCTGCTTGACATGGAGAGGGATAATGAGGTACTCTGCTTGACATGGAGAGGGATAATGAGGTACTCTGCATGATATGGAGAGGGATAATGAGGTACTCTGCTTGACATGGAGAGGGATAATGAGGTACTCTGCTTGACATGGAGAGGGATAATGAGGTGCTCTGCTTGATGTGGAGAGGGATAATGAGGTACTCTGCTTGACATGGAGAGAGATAATGAGGTACTCTGCATGACATGGAGAGGGATAATGAGGTGCTCTGCTTGACATGGACAGGGATAATGAGGTACTCTGCTTGACATGGAGAGGGATAATGAGGTGCTCTGCTTGACATGGAGAGGGAGTCTATTCCACAGATGGGGGAGTGTCTGGGACACAAATCTGTCCCGCTAACAAATCCTGTTTGTTACATATATATATTTAGAGATTTATAAATGCATGTGCACACCTGTTTGCTAGTTAGATGCATATACACTTCTGTTGCTACAGTATATGTAGGAATAATATAGTCAGTTAGATACATGCATTTCTGTTTGCTAGCATAATATAAATGACGGCATTCATCTGAAATGTAACATGATTCAGGTTCTGGTGCAGCTTGAGAAAAATGTTGATAAGAATAAGCTGAATGTTCAGTTGTGTGTAACAAGCTTCAAGTGAAACAGATAAGGACCCAGGTGCAAGACATAATTGACCTTGAAACAAGAACACAAAAGAACTTATTAACAGACTGCATGACATCATTAAAAGTCTGCTTTCACACAGAAACATTCTCAAACAGGAAAGACTCCCTAAAAGTTTAATAAACAGACTGTATGACATCATAAAATACCAAAGCAATGACTTTGAGAGTTCCCAAAATATTGCTTTCATAAGAATGTATATATGTGAAATTTCTTGTGAGATCTGGGAGATCTGCATACTGGAGAACAACTTTTATGTTGTACTAAGAAGCAAACTTAAAGACAGCAAACTCTGCAAACTATACATTATTGTACATGTTGTCTGTTATATAGACAGGTTATTAAATACTGTGCAAGAAAGATAATAATATACTGCAGTAGTCTGCAAAGTTTATCTGCACTAACCAGACTTTTATTCTACAAGGCATGCAGGATTAGGCACCAACACAGAGCTGTGTTTCAGCAACTTCAGTAAGACAAGCCTGAAAGTAGTGAATGTATGTTAACTTTCTTGGTTTAGTGTACTCCTTTAAGGACAGCTGACTGAGTTTAGTATGGTCAAACGCTGCATCACAGAATAACGACGGGCACCCCCCCTCCATATATCTGTTACCTTCTTAGTTACACTGTGCTCCTTTTCCTCTATAATCTAGATGCACCTTTGCCTCTTCCTACCCACCCTGCCCACACTCCAGCTCCCTGAATTACACAACACATCTCTGTTATACCGACTATTTTGTTTGAATTTAGTCTAAGGTTACTTAACTGCCACATACCTACCTTCCACCCATATAGGATACATATTGCAGTAATAGGCTCCCTTTCAGATAACACCAATAGTCTCCCAAACTCCAGTGTCCTGACTACTGGCTCTATGTCCTGATCCTGCCCCCTTCCATCTGCAACACTCCTGTACCTCCTGCTATGTCCCCTGTCCCCTCTCCCTTACATCCTTCCAAGGAAGTCCATCTCTCCTGTCTCCTCCCTCTTACATCCTTCCTTCCAAGGAAGTTTACTTGGGGAACCCTGTTGGTGAGGCTCCATTTTCAAACTGTCCTAGCCTCTACATAGATGCTGCTGTGCTTGCTAGCATGTTAGTGGTAAGGAATTGTACTGTTGTTTTTTATTTCTGTACATGTGATAGTATCTGCTGAAGTAAATTCATGTTTAAGGAACTGTAGAATGTTTTTTAGAGTTAACTCTGCTTCGTGAATTAACCCACAGGCAAGCGGAAACCACGAGTGTAACTGTACATTGTAGAGGTGTTAAATAACTATGTCATGGCTGTAAATTGTGTCTGCATTGCCTTATCTTTTAGAAACAGTGAATGCAAGCATACGCTAGCTCCTATATTTAGTTTATCAGCATTGCGTGCTGTATGTTAAATACTTGAACTAACCTGATTATTGCCTTATCTTTTACAAACAGTACAGGCAAGCGTATACTAGCTCCTTTAATTAGTTAAACAGCATTACGTTCTGTATGTTGGCTGTTACATACTTGAATTGGACTGAATACCGGCCTACATACCACCCAAGTGCATTGCCTTATATTTTAGGAACAGTAAAGGCAAGCACACAGCAGCTCCTTTAATTAAACAGCAACGCGTGCTGTATGCTGTCTGATATATAATTGAATTAGCCTGATTATTTCTGGATACTGGCTTAACATCCAAGTGTATATATAATAGCCACACTAGTATAGCTATTTGTCAGCATTGCCAGCCATTAAAGTGGTAATTCACTGTCTGTTTAAAATGCTTAATGGTTACAGCAAAGGCTGTCTATAATATAGCATAGCGACTCCAGCTTGCATTGGATATAGCTTATTAATGCTACGATTAGTTAGAATGTTGATGAATACATCCTGTACTTATTAGATAAAACTTGATAGTTAAGTTCTTGTAACCCACATTTTGTGTGGACAACATTTGACTTGGGTTACCGGTCTAAATAACTGCAAATTAAGATTCTGCTTGACCTGCAGGAGTAAACGGAGTTGGAAACATATCCAGCCTCCTCTCATTGTACTGAGGCATTTAAATGTACTCTCAGATACCATAGCTCCACTTGGCTTACTGTTTCATGGATATATCTACATGTTTGGGACCTTGTAGTTTCTAAATTGGTCTTGCTGTTTGATGACTGCACTGTTTAAGTAGGATAACTGAACACCTCCTGAACTATTTTTTGCTGTTTATAACGTAAAACTACTTAAATATAACACCTGAATGACCAACTTGCTGTGCTATAATTTTGTATACCTATGGTATCAGTGCAAAAAGAAAAAGAAAGCAAATTTTGAACAAAAAGCCTGTCCTAGTCTGTATGCAAACACCCTGAGTACTAACTATCTCTTTCCCTCCTCCAGACCATTCGTAACCATTATTTAAGGGTTCTCCCCCCTCCCATCAAATACCTACATTAGTTAAGAATAATCACCCAGAAAATACTGCGGACCCAGCAAAGAAGTTTGAGAGAACCATAGCCTGAAAGTAGTGAATGTATTCTAACTTTCTTTGTTTAGTGTACTTTACAAAGTGTACTCTCTTAAGGACAGCTGACTGAGTTTAGTGTGGTCAAATGCTGCATCACAGATTAGCAGCAGGCATCACCCCCCATATATCTGTTACCTTCTTAGTTACATTGCACTCCTTTTCCTCTATAATCTAGAGTGCACCTTTGCCTCTTCCTACCCACCCTGCCCACGGTCCATCTCCCTGAATTACACAACACATATCTGATATACTGACTATTTTGTTTGAATTTAGTCTAAGGTTATTTAACTGCCACCTTCCACCCATAGGATACATATTGCAGTAATAGGCTCTCGTTCCCATAACACTGATAGTCTCCCAAACTCTACTGGATCTACCCCACTCCATTCGCTATGCTCACTCCACGCCCCTACCCCCATTCCCACCCACCCCTGTATCAGTTACATTTATAGTTAGACACCACGCCCTCTATCTTTTCCCTCCCACCCAATTAAAGTTTAACACCACACATATCACTTACAAACCAACACCCTTCACCACACCCTTACTATCACTCATTATTAGTATATCAAACACATGAAGTAAAAGCAGCAGTCCCACTTAATAAAAGCACTACTCTACTTATGTACTATCATCACCTTTCTCCTGCTCTCCTACCTCTCCTCTTACCACACTCAAGTAGATATCAGTACTCCCCCACAATGGCGAACCAAACCTCTATCCACTCCCCTGAAACTTTGTAATGTCCTTATCACACCACTAGACCTCACCTCCTCTAGATCAGTCTCTTACTCCCACTACAAACTGTCAGTCAGAACTAATCCTCACTCCTCATTAAAACATACTAAATTACTACACAAACTAACTAAACTGTATCTTCACCTACTCCACAAACTAATTCACTGTGGTGACATTCACCCTAATCCAGGGCCCACCACAACACCCTTCACAGAGTCTAATGAGCCAAACCCCCTATACTATAGACCTACCTCCTCTCTCCTCTTCATTAACATAAATGCAAGAAGTATACTTAACAAATCAGGATCTTCACACCCTTCTAGCTGTATATAAACCAGAAATAGCAGTGTTAACTGAAACATGGCTTAAACCAGAACACCATAATAATGAGATTACAGCCCCTGGCTATAACATAATACGCAGAGATACAGTAGAGAAAAAGGGAGGTGGCATAGCGATATTGTTCCAAAATCATCTCACCATTGAACAAATTGATTATAACACCCAAGAAATCAAAGATGTTGAACTAATCCTTGCCAAATTAAAACTAAACTCAAACAAACATATCATTATTGCAGGTGGCTACATTCTACCAG
Organism: Protopterus annectens; assembly: GCF_019279795.1. Classification (NCBI taxonomy): domain Eukaryota; kingdom Metazoa; phylum Chordata; order Ceratodontiformes; family Protopteridae; genus Protopterus; species Protopterus annectens. Next base: position 963,917,730 of record NC_056733.1, on the reverse strand, counting down.
TCAATAATGCTACTATAATGGAAAACCTGCTAAACTGGATCTCAAACTCCATGCCACAAGAAACTGTACTATTAGGTGACTTTAATATTGACTGGCTGAACTGCTCTAGCCACACTCCAACTACCCACATTAACCTCTTTAGATTTACCCAAATTATAGCTATCCCAACCAGAACAGACAAAAACCTCAAAACGCGACTCCATCTCAGACTGGATTCCGTTATCTGACCCCACTCTAGCATGGCACTCTGGCTATCTACCTGACAGTCTAAGTGATCATCAACCAACCTACCTAATTCGGAACAGACCCCATTACATAAGCCAACCCAACCTCAGAGTAATACGTAACAAAAAGACCTTTAGAACAAATGACTTCATCAATTCACTACAAAGCTGTACTTGGACACGCCTAAAACTACTATCTCTAGATGATGCCGTACAGTACTTTAACTCCACTTTCCTGCAAATCCTAAACTGTCATGCCCCCTCCAGAACTATAAGACTAAAAGCTAACTATGCTCTATAGCTAACTAAAGATACTAAGATTACAATGGAAGAGATGGATCTGGCCTGGAGTCAATATCAAAAGAACAAAACCAGTAATCTGAGGCAAACCTACCAAGAACTTCAAAACAAAGCCAAAAAACAAATCAAACTAGACAAAAGTAACTACTACAAAAACATGCAGGAAAAATATGCCAAGAACCCTAAGAAATGTTGGGCTACAATAAATGGCATAATCCACCCAGGTAAAGCCAACACCCCAACCCCATTGCTACCAAACAATCATGACAACATTCCCACACAATTTAACAAGTTCTTTATGGAAACAGTCCAAACCCTTACCAAGGCCCTCAATACCACTAGCAGCCCTATACCACGTGCTAGCAAAACCCACCCTACTACTCAAAACAATACCACCAACTTTCCCTACACCCTGTACCCACTAAAATTATTTCAAAGCTCCTTAAGAAACTCAAACCAACAACAATAGCTGCTGACGTCCTACCAGATGAATTCCTTCAGATAGCAGCAGGTCATAAACAGGTCACTTGCAGAATTCAAAGTCCTCACCCTGTGGAAAACATAACACATTATTCCGCTGCACAAAGGGGGCAATTCCTTAGAACTCACCAACTACCGTCCAATCGCAATACTCCCACCTCTATCTAAGATAGAGAGAGTTGTACATTCCCAACTACTTCGGTACCTCTTACAAAACAACTTACTCTCCAAAACTCAGCATGGCTTTAGACCATTCCGCAGCACCACCACCACAGCATTACTATCATTTACAGATATAGTTAACTACAATAGAAACAAGGGACTATTTGTATCTTCCATTTTCTTAGACCTATCTAAAGCCTTTGACATGGTAGACCATAACATTCTTCTCCAAGTTTTATCTACCCTAAGCCTCAGCCCCTCCACTATATCATGGTTTGCCTGATACTTATCTGGTCAACAGCAGGCAGTCCTGTGGCATGACCAGCTGTCCCACCTGCTGCCAGTATCCATATGTGTCCCCCCTGCTACCAGTATCCATAGGTGTCCCCCCTGCTACCAGTATCCATAGGTGTCCCTCAAGGATCCATCCTCGGCCCACTATTGTTCTCATTATTCACCAACCAAATCAATTCCTCCTCACTCACAGCATCAGTAGTACAATACGCAGATGACACCACCCTTATAAGTGCTGCCCCCACCTTAAAGGAACTGCAAATCCTCACCCAAAACACTTTTACTCTAGCCAAAACATGGTTCACAAACATCAAACTTATTCTTAACCCCAAAACAACTAAATTAATTATTTTCGGCCCAGGTCATGCTCCCCCCCTCAACAACACTTTCACCATTCACTCCAAAGATAACATTCAAATCACTCCAACTGCACACACTAAACTCTTAGGTGTAGAAATAGACAATAACCTCAAATTTGACATCCATATAGCACAAACCATTAAGAAAGTTAATAAAAACTAGGACTTCTCTATAGGAACAAACACTTTATAACTAAACAAACCAAAGCTACTATTGCTAGAACTCATCTCTTATCTATGCCTCTCCCATCCTTACTAATCTCCGCCAGAGTGATCTTAACAAAATGGAATCTTGTTATAACAAAATAGCCAAGTTCTCCACTGAAACCTCACACAAATCCCACCACAGGCTCGCCCTTAACCAACTCAATTGGCTCAAGCTACCTCAACTACGTCTGTTTAATCAACTCACAATAGCACATAATCTCTTCTACCTTCCATAAAAAACCCTGCACTTCAAAATCTAATTAACCCCCACATCCCTACCAGAGCCTTACAGTCTTGTTCTCAGAACCTAATAACCGTTATCAGACACAAAAATTATTCTAACAAATCTCTCTTTGCCTGCACTATTGCCAAAATCTAGAACTCACTACCTTGCCAAATAACCTCCACTGCCTCCACTATTCAATTTAATAAACTCCTGAGAACCCACTTCTCAAACAATTGGCTTTCTTCATGCTACTGCCCAGGTTAATTTGCACCAATACCATGTTCAAGGATTCTACTAAAGGTCCCCTAATTCCTTTCACTGTAAAGCTTAATAATCACTGGTTATTTCTGTAACAAAATATTGAGAGTACTCATAATTTAGAAAGACAAAAAAATGTTTCTTGTGTTTATAGTTTATATTCTGTATAAACCCTACTACTAGAATGCTGTATGCTGACTTTACTAAAGGAATTGTTACTCTATACATAACTTATGTTTCTATGGAACCTATATCTCTGTATGATATTCTTGTGTAATTTCTTTATGACATGTTATTGGAGCTTTTCTCCTTGGGCCTCCCCTGAAAATGGATATGTGTCCAGTCGGACTTTCCCAGTTAACAAGTGTAAAATAAAATAAAATAAAAACATTAATTCATTTTAAATAACTTTTCACTATTGACATCACAGACCAGGTTGAGGTCACATGTGCAGGTTACTTGAATGGAGCTTGATTTGCAGATATGCAGCAGTCCCATCAAGGCGAGGTCTGAGATTGCTTTGTATGAAACTGAGTAGAAGGGTTTTTAGCCTATCTGTGTAGAGTAGATGTTTGAGTCCCTGGAGTCTCCTGGTGAGGAACCTCAGTGGTCTCTCCAGCTGCTGCATGTGCTTTGCGAGGTACATGCCAAAGGGGGCATTGTACTCAATAATTGGCCTTATAAGGGAAGAATACAAGGATGATATGATCTCCTTGTCCCTGGATGAAATACCCTTATTTATGAGGTGGCCATGTAGAAAGCTTTTTGTACAATGGAAGCAGCATGTTGGTCAAAAGTCAGGTTGCTATCAACCTGGGTGCTCAAATCCCTCATGACTGATTGTGTGCTTAGCACATTGTTATTAATGTAATAATATGTTCAACATCACTCTCCCCAAAGGGGATGATGATGCCTTTTTTGGCATTCAGCTTGAGGCCATGTTTTTGACATCAGTCATTTGTTTGGGTCAGACCCTCTTGGAGGACGTCCACATCACTTGGGGAATTTATGACTGTGCCCAGCATACAAACTTGGTCAGCCATAGTCCACTGGTTTTGGCCTGCACCTCAGAGAAGTATATCCTGAATAACAGAGGCCCCAAGATGGATCCCTGGGGTACGCAGCTCATTACGGGTCTACTGTTTGAGGTGTCTTCTCCTATTTTGATTAGGTGAGTTCTATCAGTGATCCAGTTTGCTACCCATCTGGTAACATATGGCTTGATGCCTAGTTGAGAGAGTATATCTGTTGTGCCCAAGTGGGAAATAGTGTCAAAGGCTTTGGCCAGATCAAGGTAGGTGGTGTGCTACTGTCGTTCCCTCATCCATATCTTTGGTAACTCTCTCAAAGAAGTCGACCAGATTTAATAGACATGACCTCCCCTTGACAAAGCCAAACTGTGTGGAGTCGAGTGTTTGGAGGTTGCCAATGTCCCTGTTAATGAGGTCCATGATGATCCATTGCATGGCCTTGCAGATCTGGCTAGTTAGGCTGATGGGTCTATAATTTCCTGGATCAGTGGGCGCTCCACCGTTGTGTAAAGGGATGACAGTGGTTGTCCTCCACTCGGCTGGGACAAAGCTGGTACTCCGGCTTTGGTTGAATACAGTGCCTAATGGTGCTGCAGGTACATGCCTGAGTTCATGTAGGATGCATCCTGGAATCTATTAAACCTAGCACTTGCTCCTACAGTACTTATTACCTTGATACGGCACTCTTGTCATAGATAGTACCCCAAAAAGGCAACCCCCCATTTCTCGGTCACCGAATCTTTTTTTAAAGTTTTTCGTCTACCCTTCTGGCATGTCGAGGGATCAGTTGCTAGTGTCCTCTCCTGCTCAGCTGGTGAACCTGGGAATATTGAGGCAATGTTTCAATTGCCTCATGTACACAGACAACCCTTTCCTCCTCCCACAAAACACAAATACATGCCAGAGATGCAACTATACGGCCAAACTGGAGGCTGAGCTCTCTCAACATAGGACTGGCAAGACCAGTCAGGAGGAGAAGGTTACCACACACACTATAGACCCAGTCTCACATAGTACCATTACAACCTCAAATCATACACATAAACACACAATGACATACTCTGATCAAAAATCTACCAAAACAGCAGAGGCCACCAAAGCAGACACCCAAACAACCACCACCTCAGAACACAACACCCAACACATAGACCTCACAGTCAGAGTGTCAAACAGTCACAGCCCTTAAGGCCAAACACAATACCAGACACACTAGTCATTGGTGACTCCATAGTCAGACACACTGATGTCCCGCTCACCAGACTGAGTAAGGAGAAGGTCACAGTAAGCTGCCTGTGCAAGCACTCAGGTCTCTCAACAGCAGGTACATATATGTCTCAGTCTTTGTCCACGCTGGTGTAAACGACCTGACTCCTTGGACTACATGAAAAGAGACATTGAGGAGCTCTCTGATTATGTAGCCCAGGCAGGTATGACCCTGACCTTGAGCAGTATCCTACCTTCACCAAGAATGATGCCACAATACAGAGATAAGATGATCAGCTTTAACAATTGGCTTAAACACTGGTGTCATTCAAAGGGGATCCAGTATCTGTCTGCCTGGCATGACATGCTGGACAAGCTTGCACCTGTCACCCTGGATTCCGGATATTGGCAAAGGCTCTTGCCACCCCATAGTGCCTTTTTAGGCAAGGCTCAAATTCTAAACCTACCACCCTAGAACACAAAAAGGAAAAAACTAAGGGTAATGCTGCTCAATGCCAGAAGTCTAAATCTCAAAATGCACACACTCGAGGCCCTTCTCAGTATGGAGAACATCGATGTCTGTACTGTGACAGAAACCTGGTTCAAGGCTCCTGAGAGCACCCCAGCTATCAGGTTTTACCTCATATCATGCGTTCCGCCCCAAAATCCGGACAATACCAAGAAAGGAGGTATCCATATTCATCAAGGACACCCACACCTCAAGACTGGTACGATGCATCGGCGACCATCCAGGTGCAATTAACCATAGGCAAGACTGCTCTGCAAATTGTAGCATGTTACAGGCCACCCTCACAAACTCAGGAAACTCACATGGCCTTCCTGAAAACACTAGAGGGATAAATGTATCACCAAACACCATCATACTAGGTGACTTCAATTACCCTAATATAGACTGGGAACACTACTCAAGCCCAAACACCCTAGCCCAAAAGTTCCTGGAATTCATAAACTCAAATGCCATGGAACAACTAGTCACCATCCCACAAGAGGAGATAACATACTTGATCTCATCATCACGAACATGGGAGCACAATGTTCAACACCGAAGTATACCCCTCACTGGTGAGATCAGATCACAAACTAATCTCGCTGGAGGTCCTCATCCCACCCCACCTGAAATAAAAGACCACAGTAAAGAACTTCTCAAAAGCCGACTTCACACTTCTAAAGACTAGTGTGGTCTCCTTTCAGGCCCCGAAAACAATACTCAAGCACCAGCACCTGCAGGACTGCATGGATAAGGCAATCCCAAGCAAAACAAAGACTCTTTGTACCAAAGGCAAGCGTCCAGTCTGGTGGACCCCAGCCATAAACAAACTCTACAACAAAAGGAGGAAGCTACTACAAGATAGAGCAAAATCCTTAAAAGGTAAGACACCCTTGATCACTATAAGTAAAAACTAAGAGCTCTCATAAAATCATCCAAAGCAAATTTCGAGAGAAAAATAGCTAAAGACTCAAAAGACAATCATAAGGCCTTCTTTAGCTATGTTAGAAACCTAGGAGGAAACTCCCAGATATGCTCAGAACTAGTTCAATATGATGTGAAGATTACTGATCCTACAGACATTGCCAACATACTGGCTGACAGGTTCAGTGCAAACTTCTCCCCTCCCCAAAGGAGAGATATCTATACCAAATGAGTGCAGCCCCCAAACATCTCTGAGAACTGCTCTCGCCAAAGGAAAAAACAGCATCCATGGGACCCGATGGTGTCCCCGGCTGTGTGCTCCACGAACTCAATGAGGAATTAAACCCACAGCTAGGACAGCTGTTTAATCAAAGTCTTACCTCTGGATACACCCAGGAGTGGCGCACTGCAACTGTGGTCCCACTTCACAAAGGCGGTGCCTCCACAGACCCTGGAAATTACCGGCCCATTAGCTTGACAAGCCTTATCTGCAAAGCCATGGAGAGGATCATAATGGACCTCATAAATAAAGACATAGGGAATTTGCAGACTTTGGATCCAACCCAGTTTGGCTTTGTCAAAGGCAGATCATGCCTTTTAAACTTGGTTGACTTTTGAAACAGTCACCAAAGCCATTGATGAGGAAAGGCAGTCCATACAGCCTACCTCGATCTGGCTAAGGCCTTTGATACAATACCCGGTATCATTGAAAAACTCATCAGCTTAAATGTTAACCCATACATCACAAGATGGGTTGCAAACTGGCTGAGTGACAGAACCCACAGGGTCAGAGTTGCTGGCGCCATGTCAGACTCAAAGCCTGTCACAAGTGGTGTCCCACAGGGCTCAGTCCTGGGCCCACTCTTGTTTGGCATCTACTTTGTACAAGCAAACACAGGAGGGTTATGGCTGACAAAGTTTGCAGATGACTGCAAACTAGAAAACACATCTGACACAGATATCCTTCAGAAGGGTCTCACAGAACGGATAACTGGTGCCAGAGCCACGGCCTAAAGTTAAATGCCAAAAATGCATAGTCATACCCTTCGGGAAAAACAAGGTTACCCTAGCTACCAAATAGGTGGCAATCCACTGAGCACAGAAGAAGTTATCAGGGACCTGGGGACCCTGGTTGATAGTAGTCTGTCATTCGACACCCATGTAGCTAAAGTAGTTAGGAAGTCCTTCTACATTGCCCACCTTATCATGAAGGGATTCTCATCTAGATCAAGGGAGGTCATAGTCTCCCTTTACTCATCACTCATCAGACCAATGATTGAGTACAATGCCCCATTCGAATGTATCTGACCCGACACTTGCAGCAGCTGGAGGCCACAAAAGTTCCTCACCAAAAGGATAAAGGGTCTCAAAATCTGTCCTATGCTGCCCGACTGAAAGAACTCCAGCTCTATTCAGTACCTTTGCGCACTCAGAGGTGACCTTTGCCTAACATACAAGGCCATGTCAAACCCAGATTTGATGAATATGCTTCACCTCAAAATCTAGATCCATCAGAGCCACAAGACTTAAACCGATTCATCACCCAAAGACTCCCTATGCTGTGGAACAAAATCGTACATGTGAGGCAGAGCACGCTGGCCTTGTTCAAGAGAAATCTTGACCAATGGATGGGAGATCGCAGATATACCCCAGGAATTACCTCAGTGTCACTGCTCGACAGAGGCACAGCAAAATAATGGGTATAGTTCCCCATACTAAAGGGCAAAACAATGAGCTAGGCTTATAAATGCCCTCGGGCAGATAGCCTAGTATGAACCTATGAACCTATGAACCTATGTTATTGGGTTCCATGGAAGCTGTATTTTTTACCTTTGAGAGGGCAGTGATGACCTGTTCCCTAGACATAAATGGAAGGGGGCAGGTACTGGGGATGTCCTGATTTACTGATGGGGGGGACAGAGGAGTGAAGTTTTTACTGAATCTGTCAGCCAATAGGTTGGCTATATCTACAGCAGAGAAATAAATGCCAAAAAAAAGCGGTCCCAGTACCAATCCCTGCGGGACTCCGATTGTGACAACTCCAGTCTAATCTCAAACATTATCATCTACAGACCTCCTGTTAGTGACCACTGCACACAAAAATGTTTCACAGTATATGACCCCACAACAAAAATTACCTACAGCTTAATCTCACTCAGGCCGAAGACAGACTCAGAGATCAAAACACTTAAAGAAGCCCAGCTCCATCACAGACTGGTCTTTATACTGAACCTAAACAGCCCTTACCTTGTTGTAAAAGCTTAGTACATTCAGATCCCTCTGGAACACATTCTTCTATACA